>NC_141877.1:429880421-430183451 GCF_056163025.1 Triticum urartu | reverse complement strand
TATATCCTTTGGCCGGACTGTTGGACTATGAAGATACAAGATTGAAGACTTCGTCCGTGTCCGGATGGGACTCTCCTTGGCATGGAAGGCAAGCTAGGCAATATGGATATATAGATCTCCTCCCTTGTAACCGACTCTGTGTAACCCTAGCCCCCTCTGGTGTCAATATAAACCGGAGGGTTCGGTCCGTAGGACAACATACAATCATACCATAGGCTAGCTTCTAGGGTTTAGCCTCTACGATCTCGTGGTAGATCAACTCTTGTAATAATCATATCATCAAGAACAATCAAGTAGGACGTAGGGTATTGCCTCCATCAAGAGGCCCGAACCTGGGTAAAACATCGTGTCCCCTGCCTCCTGTTACCATCCGCCTTAGACACACAGTTCGGGACCCCCTACCCGAGATCCGCCGGTTTTGACACCGACATTGGTGCTTTCATTGAGAGTTCCACTGTGTCGTCGTCATAAGGCTTGATGGATCCTTCGATCATCGGTAACGATGCGGTCCAGGGTGAGGATTTCCTCCCCGGACAGATCTTCGTATTCGGCGGCTTCACACTGCGGGCCAATTCGCTTGGCCATCTGGAGCAGATCGGGAGCTATGCCCCTGGCCATCAGGTCAGGTTCGGAAACTTAAACTACACTGCCGACATCCACGGAGACTTGATCTTTGACGGATTCGAGCCCATGTCAGGCGCGCCGCACAGTCACGACGAGCATGGTGTAACTCTGTCGTCGGACAATATTCGGGAGATCGCATCCGCAACTACTCCGGACGTCAATCCGGAGCAAATCGCGCCATCCGAGAATGGAGGGATAGACCCCGCCATGGAGGCCGCACTCTCAGTGGTGATAGAGCCGGACACTGACTTCACCCCTTAGGAGAGCCGTGTCGCCGAACCACTGGATTCGTCTCCGACCACGGACTCTGAGCCACCTGCATCCGTGCCCATCGAATCCGACTGGGCGCCGATCATGGAGTTCACCTCCGCGGATATCTCTCGGCACTCGCCTTTTGGCGATGTGCTAAATTCATTAAGGTCTCTCTCCTTGCCGGGGGAGCCTTGGCCGAACTATGTCCGGCTAGAATGGGATGCGGACGACAAAGAAATTCGCTGCCCACCCACCACCCACTTAGTAGCCACTGTCGACGATTTAACCGACATGCTCGACTTCCACTCCGAAGACATCGACGGTATGGACGACGATGCAGTAGACGAACAGGAACCACCGCCCACAGGGCGCTGGACCGCCACCTCATCATATGATATATACGTGGTGGACACCCCTAAAGAAGGCAGTGGCTACGAGACAACGGAGGATGGCCCCTCCAAGAAGCAACCCAAGCGCCAACGTCAGCGGCGCTGCTCTAAGTCCCACCACAGCAAAAGTAGTGATACCTGCACAGGAGACAATAACACTTCGGATAGTGCCGAAGACAACCACAATCCCCTCCAGCACGATGTAGAGCGGGAGGATGAACAAGCTAGCCCTCCAGAGCAGGCGGCAGACGGAGAACCGGAGGAGGACAATTACATGCCTCTCTCTGAAGACGAGGTGAGCCTCGGCGACGATGAATTTATCATGCCTGAGCATCCCGTCGAGCAGGAGCGCTTCAAGCGTCGGCTTATGGCCATAGAAAATAACCTGAAGAAAAAGCAACAACAGCTTCAAGCTGATCAAGACTTGCTAGCAGACAGATGGACTGAAGTCCTTGCGGCCGAGGAATATGAACTCGAGCGCCCCTCCAAGAATTACCCAAAACGCAGGTTGCTACCTCACCTCGAGGAGGAAGCATTGAAACCTCATTCACCAGTGTACGATGCGGCTGACCGGCCACTGCGTGGCCGAGCCAGAGAGGCGTTTCAGCCTGAAGTTCAGCCTGCACCCCGCCGACATTCAATCAAAAATACCAAGGCCCGAGGCAACACACGGGACCTGCGAGACGTATTGGACAGCAGGGCAAAACTTGCAAGGTCAATATACGGGTCACGGGCACGCGCGCCAACACGGGACGATGATCGTTGCGCCAGATACACCAAAGGTAAATCCGGCCGGGACGAATACAGCAGACAAGACTCATATGAACTGCATCATGATATAGCCCGGCATAGAGGCGCCGCACACCCCCTATGCTTCATTGATGAAGTTATGGATCACGAATTCCGGAGGGTTTTAAACCCGTTAATATCGAATCATATGATAGTACAACAGATCCCGCTGTATGGATCGAGGATTTCCTCCTTCACATCCACATGGCTCGTGGTGACGATCTACATGCCATCAAGTACCTCCCACTAAAACTCAAAGGACCAGCTCGGCATTGGCTGAATAGCTTGCCAGCAGACTCCATCGGCAGTGGGGAGGATTTGGAAGACACATTCCTTGACAACTTCCAGGGCACTTATGTGCGACCACCAGATGCTGATGACTTGAGCCATATAACTCAGCAGCCAGGGGAATCCACCAGGCAATTCTGGACAAGCTTCCTGACTAAGAAAAACCAAATTGTCGACTGTCCGGATGCAGAGGCCCTAGCGGCATTCAAGCATAACATCCGTGACGAGTGGCTTGCCCTCCACCTTGGCCAGGAGAAGCCAAATTCTATGGAAGCCCTCACGACACTCATCACCCACTTTTGCGCGGGCGAGGATAGCTGGCTGGCTCGCAGCAACAGCACATCCAGGAATCCAGGCACTCCGGATAACAAAGATGCCAACGGAAAACCGCGATGCAATAAACACAAGCGCCGCAAATATGGTGATAAAACCAATAATACGGCAGTTAATGCCGGGTTCAGGGCCTCAAAGCCCGGTCAGCGGAAAGGGCCGCCCAAAAATACAAATCCGGGTCCATCCAGTCTGGACCACATACTTGCTCGCCAATGCCAAATTCATGGCACCCCAGAAATGCCAGCCACCCATACCAACAAAGAATGTTGGGTCTTCAAACAAGCCAGCAAGGCAGGCGCCAAACACGAAGAGGGGTCTCAAAGCAATGATAGCAATGAAGAGCCCAGATTTCCGAACACAGTAGGGCAAAAGAAATCCCCCCCCCCATACTCAATCAGTGAATGTGGTAAATACCACCCAAACGGCCCACTTGGACCAGATATACACCCTTAAGGATGGCGGCTCAACGGAACTCGCCATCCCATAATATAAGCTAGGGCCGGTCACCTTCAACCGCATGGATCGTCCGGTCAACGCCAACCAGGGCAATCCAGCCGCACTAATCCTCGACCCAATAGTAGACGGGTTCCACCTCACTCGAGTCCTTATGGACGGAGGTAGCAGTTTAAATCTGCTTTACCAGGATACAGTGCGCAAGATGGGCATCGATCAGTCAGCGATCAAGCCCACTAAGGCCACTTTCGGAGGTCAGTTGTACATGCTCCATTTCCCTCAAGGTAATCTTCGGATCACCAGAAAATTACCGTACCGAAGAGTTAATCTTTGAAATCGCCCCTTTCCGCAGTGACTATCAAGCACTGCTCGGGCGAACCGCGTTCGATCGATTCAACACGGTGCCACATTATGCCTACCGTAAGCTGAAAATGCCCGGTCCACGCGGCGTCATCACGGTTCATGGCAAGGCCAAATTTTCCTTCGACACCAACAAATACATCACTGCCTTAGCAGCAGGAACATCGAGCAGCACCTTGCAGCCGAATCCTCGAGTCGACACCTAGGCTCCCGGACACCGTCAAGGGGCTCCGAACTACTTTGCGGAAGGATACTCCGGCTCGTCCAGGGTTCAATTAAACACTCCGGCGAAGGCCACGACATGCCGAACTCAGCGGCTCAATCGCCCTCCGGCACGCAAACATTTCTTATATTTCCTTCGCAGGTTCACCTTTGCACCGACCAGGACGGACTCCACAGAGGCAGCTCGAATGCATCTGGGGATCCTTAGACATTCCCCGCAGCAAACGTCTAGCTACAATACGGACCTGCACCCAACCTCTTCCCCCTGGTCATAGCAGGTTCTGCTATCACAACTCCTTTTGTTTATCACATTACTTGTACCATACGCACAGACGTATTATTTATACAACATGTGGATTCATATGATGTTTACCTGCTAGTTATTTCTAATCAAAATCATTTCGTCATACGGCATCCGTACATAGCGGTATGCCCTAAATATGCCAGGGGCTTCGTCTTCCCCGTAACACGGCAATAAAAGTCCGAACACCTTCACAGAAATTCGGCACCCCGAACTTATAGCATTATATGCATCAGCTCTGAATCATGTCTTGGGTCAATAGTTGGGTTTGCCCAGCTCCTATGTTTTGGTACCTTATGTTCCGCTATATCGGTTAAGGTAGCACTGGGAGAACTACTGCGATTGTGTCCCGGTTCTTCTGGACGAGCACCTCAGTAGAGAAAGCCAAAAACTGACTGTCATGATACGGCAAGAGTTGGTCAGCAGGTCGAGTGGTCACAAAATCTTTAAGGATTTCTCCCGCATAATGCCATAACCAATGCAGCGTGTGATGGATTGGCCTTTTTCTTCGATCAGGCGCTTATAGAGCCCCTAGTACGGTCTTCCGAACACAAGGGGTTGCGACGACCATACTAAAGCTCCTCTGGCTAAGTGAGAGTGATAAAGCCCTATAGTCCGGTTGCCTGGTTCGTTGTGCTGAGCACCTCCCTTGGAGGACCCAAAACTTGGATAAAGAGTGCTCAGGTTTATCCCAAACACCCCCGTACTCCTTACGTGGGGGCAGAAGCCGACGACTGGCCAACTCTCAGCCTTAATATACAAACGGCCGCACAGGAGGGTAAACTTTTATATAACAGGCGACATATCAATGACCTTATTTAAACATCACAACGGACAACATAATCCGCATTCAGGGAAATATAATGTCCTTGGTACATAGCTCCGCCGCAAGGTAGGATCCTTTCAGGACACTCTTATAATATGATTCGGGCTTGCGGTGCTCCTTCCCTTCCGGCGGTCCTTCGGTCACCAGCTTTTCGGCATCCATCTTCCCACAGTGCACCTTTGCAAGGGCGAAGGCCATTCGCGCTCCTTCTATACTGACCGACCGCTTGATGACGTCAAGTCGAGGGCAAGCACTTATAAGCCGCCTTGCGAGCCCGAAGTAGCTGCTTGGAATCGGTTCGGTAGGCCATAGCCGGATAACCACATCTTTCATGGCTAGTTCCACCGCCTTATGCAGTTCGATCAGCTGTCTCAGTTGATCGGCAAAAGGCACCGGATAATTCGGTGCCAAATACTGAGACCAAAAAAGCTTATCGGCGGTGTTCCTTCCTTCGACTTGGTAGAAGTGAGCGGCATCTGATATACTGTGCGGTAGCTCAGCAAATACACCTGAGAAGTCTGGATTCACAATCAAAAACATAGTTTTCCCTTCAAATATTTTCTTTACATGGGAAAAGCTTACCCGCCGCGATCTTCCTCGCCTCTTGGATCCCTGCAGCGCGCTTTGGGTTTCCCCCTAGGCGTCGCTCGTGGCTTGGCGCGCCTTGGTGAGTTCGGACTCTTTCTCTGTTAAACTCTGCTCCAAGGCCTCGCATTTACTCACGGCCTCTTGCAGCTCCTGCTCAGCTTTAATAACTCTGGCTTTGTGTTTCTCACGAAGAGCCCGCTCCGTGGCCGCCTTTTTCTCGGCCTCGGCAACGGCCCTTTTGAGGGCCTCGACTTCGGTCATAACTCCTAGCACAAATTATGTTGCTTATTTCATACTGACCATTTATTTCACAATAAATGCACATAATGCTGGTACATACCTTGTTTATCCCTCAACTGCATTTTTTATCGACTAATTTCTTCTCTGGCCCGCTCCAGACTTTGATTCAGTCCGGCGATCTCCGCAGTATGAGAGGCAGGAGCCGCTATAGGTATCTTCTTGAAACAGGAGAGAAATCAATGTCATTTAGTGAGTCTTCCTGAGATCACGAATTCGATCCCCTGTCCAGTTCTTTCTTTCACCGAACAGTGTATCAGGGGCTACTATCTATACTATGACACTCTTCAATAACTCATAAAACATACCTCAAAGCCTTTTATAAGACCGATACAGGCTTCATTCAGTCCACTCTCGGTCGACTGAATTTTCTCAATCACCGCGCCCATCAAGGCACGATGTTCATCAACGATGGAGGCATCTCATAGCGCCACCAACAAAGCATCTGACAATTCTGGATGGACAGAGGTTGCCGGCGGAATAGGCATGCCCTCTCCGGTTGAAGGAGGTTGCCTTCTTGATTCTGGAGCCGTACAGGTCTCTGGAATTGCATCCGGTAGGCAGCCAAACTCAGAATCACCCCTACCGTCAGACCCCATGGGAATCTTTTTCCCCACGTGTCCGGCCCCTGCGGTTCGACCTCCAGGCGCCGCTTTCACAGTTTCTTCCTTTCCTCCTTGGCCGGGGTCCTTTTGGGACAAGGCCTCGATGTTTGACACCTGCTTGGAGGAAGGGTCCTTCGGGGGCGTCCCGCTCTCCATAGCGTTTGAGCTCAGCAGGTCCTCCGATGAAGATTGTTCGGTAAGGGACCTCACCGGACTACAAGAAATATACGGCTTAGGTTAAAATACTAAGCGCGATGAGTCCGGACGCTTAAACGTACTCGGATTTTATATACTCACGAGTTCACCAGGGGCTGGGCCTTGGGATCCCATGCCGGGCCGCTCTCGGCGGCGACAGGAGACTCCTCTTGACGAGGAATCTTTCCTCTTTTGGGTAGTTCAGCCTCCAAGGATGCGGAGGCCGTCCTCTTCCTTCTTCCCTCTGCAGGGGATTCATTTTCCTCCTCCTCCTTTTCGTCCTCTTCGAAGGCAGAATGGGCATCAGAGCCTTCGGGTATTGTGCCCGAAGTGCCGCGACGACGAAGGCTGCCCCGTGTCTTTTTAGCCTCCTCTCGGCCGTCTTCTTCGGCACCTTGTAAGGCACCGGGACCAGCATATTCGTCAGAAGTGGGATGGCTGGGTCTTCGGGCAGTGGGGTCGGACAATGGATCCGTTCCGCCTTCTTCGTCCAGCTCTGGGAAAGTTGCATGAACACACGTTAAGCGCTTCCTTTGGGTCATGCGGATGGAAAAGTTTGATAAACTCACCGAACTTGCAGGGCGGGATAGTTGGTACCTGCGGTCTTCGGCGGAGTCCGGCCATGATTTGCTGGACTTAAAAAGCACCTTCCAAATGTCCTCGTGCGAAGAGCCGACGAGCCTTCGCAAGGTTTGGTGCCTGACCGGATCAAACTCCCATAGATTGCGAGTCCGGTGTTAACAAGGCAGTATCCGGCGGACTAACATCACCTGGACTACGTCGACGAGTTCAATGTTCTTATCTCCCATATCTTTAACGCGCGTCTGGAGCACCGACAGTTCATCGTACGAGGACCAATCTAGTCCTTTCTTGACCCAGGACGTAAGCCGCAGAGGGGCGCCGGATCGAAACTCGGGAGAAGTAGCCCGTTCCTTACCGCTCGGATCATTGATGTAAAACCACTGTTGTTGCCACTCCTTGACAAAATCATTAAAGGTTCCCGTTGGCCATATGACGTTGGGCATCTTACTCACCATAGCACCCCCGCACTCGGTGTGCTCGCCGCTCACCACCCCGGGCTTCACATTAAAGACCTTCAGCCATAAATTAAAGTGTGGCTAAACGTGGAGAAAAGCCTCGCACACGACAATGAATGTCGAGATGTTGAGGAAGGAATTAGGGGACATATCGTGAAGATCGATCCCATAATAGTACATGATACCACGAACGAATGGGTGGAGAGGAAATCCTAGCCCGCGGACAAAGTGAGGGAGGAATACAACCCTCTCGTGGGGTTCCGGAGTGGGGACGATCTGTCCCGCCGTCGGGAGACGGTGCCGATTTTCTTGGCCAGATACCCGGCCTCCCAAAGCTTTTTGATATCCTTCTCTCGGACGGTAGAGGCCATCCATTTGCCTCCTGCTCTGGATCCAGACATCTTTGGAAGACCTTTTGTGCTTAGAGATGAGCGCTCGCGCGTTGGAGCCTGAGCAGAATGGAATGAGTGGGGAAGAAGGTATGGGTGAAGAGGGTGAATTCTTGTCCCTTTATAAGGGCGAAAGAGGCGATGCGCCTCCCCTGGTAAAACCTCTTATTCTCCAAGCGCCGTAAGTAATGGCGCGGTTAGGTTACCCGCATCTGTATTGATGAGAATCCTGTAATAAGGGTGACACAATCTCTGCTTTGACAAGACGTGTCGAGAAAATCACCCCGCGATATGTGCGGTGCTGGTTGAGAAAAATGGTTCGAATAAAGACGGGCCATGACATGATGTCATGCTGTCGAAACGTGTCAGCAGATTGGATTTGTGGAAATGTTATTCTCTCTACGGTGGTATGTGGAACTTGTTTTACAGAGCCGGACACTATCCTTGTGTTCAAAATCTTCTATGGAGTATTCAGAGGAGGAACCCGCCTTGCAATGCCAAAGACAATACTGCGCGCCGGACTCATCATCCTTGAAGCCTGGTTCAGGGGCTACTGAGGGAGTCCTGGATTAGGGGGTCTCCGGACAGCCGGACTATATCCTTTGGCCGGACTGTTGGACTATGAAGATACAAGATTGAAGACTTCGTCCCATGTCCGGATGGGACTCTCCTTGGCGTGGAAGGCAAGCTAGGCAATACGGATATATAGATCTCCTCCCTTGTAACCGACTCTGTGTAACCCTAGCCTCCTCCGGTGTCTATATAAACCGGAGGGTTCGGTCCGTAGGACAACATACAATCATACCATAGGCTAGCTTCTAGGGTTTAGCCTCTACGATCTCGTGGTAGATCAACTCTTGTAATACTCATTTCATCAAGAACAATCAAGCAGGACGTAGGGTATTACCTCCATCAAGAGGACCTGAACCTGGGTAAAACATCGTGTCCCCTGCCTCCTATTACCATCCGCCTTAGACGCACAGTTCGGGACCCCCTACCCGAGATCCGCTGGTTTTGACACCGACAACGAGTATCCCTGAGTTGATTATACGATATGCATCAAACAATTTCAGATTCATAATACTCAATCCAACGCAAAGAACCTCAAAGAGTGTCCCAAGATTTCTACGAGAGAAACAAAGACAAGAACATGCATCAACCCCTATGCATAGATTACCCCAATGTCACCTCTGGAATCCGCGAGTTGAGTGCCAAAACATATATCAAGTGAATCAATATGATACCCCAATGTCACCATAGGTATTCATAGTAAGACATACATCAAGTGTTCTCAAATCCATAAAAGTATTCAATCAGATAAGAATGAAATCTCAAAGGGAAAACTCAATTCACAACAAGATAGTGAGGGGAAAACACCATATGGTCCAACTATATTAACAAAGCCCGCGATACATCAAGATCGTGCCATCTCAAGAACACGAGAGAGAGAGAGATTAAACACATAGCTACTGCTACAAACCCTCAGCCCCGAGGGTGGTCTACTCATCATGGTGGCCATAGGGATGATGAAGATGGACTCCGATGAGGATTTCCCCCTCCGGTAGGGTGCCGAAACGGGTTCTAGATTAGTTTTTCATGGCGACAGAGGCTTGCGGCATCGGAACTTCTGATCTAGGGTTATTTCTGATGATTTCTCTATTTATAGGATTTTTCAGCATTGAGCATTGAAATCACGCGAAGATGGGCCTCGAGGTGGGCACAACCCACCTGGGCGCGCCTCGGCCTCCTGGCGTGCCCAGGTGTCTTGTGCTCACCTCCTTCACCTTTTGGTCCTTCCATGAAGCTTCTAGTGCCTCTTTTGTAACCAAAAAATCGCCAAAAAGTTTCGTCACATTTGGAGAACTTTTATTTCAGCACAAAAAACAACGCCACGGTAGTTATGCCGAAAACAGCGTCAGTCCAGGTTAGTTCCATCCAAATCATACCAAAATCATATAAAATTGTTGTAAACATGGCTTGAATACTTCATAAATAATAGATACGTTGGAGATGTATAAAGGCATGATCCTTTTTCTCTTGTTCGTCTTGCTGAGTCAGCGCGACATTTTTCTCTTCGATTTGAATTTTCTTCGCGGCCTTGGCTTCACGCTTGGCTTTGGCCTTGGCTCTCTTTTCCACTTCTCCAGGAAAATTAGTAGTTGTTTTCAGGGAGTCAGGATGAGAATTTTCAGTTGGAGGTGGCCTGACTTTTTCATCATCTAGGCCGAGGCAATTTTCAGCTATGCAATCATTCCAAGGTGGAGTGAAGCAAACAGGATTTGATATTTTCTATGAACATTCTCATAATTAAACCATTTCTTTGCCCAGTGACGATGAATTCTTTGCAACCTATTATTTCTCTCAGTAGTTATTTCAACTCCAGGTGGAGTTTTCTAGCTTTCAGGATCAGACATCTCTGCAGTTGTGTTCTTCTCTCTGCCACGTCCACCCTTCTTGGGATTTCCATCAGAGAAAAGAGCCATTGCATCAGTGACATGTTTATCCTCTGGCTGACTACGAGACGAGGGAATATCATCGTCCTCTTCTTTGGATTCATATTCAGACTTCTTCTTCGGTATCTTTGGTGGTTTTGATGTTTTTCCTCTACCAGTCAATATTTTTTGTTCGGCCATTGGAGGCACGTGAGGCAATTCTTCTTCTGAACCAGAATGCTCTTCCGAGCTATGAGCCATAACCAACCTGTGAAGCAGAATAGATACGAAGGAAAACAGGGTAGGGTCATAAACATACACATAAGCAATTTTGACTAAAAAAAGTTTTTCGGATGCAAGAAAGGAATCCATGGTATACTTGGAGAAGATATCATCGGTAGAATTGTAACATGCCATATTAGGCAGAGTGACAACTGCCTAATATTTCGAGAGGAATACACATGAGACCTAGATCCAGGATAACTGGTATGAGGGAAAAATTAAAAATCCTACCAGTCATAACCTAGTTAACCCTAAGGATCTATCGTAAGAAAATAAATCAAGAAAAATGCGTTGGTATGAACTTCCATAGAACAGAGAAGTAGACATGGCTAGTTCCAGATCTAGGCGCCCTAACTTGGCAGCAAGGATCACCTGCGATAATGCGGAGGAGAGGATTTACTGCACTGGTGTGACCAATGACGACGAGACTTCACTAGAGTTGCAAGCGAGGCGCTTCGACGGTGTTGCTTCGATCACGGGCTCGGGAGGAGAGCGGGCGAGGGTTTGAGGACGAATTGAGGAGGAAGAAATTAGGAGAGGTATTTATAGCCCGTAGGAGGAACCACCTCTTCTGAAATCTATGGCCGACAGACGCGGGACGTTCCACATTCAATGGACGCGATAACGATCGTGGGGATCGTGGGCACGTGGCAGTCGTTTCCTCCGAAAATCTCGAAGACTGGTTGGGAGGCCGAAAGGTTTGAAGAAGGGCAAATGCCAAAAACAGATTAATGTTCGAAGTTGATTTCATTCGTGACCAAGGACACTGGATTGAAGTCTTCTTCAAGTCAAATTGCATGTTTATGGCGGACAACAAAGATTTGACGAGAAAGAATAGAGGGATAACAGGGTCTGAATCAAAACACTCAGCCAAACGAGAGAAAAAAACAAAACCACGGAGCTCTGAATGACTTGACATTCGGACAAAACACAAGCACACGGGATGCAAAGAAATGAATGAAAAACACAATGAAGTACACCAACAATAGATCTCAAGATAAAGAATAAGCGAAGGGAATCCCTGAGATAATATCTGCAAGAGAGGATTAGTTCTTTTTTGCAACCCACACTTGCGTGGGTAACGAGGATCTCATTTGCTTCGTCTGAGCAGGAGTATTCTTTCGGAGAGATCTGCAAGACACCTGTGCAGTTCGAGAGTAATCATATGAATATGCATCCAGAGACATGAGTATAATGATTTGAGGAGATACGCATGTATTCCTTCTGTTGAGGGTTTGATCGATACCCATTCGAAAGTTTTCCCGTGCCATTCTGCAAATGATAATCATTGTCTTGAAGAGAATTACTTTGCATATTCAAGTTAGTAGTGACACATAGGTTTTCAATAATGCACTTCTTCACCCAGATTTGCTTCTTGGGTGAACCAGACCTGCTGTTAGTACCAAAATATTGAGCGAAAACCTTACCATTCTGTTGTTTTAAGAATTTGTAGTTCGAGTCATCAGACTCATCAGAAACAACGGTAATGGGAGTATCATATCCTGACAGAATTGCAGGTTTGAGTGTTTTGCTTTTAGCAAGAACCCAACTCATTTGAGGATACTGTTCGGGAGTCCAGTAGGTTCCATCAAAGTTGAGTTTTCTTTTGAAACCCAATCCTTCCTTTCGAGTATTTTTGTGTAGTATTCACTTCTTGAGCACATCATAGAGGGTTTGATGCCCTTTTAGGCTCCTTAGCATTCCTGTCTCAAGCAAGTCCTTAAGTCTACAATTTTCCTTGGTAACAGCAGCAAATTCCTCGGAAGAGGGGTTAGTGATACCATTCATAGTAGTTGCAATATTCTCGATGACAGCATTAGAAGTTTCAGCATGATAATCAGCATTACTACGTTCTAGGCATTTTAAGCAAGGAGACACAAAATCATCAGGAAGGCGAACAGATTGCTCGACGAAGAGAGAAGCTTTTTTCGCAAGCTCGTTATGAGATTCTTTCAGAGACTCGAGTTCTTGATTCCTATTAAGGAGTTCATTAGATAAACTCTCGAAGTTGACTGAAAGAGAATCATATTTGTTGGAAAGATCATCAATAGTTGAGGAAAAAGCATCATGCTCCTCCATCAACTTTTGATTCTTCTCCATCTCTTCGACCAGTTATCCTTAAGTTTTCCTAAGATTCTTGTCAAGCATTTCAAGTTCATCATGTTGAGATTTTGCAATCTTGACCATTTTAGCATAGACAATGTATTCAGGAGAATATCCATTCATGGATTTTTGGTGTTTTGCTAATACCTGATCCTTAGATGTTTTTGGCATGAGACAGAATGCGATTGGTTCATCATCACTTGAGGCATCATCATCGGAGTCTGATTTGATTGAATTTTCTGATGATTCATAGGCAATGAAGGCATTGCTCCTTCCTATCCTTCTGTGAAATTCTTCATCATTTGATTCAGAGTCTGTCACTCCTTCTTCAGAATCCAGGGTCACATTAGCACATGCTCTATTCAACTATGATATTATCTTCATATTTGACTCGATGGTTGCTCTGGCTTTCACGTCAGTGGCTGGACTCGTCGAAGAAGATGAGGAAGATTCATTTTTCTTTGAGAGCTTAGTATGACGATCCATTCGTGTGAATCCACTGCAGTGAAGATATTTCCATCTTTTGCTAGGTTTTCCTTCCCAACAGGGACAGTCTGCTATGAGATGACAGAATAGTTTGCACTTGAAGCACATCATTTCTTTCGGAGGTAACCTTCTTGATGATTCAGGAAAGTCAAATTCATCATCATTCGTGAGGCATAAATTTTGTCTTCTGAGATCACTTAGCCTTTTTGTTAGCATCTCTAGTTCTCTCATCATGGTGTGTTGATTCTCACTATCTTCTTCTTCGTGTGAACTGACATAGTTTGAGAGAATTTCTCCTTCACCTTCCGAAGAAGATTCTTGATCTGCATTTTCTAGGTCCGTCTTTTCTTCATGAAGTGACAACAGCTTCATGACCTCTACATAGTGAAGTTCTTCATAATCTGGTCTTTGCTTGATTTCTGCTATGATGGGATTGAAGGTAGCGTCAAGAGCACTGAGCAGCTTGTTGACCACATCTTTATCGGTGATATCAGTTACTCCTCGTTGATGGAGTCTTTCAACAATATTTGTCAACCGATCAGTGAGTTCGATAGCACTTTCTTTTCGAAGGATTCTGAAACCAGCAAACATGGCACAAAGCATTTGAGTGTGAGGGTCTGTTCTGGCAATGAATTCTTCATGAGCATTTTTTATGGTATCCCAGAGTTTCTTTGCAGTGTCAAGCATTCGGAACCGAATGAAAATGTCCTTTGAGATACTTGCACAGATAATGTCTTTCGCTTGTGCATCCAACCGCAGCATAGCTTTGTCATCAGGGGTTGGAGCATCAGGGTGCTGAATAGTGTATCCATTTTCAACAATCTGCCACAATTCGAGATCGATGGCTTGAATTCTGATAGTCATTCTTTCTTTCCAGTAGAGATAGTCATTTCCATCAAAGATAGGAAATCTTTCAGAGTGAGAGGATCTACCTGCATACGACATACTCAAAACTCCAAGGATGTTAGACCTTTAATAAACAGAGACAGGGAGTACCCACTCTGATATCAATTATTAGGACCCAGAGGGGGTGAATGGGAGATTCAAAAATTCTTGCGAATGTTTTTGAACTGATCCCAAACACAGCAGCGGAAATAAGGTTCGGTAGATACGAACTCAATCAAGCTTGCTATTGAGGAACAAAACCTTCGATGTACGATGCAATAATGGTTCGATCATAGGAAACAACGGGCTTGATGATAATGATGGTAATGCAATATGCCAACGGAAATAATATCATGACAGGGAGTTAGAATTATACTATGATGGATAACTACGAAGAATGACTATATTGATGTAAAAGATCACGACACGGAGGATAACAAGAACTAAGGTAGCATGACAGAATGGTGAGGGTGCAATAATGTGAGCAAAGAATGATAATTGTCACAATAAGAGTGGAGAAAGTGATATGCAATGGAAAATAACTATCGTCACAAAGCACATATGAAGACTGCCGAAAGTAATGCAGTGAAGTAAATTGAACCAGTAGTGCTCGATGGCGACAGAGAGATTTGATAGACCAGTTCACCCTTCTGCCAAAGGGTTACATCTGGTTGGAGGGGTTGTAACTTAACACGGAAGATAAACTCTCTGCAGACTTCAGTTGATTTCACTCATGGTAGATACTTGTCAGCGATCTCCAAACCATCGGTCGACCTTCTCGAACCACAATCACTCTTGGTTGTTGAAGATCTTGCTCGGTGAAGACAACAACTCTTCAACACTTGAGCGGTCACCTATCCGTCTAGAGAGTGCACAACTCTCAACAGTAATAGGTACAAGAACTCTATCTCAGAACTACTGTGATGCTCAACAACTGTCTAAGTTTGGGCTCTTAATTTTTCTCTCGGTGGATCTTAAACTCAAATCACTCAGAGAGGGGGTGCTCAAATCAATCTTCTCAGAAATATTAAGCGGAGCAGCCAACGGGCAATGTTGGAGCTAGGGGGCTATTTATAGCCGCAACCTTCCCTGATGGGAAATGACCAAATTGGACATGTGGAGCAGCCAATAGCCGGACGACACGAGTCCAATGGTCAGAAATTTGAGCACAACGGTAAAATTACTTGTAGAGCAAGTAATGCTAACTCCTCAATCTAAAAGATATCTCCTATAGCGCGAAGAACAACGTCTACTGTTGCCAGTTAATCATTCGAAGCATAAAGAGATTTCTCTTGTATCTTTCATAGGTTTTGGGCTAAGCATCACAACGGATCTAAGCTTCGAGAACCTATACCCCTTTTAATAGAGCAGAGGTCATATGAATCAATTGAACGGTAGAAGAACAACAAAAAAGAAAAACTGTGTCTTCTCTTTGTTTTCGACTTCCATTTGATGCAGTCAATTTCTTTAGACACAGCACCAAACTAATTGCTTCATGTCAGCAATAATTCTCGAGGGGCTAATTCCTTCACATTAACCTTCTCGTCTACATGTCTTCAATATATGTAGCTCATTCTTCTCTATAGCGCAGATATACTTCAGTGAAGTTCCTCAAACTTAGCACCGGAGACAACATTTTCTTCAGTACTGTATGGACTATTTCTCTCTGTATGCACTAGCAATCAAATCATTCCATACCTGTTTCTGTCAACAATCTCCAAAACACAGGAAGGCAGATATTGCACCAACGGTTCCAATAAGGAAGGAAGGAGGTGACGCTATGGCAAGGAACCTTGGATGTAAGAAAGTAGACCTCTCTCAAGTTGAGCTTTCAACTTATTTTTCTCATCAATGAGAGATGCCTTATCAAGTGAATAGTTAGTACCACTAGCATCAACATCAATAACAGTAGTAGTGCTAGGGTGGTTAAGAAGTTCTTGTGATTAGTTAATTGGTACGTTTGATGAGCTCACCCTTCACTAGATTGTGTCCATTGTTAATATGCTCAAAATCCTCAGCGTGTTTAGCATGAGCAAGTTCAACCTCCTATTTCGAAGCCTGGGAACCATTAGACACCACTAGATTGTTGGGGAACGTAGTAATCTCAAAACTTTCCTACGCACATGCAAGATCATGGTGATGCATAGCAACGAGAGGGGAGAGTGTTGTCTACGTACCCTCGTAGACCGGAAGCGGAAGCATTAGCACAACGCGGTTGATGTAGTCGTACGTCTTCACGGCCCGACCGATCAAGCACTGAAACTACGGCACCTCCGAGTTCTAGCACACGTTCAGCTCGATGACGATCCCCGGACTCCGATCCAGCAGAATGTCGGGGAAAAGTTCCGTCAGCACGACGGCGTGGTGACGATCTTGATGTTCTACCGTCGCAGGGCTTCGCCTAAGCACCGCTACAATATTATCGAGGATTATGGTGGAGGAGGGCACCGCACATGGCTAATAGATCTCAAGGATCAATTGTTGTGTCTAGAGGTGCCCCCTGCCCCCGTATATAAAGCAGCAAGGGGGAGGGGCGGCCGGCCAGGAGGAGGCGCGCCAGGGAGGAGTCCTACTCCTACCGGGAGTAGGACTCCCTCCTTTCCTTGTCCAACTAGGAGAGTGGGAAGGAAGGGAGAGAGGAGAGAAAGGAAAGGGGGGCGCCGCCCCTCCCTCCTTGTCCAATTCGGACTAGAGGGGGAGGGGGCGCGCAGCCTGCCCTGGCCGCCCCTCCTCTGCTCCACTTTGGGCCCATGAGGCCCATTAACCCCCGGGGGGGTTCCGGTAACCCCCGGTACTCCGTTTTATATCCGATAACTCCTGAAACCATTCCTGTGTCCGAATATAGTCGTCCAATATATCAATCTTTATGTCTCGACTATTTCGAGACTCCTCGTTATGTCCATGATCACATACGGGACTCCGAACAACCTTCGGTACATCAAAATATATAAACTCATAACGAAACTGTCATCGTAATGTTAAGCGTGCGGACCCTACGGGTTCGAGAACGATGTAGACATGACTGAGACATGTCTCCGGTCAATAACCAATAGCGGAACCTGGATGCTCATATTGGCTCCTACATATTCTACGAAGATCTTTTATCGGTCAGACCGCATAACAACATACGTTGTTCCCTTTGTCATCGGTATGTTACTTGCCCGAGATTTGATCGTCGGTATCTCAATACCTAGTTCAATCTCGTTACCGGCAAGTCTCTTTACTCGTTTCGTAATACATCATCCCACAACTAACTTATTAGTTGCAATACTTGCAAGGCTTATGTGATGTGCATTACCGAGAGGGCCGAGAGATACCTCTCCGACAATCGGAGTGACAAATCCTAATCTCGAAATACACCAACCCAACAAGTACCTTCGGAGACACCTGTAGAGCACCTTTATAACCACCCAGTTACGTTGTGACGTTTGGTAGCACACAAAGTGTTCCTCCGGTAAACGGGAGTTGCATAATCTCATAGTCATAGGAACATGTATAAGTCATGAAGAAAGCAATAGCAACAAACTAAATGATCAAGTGCTAAGCTAACGAAATGGGTGAAGTCAATCACATCATTCTCCTAATGATGTGATCCCGTTAATCAAATGACAACTCATGTCTATGGTTAGGAAACATAACCATATTTGATCAACGAGCTAGTTAAGTAGAGGCATACTAGTGACACTATGTTTGTCTATGTATTCACACATGTATTATGTTTCCGGTTAATACAATTCTAGCATGAATAATAAACATTTATCATGTTATAAGGAAATAAATAATAACTTTATTATTGCCTCTAGGGCATATTTCCTTCAGTCTCCCACTTGCACTAGAGTACTAGATTACAGAGTAATGATTCTAACACCCATGGAGCCTTGGTGCTGATCATGTTTTGCTCGTGGAAGAGGCTTAGTCAGCGGTTCTGCAACATTCAGATCCGTATGTATCTTGCAAATTTCTATGTCTCCCACTTGGACTAAATCCCGAATGGAATTGAAGCGTCTCTTGATGTGCTTGGTTCTCTTGTGAAATCTAGATTCCTTTGCCTAGGCAATTGCACCAGTATTGTCACAAAAGATTTTCATTGGACCCGATGCACTAGGTATGACACCTAGATCGGATATGAACTCCTTCATCCAGACTCCTTCATTTGCTGCTTCCGAAGCAGCTATGTACTCTATTTCACATGTAGATCCCGCCACGACGCTTTGTTTAGAACTGCACCAACTGACAGCTCCACCGTTCAGTAAAAACACGTATCCGGTTTGCGATTTAGAATCATCCGGATCAGTGTCAAAGCTTGCATCAACGTAACCATTTACGATGAGCTCTTTGTCACCTCCATATACGAGAAACATATCCTTAGTCCCTTTCAGGTATTTCAGGATGTTCTTGACCGCTGTCCAGTGATCCACTCCTGGATTACTTTGGTACCTCCCTGCTAGACTTACAGCAAGGCACACATCAGGTCTGGTACACAGCATTGCATACATGATAGAGCCTATGGCTGAAGCATAGGGAACATCTTTCATTTTCTCTCTATCTTCTGCGGTGGTCGGACATTGAGTCTTACTCAACTTCACACCTTGTAACACAGGCAAGAACCCTTTCTTTGCTTGATCCATTTTGAACTTCTTCAAAACCTTGTCAAGGTATGTGCTTTGTGAAAGTCCAATTAAGCGTCTTGATCTATCTCTATAGATCTTAATGCCCAATATGTAAGCAGCTTCACCGAGGTCTTTCATTGAAAAACTCTTATTCAAGTATCCATTTATGCTATCTAGAAATTCTATATCATTTCCAATCAATAATATGTCATCCACATATAATATCAGAAATGCTACAGAGCTCCCACTCACTTTCTTGTAAATACAGGCTTCTCCAAAAGTCTGTACAAAACCAAATGCTTTGATCACACTATCAAAGCGTTTATTCCAACTCCGAGAGGCTTGCACCAGTCCATAAATGGATCGCTGGAGCTTGCACACTTTGTTAGCTCCCTTTGGATCGACAAAACCTTCTGGTTGCATCATATACAACTCTTCTTCCAGAAATCCATTCAGGAATGCAGTTTTGACATCCATTTGCCAAATTTCATAATCATAAAATGCGGCAATTGCTAACATGATTCGGACAGACTTAAGCATCGCTACGGGTGAGAAGGTAGTCAATCCCTTGAACTTGTCGAAAACCTTTTGCAACAAGTCGAGCTTTATAGACAGTAACATTACCGTCAGCGTCAATCTTCTTCTTGAAGATCCATTTATTCCCAATTGCTTGCCGATCAACGGGCAAGTCAACCAAAGTCCACACTTTGTTCTCATACATGGATCCCATCTCAGATTTCATGGCTTCTAGCCATTTTGCGGAATCTGGGCTCACCATCGCTTCTTCATAGTTCGTAGGTTCATCATGATCTAGTAGCATGACTTCCAGAACAGGATTACCGTACCACTCTGGTGCGGATCTTACTCTGGTTGATCTACGAGGTTCGGTAGTAACTTGATCTGAAGTTTCATGATCATTATCATTAGCTTCCTCACTAATTGGTGTAGGTGTCACAGAAACCGGTTTCTGTGATGTACTACTTTCCAATAAGGGAGTAGGTACAGTTACCTCGTCAAGTTCTACTTTTCTCCCACTCACTTCTTTCGAGAGAAGCTCCTTCTCTAGAAAAACTCCGAATTTAGCAACAAAAGTCTTGCCTTCAGATCTGTGATAGAAGGTGTACCCAACAGTATCCTTTGGGTATCCTATGAAGACACATTTCTCCGATTTGCGTTCGAGCTTATCAGGTTGAAGCTTTTTCACATAAGCATCGCAGCCCCAAAATTTCAGAAACGACAACTTTGGTTTCTTGCCAAACCACAGTTCATAAGGCGTCGTCTCAACGGATTTCGATGGTGCCCTATTTAACGTGAATGCAGCCGTCTCTAAAGCATAACCCCAAAATGGTAACGGTAAATCAGTAAGAGACATCATAGATCGTACCATATCTAATAAAGTACGATTACGACATTCGGACACACCATTACGCTGTGGTGTTCCGGGTGGCGTGAGCTGCGAAACTATTCCGCATTGTTTCAAATGTAGACCAAGCTCGTAACTCAAATATTCTCCTCCACGATCAGATCGTAGAAACTTTATTTTCTTGTTACGATGATTTTCAACTTCACTCTGAAATTCTTTGAACTTTTCAAATGTTTCAGACTTGTGTTTCGTTAAGTAGATATACCCATATCTGCTTAAATCATCTGTGAAGGTGAGAAAATAACGATATCCGCCACGAGCCTCAACATTCATTGGACCACATACATCTATATGTATGATTTCCAGCAAATCCGTTGCTCTCTCCATAGTACCGGAGAACGGCGTTTTAGTCATCTTACCCATGAGGCACGGTTCGCAAGTACCAAGTGATTCATAATCAAGTGGTTCCAAAAGTCCATCAGTATGGAGTTTCTTCATGCGCTTTACACCGATGTGACCTAAACGGCAGTGCCACAAATAAGTTGCACTATCATTATCAACTCTGCATCTTTTGATTTCAACATTATGAATATGTGTATCACTACTATCGAGATTCATCAAAAATAGACCACTCTTCAAGGGTGCATGACCATAAAAGATATTACTCATATAAATAGAACAACCATTATTCTCTGATTTAAATGAATAACCGTCTCGCATCAAACAAGATCCAGATATAATGTTCATGCTCAACGCTGGCACCAAATAACAATTATTTAGGTCTAATACTAATCCCGAAGGTAGATGTAGAGGTAGCGTGCCGACCGCAATCACATCGACTTTGGAACCATTTCCCACGCGCATCGTCACCTCGTCCTTAGCCAATCTTCGCTTAATCCGTAGCCCTTGTTTCGAGTTGCAAATTAGCAACAGAACCAGTGTCAAATACCCAGGTGCTACTGCGAGCATTAGTAAGGTACACATCAATAACATGTATATCACATATACCTTTGTTCACTTTGCCATCCTTCTTATCCGCCAAATACTTGGGGCAGTTCCGCTTCCAGTGACCAGTCTTCTTGCAGTAGAAGCACTCAGTCTCAGGCTTAGGTCCAGACTTGGGTTTCTTCTCCTGAGCAGCAACTTGTTTGCTGTTCTTCTTGAAGTTCCCTTTCTTCTTCCCTTTGCCCTTTTTCTTGAAACTGGTGGTCTTATTGACCATCAACACTTGATGCTCCTTCTTGATTTCTACCTCCGCGGCTTTTAGCATTGCGAAGAGCTCAGGAATAGTCTTATTCATCCCTTGCATATTATAGTTTATCATGAAGCTTTTGTAGCTTGGTGGCAGTGATTGAAGAACTCTGTCAATGACACTATCAACAGGAAGATTAACCCCCAGTTGAGTCAAGTGATTATGATACCCAGACATTTTGAGTATATGTTCACTGACACAACTATTCTCCTCCATCTTGCAGCTATAGAACTTATTGGAGACTTCATATCTCTCAATCCGGGCATTTGCTTGAAATATTAACTTCAACTCACATCTCATATGCTCCATGACGTTCAAAACGTCTTTGAAGACCCGGTTCTAAGCCGTAAAGCATGGCACACTGAACTATCGAGTAGTCATCAGCTTTGCTCTGCCAGACGTTCATAACATCTGGTGTTGCTCCTGCAGCAGGCTTGGCACTTAGCGGTGCTTCCAAGACGTAATCCTTCTATGCAGCAATGAGGATAATCCTCAAGTTACGGACCCAGACCGTGTAGTTGCTACCATCATATTTCAACTTTGCTTTCTCAAGGAACGCATTAAAATTTAACGGAACAACAGCACGAGCCATCTATCTACAATCAAACATAGACAAGCAAGATACTATCAGGTACTAAGTTCATGATAAATTTAAGTTCAATTAATCATATTACTTAAGAACTCCCACTTAGAAAGATATCCCTCTAATCCTCTAAGTGATCACGTGATCCAAATCAACTAAACCATGTCCGATCATCACGTGAGATGGAGTAGTATCAATGGTGAACATCAATATGTTGATCATATCTACTATATGATTCACGCTCGACCTTTCGGTCTCCGTGTTTCGAGGCCATATCTGTTATATGCTAGGCTCGTCAAGTTAAACCTGAGTATTCCGCGTGTGCAACTGTTTTGCACCCGTTGTATTTGAACGTAGAGCCTATCACACCCGATGATCACGTGGTGTCTCAGCATGAAGAACTTTCGCAACGGTGCATACTCAGGGAGAACACTTATACTTTGATAATTTAGTGAGGGATCATCTTATAATGCTACCGTCAATCAAAGCAAGATAAGATGCATAAAAGATAAACATCACATGCAATCAATATAAGTGATATGATATGGCCATCATCATTTTGTGCTTGTGATCTCCATCTTCGAAGCACCATCATGATCACCATCGTCACCGGCGCGACACCTTGATCACCATCATAGTATCGTTGTCGTCTCGCCAATCTTATGCTTCCACGACTATCGCTACAGCTTAGTGATAAAGTAAAGCATTACAGCGCAATTGCATTGCATACAATAAAGCGACAACCATATGGCTCCTGCCAGTTGCCGATAACTCGGTTACAAAACATGATCATCTCATACAATAAAATTTAGCATCATGTCTTGACCATATCACATCACAACATGCCCTGCAAAAACAAGTTAGACGTCCTCTACTTTGTTGTTGCAAGTTTTACGTGGCTGCTACGGGCTTAGCAAGAACCGTTCTTACCTACGCATCAAAACCACAACGATAGTTTGTCAAGTTGATGCTGTTTTAACCTTCGCAAGGACCGGGCGTAGCCACACTTGGTTCAACTAAAGTTGGAGAAACTGACACCCGCCAGCCACCTGTGTGCAAAGCACGTTGGTAGAACCAGTCTCGCGTAAGCGTACGCGTAATGTCGGTCCGGGCCGCTTCATCCAACAATACCGCCGAACCAAAGTATGACATGTTGGTAAGCAGTATCACTTATATCGCCCACAACTCACTTGTGTTCTACTCGTGCACAACATCAACGCATAAACCCTAGGCTCGGATGCCACTGTTGGGGAACGTAGTAATTTCAAAAATTTCCTACGCACACGCGAGATCATGGTGATGCATAGCAACGAGAGGGGAGAGTGTTGTCTATGTACCCTCATAGACCGGAAGCGGAAGCGTTAGCACAACGCGGTTGATGTAGTCGTACGTCTTCACGGCCCGACCGATCAAGCACCGAAACTACGGCACCTCCGAGTTCTAGCACACGTTCAGCTCGATGACGATCCCCGAACTCCGATCCAGTAGAATGTAGGGGAAGAGTTCCGTCAGCACGACGGCGTGGTGACGATCTTGATGTTCTACCGTCGTAGGGCTTCGCCTAAGCACCGCTACAATATTATCGAGGATTATGGTGGAGTAGGGCACCGCACACGGCTAATAGATCTCAAGGATCAATTGTTGTGTCTAGAGGTGCCCCCCTGCCCCCGTATATAAAGGAGCAAGGGGGAGGGGCGGCCGGCCAGGAGGAGGCGCGCCAGGGAGGAGTCCTACTCCTACCGGGAGTAGGACTCCCTCCTTTCCTTGTCCAACTAGGAGAGGGGGAAGGAAGGGAGAGAGGAGAGAAAGGAAAGGGGGGGCGCCGCCCCTTCCTCCTTGTCCAATTCGGACTAGAGGGGGAGGGGGCGCACAGCCTGCCCTGGCCGCCCCTCCTCTACTCCACTTTGGGCCCATGAGGCCCATTAACCCCCGGGGGGGTTCCGGTAACCCCCGGTACTCCGTTTTATATCCGATAACTCCCGGAACCATTCCTGTGTCCGAATATAGTCGTCCAATATATCAATCTTTATGTCTCGACTATTTAGAGACTCCTCGTTATGTCCGTGATCACAT
Organism: Triticum urartu; assembly: GCF_056163025.1. Lineage (NCBI taxonomy): Eukaryota > Viridiplantae > Streptophyta > Magnoliopsida > Poales > Poaceae > Triticum > Triticum urartu. The sequence continues at coordinate 430,159,434 of NC_141877.1, read as the reverse complement.
CCGGGACTCCGAACAACCTTCGATACATCAAAATATATAAACTCATAATGAAACTGTCATCGTAACGTTGAGCGTGCGGACCCTACGGGTTCAAGAACAATGTAGACATGACCGAGACATGTCTCCGGTCAATAGCTAATAGCGGAACCTGGATGCTCATATTGGCTCCTACATATTCTACGAAGATCTTTTATCGGTCAGACCGCATAACAACATACGTTGTTCCCTTTGTCATCGGTATGTTACTTGCCCGAGATTTGATCGTCGGTATCTCAATACCTAGTTCAATCTCGTAACCGGCAAGTCTCTTTACTCATTTCGTAATACATCATCCCGCAACTAACTTATTAGTTGCAATGCTTGCAAGGCTTATGTGATGTGCATTACCGAGAGGGCCCAGAGATACCTCTTCGACAATCGGAGTGACAAATCATAATCTCGAAATACGCCAACCCAACAAGTACCTTCGGAGACACCTGTAGAGCACCTTTATAATCACCCAGTTACGTTGTGACGTTTGGTAGCACACAAAGTGTTCCTCCGGTAAACGGGAGTTGCATAATCTCATAGTCATAGGAACATGTATAAGTCATGAAGAAAGCAATAGCAACAAACTAAACGATCAAGTGCTAAGCTAACAAAATGGGTCAAGTCAATCACATCATTCTCCTAATGATGTGATCCCATTAATCAAATGATAACTAATGTCTATGGTTAGGAAACATAACCATCTTTGATCAACGAGCTAGTCAAGTAGAGGCATACTAGTGACACTATGTTTGTCTATGTATTCACACATGTATTATGTTTCCGGTTAATACAATTCTAGCATGAATAATAAACATTTATCATGATATAAGGAAATAAATAATAACTTTATTATTTCCTCTAGGGCATATTTCCTTCATGGATATCTCTCAAGAGTTTACTTATATCTAGAGATCCACTTCAAGAGTTTCCTTCTTATCTTGCTATGCGTGGAGATTATATTCAAAGAGTTTCACATTCTTGTTTTCCTTGGTGATAAGGATTTTCACTTTCTCAATGTACTCATTACATTACCAAGGGGAGGCCAAGTGATCACATAATATTTTAAAGGCCTCTTCACATATTGTAGCAATATCATCCTCACTACCGTCATCCTTTGACATTAACATCACACGATATGTTTGGAGGCATAGGAGATGAGTGAGTGAAGGCTAGAGTATTAAATAAAGGATGTACCTTCGACTGTCTCGCTATTATGAATATATTGTTGGCGTCGATTCGATGGACTAGTCAAAGTTGAAGAGGGAGGTGGGCTCAGAAGAAGAGTAGTCAAATGTCTATCCTGTCACCTGCTCTGCTTCTTCAGTATTAGTTGTGAGAGTTGTACTCCTAGACCAATGAAAGTCTTTGACCCCCCCTTCTTGTATAGTTCCCATCCTTTAATAAGGGCGTGGAGCCCGGGTGTGAACAATGAAATTGATTTAAACAATAAAAAAATATGGTGCAAGATGCTCGTGTGCGTGATGCCCATGCAAGAAGGTCGTAGCAAAAAAGACAAATTTCGGGTATCTGAAAAACTTTTGAAAACATCACTGTTCATGCTTGATTTTGTATTTTTACCATGAGCTCCTCAAATGTCCAAACACCCCCAAACTTTGCACGAGGATCGTGCATTTGAGCATCTTGCACCACCAAAGAAATTGTTTTTTTAATTATGTACTGTTCACCGGGTGTAGATGAGCCCGGACACTGAATTTAATTTCCGTTCTTCTTGTAAGTCTTCTGTCCTTGTTCATTGCCAATGATCAAAATGGATCATCAATCATATTAGCGGTTCGAGATATCAAGATATAGAAGTTCTTTCGGTTTCAAGAAATGAGAGAATCTTATGTCATGTTTACATGTTGTGTGCATATCTTGTCGGGTTGATTTGCGATAAGCCGTTACTCTGCAGGATTATAATGGGGACTTCAGCCCTAGTCATGTGCAAAAATAATACCCACCTCATGTCCAGTTGACAAACAAGCTCCTCACAACTCTATGTAAGTTGACACAACTCTATTCAACTTGATAGATGGAACACAAACTTAACTTTCGAGGCTCAACCCTATCCGCCCATTGAATAATTCCATTGACATCCATGTACGATGGTGATGTGAACACGAGACACGAATTCATTCATTATCAAAATGAACATAATAATTTAAATTTTCTCTTGTTGGAAAAAACATAAAACGAGCATGAGAGGATGAGAACACTCCTCACCATCCAAGCCCGGTCCAAACCAGAGTAGTGCTAGGGTGGCTAGGAGCTTCTTGTGAGTAGTGAATTGGTAAGTTTGATGAGATCACCCTTCACTAGATTGCCATTGTCAATATGTTCGAAATCCTCAGTGTTATGAGCATGAGCAAGGCCACCCTCTTATTTTGAAACCATTAGCCACCACTAGCTCTCTCAAGAGTTTATCTATATCCAGAGATCCACTTCAAGAGTTTCGTTGTTATTTTGCTATGCGTGGAGATTATATTCAAGGAGTTTCGCATTCTTGTTTTCCTTGATGATAAGTTTTTCCGCTTTCTCATTGTACTCGTTACATTACCGAAGGGAAGCCAAGAGATCACATAATCTTTTAAAGACCTTGCCGCGTGTAGTAGCAATACCATCCTCGCGCCATCCTTCGACACTGACATCCCACAATATGTTTGGAGGCATAGGAGATGAATGAGTGAAGCCTAGGGGATTAAATGAAGGGTGTCCCTTCTAGTCTCTAGGCATGAGGCATCTATGGTCAGCGCTCTTTCATTGGAATAGTCAAACTCAAAGAGGGATGTGGGCTCAGACGAAGAGTAGTCAAACGTCTATCGTGCCACATGCCCTACTTCTTGAGTATTATAATCGTGAGAGGTGTACTCTTGGCCAATGAAAGTCTTTGCTTTCCTATTCTTGTATACTTCCTCCATCCAAAATTAGTTGACGCTCAAATGGATGTATCCGTCAGTTGACGCTCAAAGGATGTAATTCCGAATGGAGGAAGTAGTTCCCATCTTTTAAGAAGGGCTTCTTCTTGTGCGTCTTCTTCTCCTTGTTCTCATTGCCAACGGTCAAAATGGATCATCACTCAAAATAGCGGTTTGATATATAGAAGTTCTTTCGGTTTCAAGAAATGAGAGAATCTCATGTCATGTTTACATATTGTATGCATATTTTATCCGTTTGATTTCCTATAGTACGTTACCCAGCCCTAGTCATGTGCAAAAGTAATACCCTTCTTATGTCGAGTTGACAAACAAGCTCCTCGCAACTCTATTTAAGTTGACACAACTGTATTTATCCTGATAGACGGAACACAAACTTAACTTACGAGGCCCAACCGTATCCACCCGTTGAATAATGCCATTGACATTCATGTACGACAGTGATATGAACACCATACACAAATTCATTCGTATCAAAGATGAAGATAATAATTTAAATTTTCTCTTGTTGGAAAAAACATAAAACGAGCACGAGAGGATGAGAGCCCTCCTCAGCCCGGTCCAAGCCAGAGTAGTCGCAGCATACTGGCAACTGGCACGGTCGCGCGGCCCCACACCCAGCTGGGTCCAACGTGTCCGGGTCCCACCAGCCGGAGTCCCGTCACCGCGCCGTAACCCCACCGCGGCAGAGTTATATTTACCTCCCGCCTCGCGGCCTAGCCGGTCCAGTCCAACCCCCAGTCTGGCAGTCTCCCCTCCCTCTCCCAAATCGAAGCGAGAAATTCCCCAAAAAGCTACCCCATTTCCGTCCCCCAGCCGAGGCACCGGCGCCGCAGCCGTGCCCGCGCCCGCGCGATGCCGAACGCGATCCCGGCCTTCTTCCGCGCCTCGCCGGCCGCGGCGTCGGGCTCCGGCGCCGGGGCGGGGCCCAGCCTCGCCACCTCTGTCTACGAGACCCGCCTCGGCCTGGCGGCGCTCTCCTGGTCGCGCGCCGCGTTCGGCCTCAGCCTCCGGGCTGTGCTCCGCGTCGGGGCGCTCGCCTCCTCCTCCTCGGCCTCCGACTACGGCTGCTACGACGACGGCCCGGAGTTCGACGAGGAGGCCACCATCGCGGTGCGCGTCCGCCCCTGGCTCTTCTGGCGGCGCCGCGGGTCCAAGCGCTTCCATGTGCACGACCGCCGGATCGACCTCGCCTGGGACCTCACCCGCGCGCGGTTCGCCTCCCCCGGCTCGCCCGAGCCGTCGTCCGGCTACTTCGTCGCCGTCGTGGTCGACGGCGAGATGGCGGTCGTGGCCGGGGACATGGCGGAGGAGGCGTACCGGAAGACCAAGGCCCAGCGGCCGACGGGCCCCGGCCACGTCCTCGTCTCCCGGCGCGAGCACGTGTCCATGCGCGACGGGGGCCATGGCCGCGGGCACAAGACCTGCGTCAAAGTCCGCGGCAAGGAGCGGGAGATCTCGCTGGATCTCGTCTCGCGCGGGCACGGCAAGGACAGGGAAATGGACAAGGAGAAGGACAAGGCAGAGGTCGGCCTGTCGGTCTCCGTGGACGGCGAGCGCGTGCTCCACATCCGCCGCCTGCGCTGGAAGTTCCGCGGCAGCGAGAAGGTTGACCTCGGCGGCGGCGACCGGGTCCAGGTCTCCTGGGACCTCCACAACTGGCTCTTCTCCGCGCGCGAGCCGGCCCTCACAGACGCCGCCTCCGTCCTCGCCGCGGCGTCCCCGCCCGCGCACGCCGTGTTCGTCTTCCGATTTGAGCTGGGCGACACCGCCGCCGGCGAAGAGCGCGACACCGCAGAGGCCAAGGAGAAGGAGCTGCTCGACAAGGCCAGGAGAGGCGGCGCCGGCGTCTTGTCAGGCTACCTAGGGAGATGGGGCAGAGGGGACTGGAGCGAGACCAGCAGCAATGGGGAGAACCGGAGGAAGAGGGGGCAGGCGCGGAGGCTGGCCAAGGCAAGCTCGTCGTCGTCAGCATCCATCGCGTCCTCCTCGGCCTCGTGGGCGAGCAGCTCGACGGTCATGGACTGGGCCAGCCCCGAGGAGGCCGAGCTGCACCGCGGCGACGGCTTCTCGCTCCTCGTCTACGCCTGGAAGAGCTAGTAATGGCTGCCACGACGGCTCCGGCGGAAGCGGCCGGCCGGCCGGCATTGTTACATTTGATGATTGGTTCTTCATTCAGCGGGAGCTTCCCTCCCGATTGTTGTAAGTTGCAGCTGTCCTCCGAGCAATGTTCGTGTGCAGTTTTGCGTGCTCGGCTGACCAAAAATTGTTCATTACATCAATAGCCAAGGATTTTCAACAGCTAGACGAACCATATTACGACCTGTGTTCTGTCAAATTCAAAATTTAGGTGGCATATTGCTGGATTGGATTCTGTTAATCATTTCTCCGGCCCGGTTGGTCGATTAGGTATGCCACTGCGGACTTTGAAAACGATCTTCTTAATCCAACGATGATTAGAACGACCAAGTAGTGGTTACATGTCTTCACTCAGAATAATTTGCCGCTACGCTTAGGGGCTCCCGTTCCATGTCTCCCGTGCCACCACTAGCTGAAAAGGGATAAAGAGAGGGAGCATATGATCGGCTGTTATCAGAAGCCAACAAATTCAATCCCCAATCATGGGGTGATAGGTGACAAGAGCCGGGCTGTTTAGATTGAGACATCTACATGCTGGTGCTCCGCTGGATCGTCATTGCTTGCTGGTTGTTCCCTCTGCTAATTATAATTTTCTTGAGGGAGAGAGCCTTGCTACTAATTAGTTGGAGCTGGTGGTTATGGTTTTGGATTAAACAACGACAATGCTGTGGGTGGAGGGGCTTGGCTAGGCTAATGAGTGCTGCAGCAAAACAAGGTGCCGCATACGCAACTCTTGGCGTGCTGTCATGGAGCATTAACATGCCAAGGGGCCATATGAATATGATGTGTTCTCAAATGCTCTTGCATGGTGGAAGGTATTCTCAAATGCTCTTGCGTAGTGGAAGAGGTTGGGGTTTTTCTTAATTAGAGTGTTGTGCGTCGAGGTCAGGTCCCTACTCTTCTTTAGAAAGAAAAAAAAACCCAATCATCATCATTCTTTCAGTGATGTGCAGTAGTTGCGAAATCCTAATCATCGCCATTCTTTCAGTGATGTGCAGTAGACCCTAGATCTTAACTAATGTGTTCTTGTCGACCATTCTCCGGTTTTTAAAAGGCTGTATGAAGGGCCTTTGAGAGAATTTTATTGAAAGTGATCCGTTGATAGGGCGGATTCTTGGGACCTGGGTACACCGGAATCCGCCCAATTTTATAAGTAAAACTTAACAAATGTATTCCTTGTTTTCGAAATTCCTGGAACAAATCATGCCCAAAGGTATTGGTTAGAAACCTACTCATGCAAGTTTTCCCAAGATAATATGATCATGTGTGACGGGATAAAAATGAGAAAGTGAGTGTTACCGTTTACGGAGCAAGTTTTAAATGTACCATCATCAAATTTTTTTTTTCATTTTCACGAAGGTCACAAAAACCGTCATATTATATTTTGTATAAAAAGTTACATGGGTAAGAGTCTGGACTCGGTACCAATGTGCGTAAAAAAAATCCACGGAAATTTTCAAAACTCAAAAATAGTAAAATCTCGTTTGCCAAGTTTTAGAAAGAGGGTAGACCGAAACCCAGGGTCATTCTACTACTAGCATTTCCCATACGGTGACACAGTACGTACATCTCTCAGTGGTTGGAAACATGGAAGAGCCGTACGAGCAAGCTTTAACCATAAGTGGCTCGCATTGAGGCCTGATTTCCCAGCACAAAAGTTGCTCGCAACAGAGAACCGGGCGGTATCCGAAGACGGAGCACGTGATGGATGGAGAGCGAACAAAACTGGCAGCGGAGAGTGGGAGGAGAGGAGCATGGACCAGTTCGGCTTGCTGGATTCAGATGAGTTGGCTTTGACCGGATTAGTACTACTACTTACTTACCACTGGTGCATCATGTGGTGATCTAGTACTAGTACTACGCGGCGTATTTTAAAAACGGCGATGATTTCCGGCGAGGCTATCGCGGAATCTTGCCGCCGAAGGGAGGGAGGAAGATTAGCCCGCGATCGTTGACCCGGATCAGACGCTGCCTGCGCACTCTACTCTTGGTATAAGATGAGAAGAGTCCCTGGGTGCTGGTGAGGGTGATGGTAATGGTGCCCCCGGAAGGAGGAGGTATCGTGGCCGTTGGCCAAGCGGCCGCGCCACGCCATCTAAAAGGAGTAACCACGCCGGATTCAGCTCCCGCTCGCTTTCGCCCGCCGCAAGCTTATTTATGCCCTGTATGTGTGCAAGCTTTTGAGTGCAGCTGCCGGAAGGAGTATGTTGGTAGTACGTAGCTGCTAAAAAAAGGAGCATGTACCGATTCCGTGGGCTGGGCTGAAGCAACTGGGCGAGAGGATCGCGCTGCAGTCGTCGTTGCAGATCTGTACATGATTCTGTGAGACCAGGCGTGGTCAACAGACCCGATCAGTTCCGCGGTGAAGAAACTTGGCCAAGTTACCACGCATGCACGTACTGGTGTTTCTCCGTGTATTGTGGGAAGGCAGTGGCGAGTACTGCCGCTGGACTGGCTAGCGGTTCGCCACCCCACCACGTCGGCAGGGAGCGGAACGTGTGCTGCATCCGAGTAGATCATGGCGACGTGTGCCGCCACGAGGCGTCACATGCTGATCAGCCCAGCCCGCCGGGAAGTCGGGGAATATGTACGCATGCAAGTACACAGCAGCCGCGCTCACGAGGCCCGCAACCGCAAACCGACGTACGGCGGCCAGCCCTTTGCGGTGGGCGCTGGCTCACAGTCACCGGAACCCGTGTGCCGTGCCGCACCTGGAACCGCGCGCGCGTCCGGAGGGCGCGGCAGGCGCATGTGGCTGGGAGGGCCCCCGCGGTGCCGGCAGGCCGGCCGGCCGTCGTTCCGTCCCGTCGCGGGGGCTTGGCCACTTGCGGCTGGGGATCACGTCCATATCATTGTCCGCCTGGGAAGAGAAGACTTTGGCAAGTTTCGGCACGTAGCCCTTGAAGTTTCCGGTCCTGCAAGGCTGCACCCACCGAACGGCCTCTGCGAACATGTCGTGGGGATGTATGTCTATCCCGTCGCAATCGCAGGGATTAAATTGGATGGATGCGGAGCAGCTAATAGCTCCAGCCACCTAGCAGCCCAGCTCACGTCAGCTCAACAAGAATCTTTAGAACTCAGATCCAGAGGGTGTGTGTAAGTAGCTGGACGGAAATGCCGATGAAATCCCTCGTCCAAAAGGTACAAAACTAAAGAGGGATTTTTATTTATTATATTATATGCACAAAAGGTACAACAGGTGAATGAGGCTGAAGAGCGATGTGAAAACGTAATACCATTGAATCAATATTGTACAAACACCAATCATCATATCATTATCTGTACCGGCACTGTGATCCAAACTTACAACACTATGATGCCTTTTCGCTGTGGCCAACCACATCCTACTACTTTGACAACCAGTAGATGAACATAAGAAACGCGCAGACCGACGCCACGAGCGAGAGAATTATCGTGTCCATCGATTTCTTTCTTCTGATCGACGCGAGGATGTGGTTAATCTGATAGATTCAGTGGAAAGCAATTGTGAGGCATACACATCGTAAGAGGACGATTTTCGCTTGCTCACAAGGATGAACTATGTGATACATACCGTGGGGATCCGGCTGCTGACGTTGCTTATTTTGGTAGTGATGCCACCAAACGTTGAACGCTGGGACATGAGAGCGCCCAGTGTTGCTTGAGCTTGTGATATCACAGTGTCCACCTAAATATGGAAAATGTAAGGGTTCAGAAAAAGCTTGGTCAATTCTAGATTTTGCTACAAAAAGTATCACAACAAAAATTCAGCAAATCAACACACCTTTGGTTTTCATGGCTTATCAGCCAGCCATCTATACTAGTAGAATTTTCTAAAATTAACTAACTAGTTGGTTAAAGTTTGAGGAAGCTAGAGGTAGCTCAGGCTAAGTAACTATGGCAGTGGACACAGATGCGTCTATCAATTTAATAAAAATATTCTCCAGCCAGTCAGCCAGCAGCCCCTTTAGCATGAAAACACATGTAATAATGCACCCCATGATCCATACAGTTGACATACAGCAAGCAGCAAAATACTAACTGCATGATGTTGTACGTCGAATCCAATCTACGAATTTCAGAGGAAATGCAACTTGAAAGCTTAATAGGCCGACAAATTCTTCAAATGCTCTTTATTGTGCAGCAATAGTTCCCATGATAATATAAGACTTAAAAGGCAATGGATCATATTTGGGAATTCCATATTTGTAGTGCAAAACCCATTTGTAGCCAGACTACCTGAGTGAACAAAACAGGCATGCTTTCATTGTCTTTCTACTTTCTAAGGTACATAGATTTGTTTGGACATGCAACTATTGATGATGACCAGAAATGCAAAGGCGGCTACGGTGGTTTCGTTCTCAAATTCTCAGTCTAAGGACTGTTCTCTAGTGTCAGCATTCGTAGTTGTAATTACTGCTTTGTCTAGAAAGTGATTAGTGAAAAAATTAAGCACTGTTGTAGATCGTCTATAGATAAGAATAGACTTCCTGTGCTGTTGAAATGGTCAGAACATCCTTTTCACAGGTCCAACCTGTGGCTTACTGGTCAAGGGAATAACCCTTAATTTCTCATGTCCAGACATAAGAAAATGACAGCCGAGAAAGTTACATTTAAGAAGGGACTGTCAGCTTTTAAGCCAGCAGCTTCTACTTGCAAGTTGTGGTCCAATACCTGCATCGGTTCTCTCCTCAGAGCATCTCCAATAGCTTTTATGTTAATTTGTTGGTATGTTTATCCATGTTATCAACACATGGCCATCAACCAACAAGCTATCATAGAACCATTCCAATAGTGTATCGAGTTGTCCAATAGAAATGAGATAATAAATAAGGTCGCTCTCTTTGCACCTTGGAGCTTGAGTAAAGGTTGTTGGTTCAAGTTCATACAACTTTGCTCTCTCCTTTCATTTATTCTCTGCCACAATCATCACATATCCTATGCGGCAAAATTTACCAATAACTATCATATAACCATTAAAGATGCCCTCACACACAGCATGTGGTCTTTGATAAAAGCTGCACCTAGGTACTATTAATCTTTACAGCTTCCACCATAAGCATGCAAACAATCTCACTTTCTATGTTCCATTCCACTTATATTTCAGGTTTCGATGGGAACTAGGCCATAACTCCTGAGTACTGAACTAATGCCCTCATGCCACTATATGTTCCCATGCAACAATGACTACCAGAAAACCCATAACAGGGAGCTTCAAAGGCTTAAATTTTTCATATTTGTTCAATTGCAGTTTTCAGTGATGGCGTGGCGACACTGATGACTTTCCGATTAAAATAGGTCTGCACAAAGGGTCAGCTTTGAGCCCTTAGCTTTTTGCTTTGGTGATGGATGAGGTCACAAGAGATACAAAGAGATAACCCATGGTGTATGCTCTTTGCAGACGATGTGGTGCTAGTCAACGATAGGCGGACGGAGGTTAATAGAAAGTTAGAGCTGTGGAGACAGACTTTGGAATCGGAAAGTTACAACTGAGTACATGAGGTGCGGCTTCAGACTAGTAGGCACGAGGAGGAGGAGGGACAGGGAGGTTAGCCATGGTGGGCAAGTGATACCTCAGAGGGACACCTTCGATATCTGGGGTCAATGCTGCAAAAGGATGGTGATATCATTAAGATGTGAGCCACTGAACCAAAGCTGGATGGATGAAGTAGCGCCAAGCTTTTGGCGTCCTTTGTGACAAGAGAGTGCGACAAAAGCCAAAAGGCAGGTTCTATAGGACGGCGATTCGACCGATGTTGTATGGAGCTGAATGTTGGCCAACTAAAGGCAACATGCCCAACGGTTAGGTGTATCAGAGATGTGCATGTTGATATGTATATGTGGCCACACAAGAAAGGATCGGGTCCAGAATGAAGATATACATGATAGAGTTGGAGTAGCACCGATTGAAGAGAAGCTTCTCCAACATCGTTTGAGATGGTTTGGGCATATACAGTGCAGGCCTCCAGAAGCGCCAATGCATAGTGGAAGGTTAAAGTGTGCTGATAATGTCAAGAGAGGTCAGGGTAGACCAAACTTGATATGGGAGGAGTCCGTTAAGAGAGATCCGACGGACTGGAATATCACCAAAGAACTAGCCATGGACAGGGGTGCGTAGAAGTTAGCTATCCACGTGCCATAACCATGAGTTGGTTTTGAGATCTTATGGGTTTCAACTCTAGCCTACCCCAACTTGTTTGGGACTAAAAGGCTTCTTGTTGTCGTTCTTGTTGTCGTTCTTGTTGCAGTTTTTAATGAAAGATAGATTTCTAAACAAGCAATTTCACGAGCATGTAGGTTGAAATTCAAGAAAATTTGCTCAAACTGAAATAGATGCGCACATGCAATTATTAGCATGCACTATAATCGAGTCAAGTGTAATATATGAGCCTTTGTGGAATTCCTGAACCTCACTGAGTCCAAAACATATTAATAACAAGCAAGAACAGTAAAATTGGGCAGCACATGCCATAGGAAAACCAAAAATAAAAGTGGCATGGCTCCCTTATTTTATGTGGCGGGTACTGTTCAGTAAGAAAATAAATATTTGTTAACAAATACACCAGAAAGGTGAATTTAATTCATTTGTTTGCCCTGACAGAATATATTTATCTCCTAAAAGAAAGGCGAGTGAGGCTCCTTCAATTTGAAATGCTTGAGAATTCATGTTGGTAACACAATGCAACTCCATTCATGCATGTAAGCTGTTATCCTGGGTTTGTTTGTATGCCTTATATGATACTATCTAATAGAGCTAACAATAAATTGATGCAAATTTCAGAAAGCAATACAGGTGCTCCTAAAAAGTAGGACAATCCTACCTGTCCAGAATTCCTGCTGATTGCAGCTTGTTCTCTAAGAAGAGCTTGTTCTGAGTCCCCAGACTCTTCCACGTCAAACTTTGCTCTGTCAAAGTCTCTCAAGTCAAGGAGAGAAGCATGCTGTTGCTTCACTCTGAGACTAGATCGAAGCCGATAGAATTCCTGTGTTGAATTGTTGGGTTAGCAACTTTTCAGAATTATGAGAGAAGTCTAGCCGTTCTATATGCGGTGTCCAAACTTCAAAGAGTATTGCTCCACAGCAAACTTTATAATTCATGGTTATTGACTGGGGAGAAATTAATAGAAACCTTCATTTAACATTGGAGCTAAACAAACTGTAATTATGAAGAATGTGATTACTTAGTGTAAGAGGGATTTATTGGAACCTGCGTAAGGTCTTGCAAAATCTCCATATGACGGGTCAATGTATGAGATAGAACTTCTGAGCCTCCTGATGATACCCAGGTTTGCATTTGAGAATTTACTTGCTGAAGTTGCTTTAGTGATCTTTCTATATCAGTCTCGATATCATTTTCTGAACCATCTGATTTCATAGAAACCAATTTACGGTATGCAATCATTTGGTCGTCTAACTGAGCTTCCAACCTCCTCGCCTACAAGCAGAAATAGTACAGTAACAACTTTAGCCATACACACACATACATCAAATACCATCTATCAGCCTACTCATAGCTTCATGAAACCATAAGGCCATCTTCAACGCAAGTCGTTTATGCAGGTGCTTAGGGAAATAAAAAGGATATCATAATTTTTTTTAAAGCATCCGACAGTTTATAGACGCTAACCCATAGGTGCTAATAAAATCGTCCAGTGCAGCAGCGTTTTATCCCGCGGCAAAAAAGGCCCAAGCGCCCGAACCAATTTCTTGCGTCGACGCCTCACCTGACACCAGGAACCGATGACCTAACTGCCAATGGACAAGGATATCCATCCTGGCGCGCAGTCGTATTCAGAAGTGACATCGTTACAGAAAATAAGTTGGCATGGCACCTTCTTATAGCCTAGCCAAGGATGGGTTCAGCCATAGACTCGTACCGTACAGTCCGAACACACTAACCGTAAGCACCCGACTCTCATGAACAAGACTAACACCACATTACATTACTAGATACTCCATAAGCACGATTACACGATCGAACCAACAAAAGCATCAGATGCAGAAGGGACGGTTTGGTAGGATCAAAACTCTAGTCCGTTGCACACTAGATTAGTGTCACATTGCTCCAAGCCCACCCATGTTAGTCAAAGAAATGGGCCGCCGAGGAGCAAAGGTATACCTGCAGCACAGTTTTTAGAACATGGCCACTATGAAACTACTAGTCTTTGCGTCACGAAAACTCCACAATTTCAGAAGATGGAAGAAAAACGCATTTTGCTCCACATACACGGACTACGGATTCGACGAACGAGGCGCTCCAATTTTACATGGGTCGCCTGAATTCAGCGGGCAGTGGGGGGAGAATCGTCGGTCCGAGTACCACAGCGGCAGCGCAGCAAAACCCACCGCGCGGCGCAGGGTCGGATCTCGGGCGAACGGACACCGGCGAGAGGTTCCTGGGAGCGAGAAAGGGAGCGCGAGGCGGGGATCCGGGAGGGGGGGTTGTATTCACCTGCTTGCGAAGGGCGTCCCAGGACGACGCCTCCATGGCTCCGAGCTCCTCGGCGGCGCCGTCCTAGTGATCCGCCGGGAGATCTCGGCGGGGGGCGCGGCTGGATCTCGCGCGCGCGCGGCGAGCGAATCAGTGGGAGAGGGTTGGAGGGGGGTGGGTTGCCCGATGCGTTGGAGAGGGAGAGGGAGAGGGAGAAGCGTCAGGTCGGGGGCACCGTGGTGGTCAACTGGTCGGGTGAGGCTCGGTGGCACGGTGCAGCCACCAATCCGGGGCCCCCCTTAATCGAGAAAGCCACGACAGCATTTTTGGTCTACCAAACTTTTATTTTTCTTTATCTCTATAAAAAATACCAACTTCTTTTTACAAGGGTCTACCAAACTACCAGGCCCCACTTGATCGCAGAATTCTAAAAACGTGGGAATAGGAAAAATATAGGAATGCAATGTCAAGTTCATCTCAATTCAACTAGACTTTTTTTTTGTTTGATTGTATGAGAGGAGAAACAAAGGATTTTTTTTCAAAAGGTTTGAGTGGATGCTAAAATTTCTATGGAATATAGTACAAAGGAATTCTTCAAAAAAAACTTTATGAATCGAACAACCAACATAGCAAAAAATCCTAAGAATTATAATCTTCCAAAATTCATATGAAAATCCTTTGAATGAAAGAAGCCCGATTGCATCCATCGATATGCTGCAAACAGGTACCATAATGATATATTAAAATTTTGTCGGTAATTATCTAAGGGTGTGTTCAGTTGGTGTAACAAGATGAAATAATTTCAGATATTGGACTCATCTTGTGTCCGGTGTTAGAAAATAAAGAGTATATAGCAAAAAAAAACTATCACATTACGGGCTAGGGTTACAAAAAACTACCACTTCTCTTAATTTTTCAAAAAACTAACACAAAATTGGTTCGCTATCCCAAAAAAAACCTAGTCACCAAATGGTTAGAATCTAAGCGTGCTTATGACACGGGGGCGCCCGTCAGATCCACGTCGGACATGGCTGACGACGCGCGTGCTCATGGCCGTTAGGGCGAGCCGTTCTGACCAGGTGAAAAAGGGCCCGATACAGCTCACTCTCTCACTCACGCGCACTCACTCCCAATCTCTCCCCCGCTCTGTTCTCCCATGCCTGAGCTCGCCATCGTCGCCGACCACCTTAGTTCCTTGTCGCCGACCAGGATACCTTCTTGGAACGATGGGGAAGAGAGCTCCGATGACAACAACATGGGGGCAACTTGATGGATATGGAGTGCTTTGTAAGCATCGTCATCTCCATCTGCCATTACTTAGGGTTAGGGTTGACTGATTTGGGAATTAGGGTTGAGGATCTGCAACTACGGATGTATTTTTTGGTTTAGCCAGTGCTTGACGGATCTTCAACTAGTTGATGCATCCTTTGTATGATTTAGCTTGTACTATATGTGGGAGACACCTAACACCATCCCTGAGCCACTGTTTTGTGGTGCTCCCATGGAGGAAGTTCCCAAGTGCACGTTGCACTAGATGATGCCTAGGAAGTAGCTTGCATTTGAAGGTGCTAACAGTAGAAGGAGGTTCTATGTATGCCCTGTTCAGGTGAGTAATTGGAGGAGAAGTAGTTTTGTTTTATCTAGTAGTTTGTTACTAGTTGGATAATTGGATAGCTTAAATGGCATATGTAGCAGAAGTATGTGCAGCTGTTGGATAACTGGATAGTCATTGATTGATTATATGTTGGCATTATATTGCACAAGTGTTGTTGATGTTTGTTGGCAAATCCTATTTGTTTGAACTAAATTCAGTTCCAAATGTATTTCCTTGTATATATACTCTGTTTGAACTAAACTTTTTGAACTTTGTTTGAACTGAATTCTTTGAACTCTGTTTCAACTGAATTCATTTCTTAATTTACACATCTCCTTATGTATGTGATGTCTGACTAAACTTAATTCATTTTTATACATGTTCTTTGATTGAACAGGAGGTGTCAAATGTGGTGTAGTTAAGTGGGTCGATCCTGCCTGGCCTGATATTCTTAAGAACCGCCTCATCAAGCCGTGGGAAATGTTCCATGGGCAAAACCTTGGTAGGATTCAAGAAATGCATGCATATGAGGATGAGCTAGCCAAGTTGATGAAGGAGAAGGTGTTGGGTAACGTAGTAATTTCAAAACAATTCCTACGCACGCGCAAGATCATGGTGATGCATAGCAATGAGAGGGGAGAGTATGTCTACGTACCCTCGTAGACTGAAAGCGGAAGCATTTATCAACGCGGTTGATGTAGTCGTACACCTTCACGATCCGTCCTGATCAAGTACCGAACGTACGGCACCTCCGCGTTCAGCACACGTTCAACTCGATGACGTCCTCGCCTTCTTGATCCAGCAAGAGGGGTGAAGTAGTAGATGAGTTCCAGCAGCACGACGGCGTGGTGACGGTGTTGGTGAAGAACAATCTTCGCAGGGCTTCGCCTAAGCACTACGAAAACTATTACAGAGGATAAACTAGAGGGGACGGGGTAGCCGGCACACGGCTTGGTGTTTCTTGATGTGTCTTGGGTGCTAGCCCTACCCCTCTATTTATATGTTGAGCCTTGGGGTCGAAACTTGGAGTAAAAGCCTCCACAAAGTCGGTTTCACCCGAAAGGCAAGAGTCCTTCTCGGACTCCAGGGCCAGACGCCCGGGTTCCCGGCGTCTGGCCCCAGACGCCAGGGACCCTGGCGTCTGGCCCGTAGACTCCGCAAAACTTCCTTTTGCGCTTTCCAAAAACCTTGTGGGCTTTCCCCTTTGGCCCAAATAAAGTGTTCTCGTACCCAAACATTTCGGGAAACATCCGGAACCCCTTTCGGTGAATTCCGGAACCCTTTCGGAGACCAAACACTATTATCCCATATATCAAACTTTATCTCCGGACCATTCCGGAGTTCCTTGTCATGTCCTTGATCTTATCCGGAACTCCGAACAACATTCGGTTACCAACATACATAACTCATAAATACTATGCCGTCAATGAACGTTAAGCGTGCGGACCCTACGGGTTCGAGAACTATGTAGACATGACCGAGACACTTCTCTAGTCAATAACCAATAGCGAAACCTGGATGCCCATATTGGTTCCTACATATTCTATGAAGATCTTTATCTGTCGAACCGCATAACAATATACGTTGTTCCCTTTGTCATCGGTATGTTACTTGCCCGAGATTCGATCGTCGGTATCTCAATACCTAGTTCAATCTCGTTACCGGCAAGTCTCTTTACTCGTTCCGTGGTGCATCATCCTGTAACTAACTCATTAGTCACATTGCTTCCAAGGCTTATATGAAGGAAATATGCCCTAAAGGCAATAATAAAGTTATTATTTATTTCCTTATATCATGATAAATGTTTATTATTCATGCTAGAATTGTATTAACCGGAAACATAATACATGTGTGAATACATAGACAAACAGAGTGTCACTAGTATGCCTCTACTAGACTAGCTCGTTAATCAAAGATGGTTATGTTTCCTAACCATGAACAAAGAGTTGTTGTTTGATTAACGGGATCACATCATTAGGTGAATGATCTGATTGACATGACCCATTCCATTAGCTTAGCACCAGATCGTTTAGTATGTTGCTATTGCTTTCTTCATGACTTATACATGTTCCTATGACTATGAGATTATGCAACTCCCGTCTGTCGGAGGAACACTCTGTGTGCTACCAAATGTCACAACATAACTGGGTGATTATAAAGGTGCTCTACAGGTGTCTCCAAAGGTAGATGTTGGGTTGGCGTATTTCGAGATTAGGATTTGTCACTCCGATTATCGGAGAGGTATCTCTGGGCCCTCTCGGTAATGCACATCACATAAGCCTTGCAAGCATTGCAACTAATGAGTTAGTTGTGAGATGATGTATTACGGGACGAGTAAAGAGACTTGCCGGTAACGAGATTGAACTAGGTATTGAGATACCGACGATCGAATCTCGGGCAAGTAACATACCGATGACAAAGGGAACAACGTATGTTGTTATGCGGTCTGACCGATAAAAGATCTTCGTAGAATATGTAGGAGCCAATATGAGCATCCAGGTTCCGCTATTGGTTATTGACCGGAGACGTGTCTCGGTCATGTCTACATTGTTCTCGAACCCGTAGGGTTCGCACGCTTAAGGTTTCGATGGCAGTTATATTATGAGTTTATGAGTTTTGATGTATCGAAGTTTGTTCGGAGTCCCGGATGTGATCACGGACATGACGAGGAGTCTCGAAATGGTCAAGACATAAAGATTGATATATTGGAAGCCTATATTTGGATATCGGAAGTGTTCCGGGTGAAATCGGGATTTTACCAGAGTACCGGGAGGTTACCGGAACTCCCCGGGAGGTATATGGGCCTTAGTGGGCTTTAGTGGAAGAGAGGAGAGGTGGCCAGGGCTGGGCCGCGCGCCCCTCCCCCCCTAGTCCGAATAGGACAAGGAGAGGGGGCCGGCGCCCCCCTTCCTTCTCTCTCTCCTCTTTCCCCCTCCCGAATCCTATTCCAACTAGGATAGGGGGGAATCCTACTCCCGGAGGGAGTAGGACTCCTCCTGGTGCGCCCTCCCTGGCCAGCCGCACCTCCCCTTTGATCCTTTATATACGGAGGCAGGGGCACCCCTAGAAACACAAGTTGATCCACGTGATCATATTCTTAGCCGTGTGCGGTGCCCCCTTCCACCATAGTCCTCGATAATATTGTAGCGGTGCTTAGGCGAAGCCCTGTGACGGTAGTACATCAAGATCGTCACCACGCCGTCGTGCTAACGGAACTCTTCCCCGACACTTTGCTGGATCGGAGTCCGGGGATCGTCATTGAGCTGAACATGTGCTAGAACTCGGAGGTGCCGTAGTTTCGGTGCTTGATCGGTCGGGCCGTGAAGACGTACGACTACATCAACCACGTTGTGCTAACGCTTCCGTTGTCGATCTACAAGGGTACGTAGATCACACTCTCCCCTCTCGTTGCTATGCATCACCATGATCTTGCGTGTGCGTAGGAAATTTTTGAAATTACTACGAAACCCAACAGTGGTATCAGAGCCTAGGTTTTATATGTTGATGTTATATGCACGAGTAGAACACAAGTGAGTTGTGGGCGATATAAGTCATACTGCTTACCAGCATGTCATACTTTGGTTCGGTGGTATTGTTGGACGAAGCGGCCCGGACCGACATTACGCGTACGCTTACGCGAGACCGGTTCTCCCGACGTGCTTTGCACAAAGGTGGCTAGCGGGTGACAGTTTCTCCAACTTTAGTTGAACCGAGTGTGGCTACGCCCGGTCCTTGTGAAGGTTAAAACAGCACCAACTTGACAAACTATCATTGTGGTTTTGATGCGTAGGTAAGATTGGTTCTTACTTAAGCCCGTAGCAGCCACGTAAAATATGCAACAACAAAGTAGAGGACGTCTAACTTGTTTTTGCAGGGCATGTTGTGATGTGATATGGTCAAGACATGATGCTAAATTTTATTGTATGAGATGATCATGTTTTGTAACCGAGTTATCGGCAACTGGCAGGAGCCATATGGTTGTCGCTTTATTGTATGCAATGCAATTACGCTGTAATGCTTTACTTTATCACTAAGCGGTAGCGATAGTCGTGGAAGCATAAGATTGGCGAGACGACAACGATGCTACGATGGTGATCAAGGTGTCGCACCGGTGACGATGGTGATCACGACAGTGCTTCGAAGATGGAGATCACAAGCACAAGATGATGATGGCCATATCATATCACTTATATTGATTGCATGTGATGTTTATCTTTTATGCATCTTATCTTGCTTTGATTGACGGTAGCATTTTAAGATGATCTCTCACTAATTATCAAGAAGTGTTCTCCCTGAGTATGCACCGTTGCGAAAGTTCTTCGTGCTGAGACACCACGTGATGATCGGGTGTGATAGGCTCTACGTTCAAATACAACGGGTGCAAAACAGTTGCACACGCGGAATACTCAGGTTATACTTGACGAGCCAAGCATATACAGATATGGCCTTGGAACACGGAGACCGAAAGGTCGAGGTGAATCATATAGTAGATATGATCAACATAGCGATGTTCACCAATGAAACTACTCCATCTCACGTGATGATCGGACATGGTTTAGTTGATTTGGATCACGTGGTCACTTAGAGGATTAGAGGGATGTCTATCTAAGTGGGAGTTCTTAAGTAATATGATTAATTGAACTTAAATTTATCATGAACTTAGTCCTAGTAGTATTAGCATATCTATGTTGTAGATCAATAGCTCGCGTTGTTGTTTTCATATGTTTATTTTGATATGTTCCTAGAGAAAATTGTGTTGAAAGATGTTAGTACCAATGATGCGGATTGGATCCGTGATCTGAGGTTTATCCTCATTGCTGCACAGAAGAATTATGTCCTTGATGCACCGCTAGGTGACGGACTTATTGCAGGAGCAGATACAGACGTTATGAACGTTTGGCTAGCTCAATATGATAACTACTTGATAGTTTAGTGCACCATGCTTAATGGCTTAGAATCGGGACTTCAAAGACGTTTTGAACGTCATGGACCATATGAGATGTTCCAGGAGTTGAAGTTAATATTTCAAGCAAATACCCAAGTTGAGAGATATGAAGTCTCCAACAAGTTCTATAGCTAAAAGATGGAGGAGAATCACTCAACTAGTGAGCATGTGCTCAGATTGTCTGGGTACTACAATCGCTTGAATCAAGTGGGAGTTAATTTTCCAGATAAGATAGTGATTGACAGAATTCTCTAGTCACCATCACCAAGTTAGTAAAACTTCGTGATGAACTATAATATGCAAGGGATAACGGAAACAACTCCCAAGCTCTTCGTGATGCTGAAATCAACGAAGGTAGAAATCAAGAAAAACATCAAGTGTTGATGGTTGACAAGACCACTAGTTTCAAGAAAAGGGCAAAGGGAAGAAGGGGAACTTCAAGAAGAACGACAAGCAAGTTGTTGCTCAAGTGAAGAAGCCCAAGTCTGATCCTAAGCCTGAGACTAAGTGCTTCTACTGCAAAGGGACTAGTCACTGGAAGTGGAACTGCCCCAAGTATTTGGCGGATAAGAAGGATGGCAAGGTAAACAAAGGTATATTAGATATACGTGTTATTGATATGTACTTTACTAGTGTTTATAGCAACCCCTCGGCATTTGATAATGGTTCAGTTGCTAAGAGTAGTAACTCAAAATGGGAGTTGCAGAATAAACAGAAACTAGTAAAGGGTGAGGTGACGATGTGTGTTGGAAGTAGTTCCAAGATTGATATGATCATCATCGCACACTCCCTATACTTTCGGGATTAGTGTTGAAACTAAATAAGTGTTATTTGGTGTTTGCGTTGAGCATGAATATGATTTGATCATGTTTATTGCAATACGGTTATTCATTAAAGTCATAGAATAATTGTTGTTCTGTTTACATGAATAAAACCTTCGATGGTCATACACCCAATGAAAATAGTTCGTTGGATCTCGATCGTAGTGTTACACATATTCATAATATTGAAGCCAAAAGATGCAAAGTTAATAATGATAGTGCAACTTATTTGTGGCACTGCCATTTAGGTCATATCGGTGTAAAGCGCATGAAGAAA
Organism: Triticum urartu; assembly: GCF_056163025.1. NCBI lineage: Eukaryota > Viridiplantae > Streptophyta > Magnoliopsida > Poales > Poaceae > Triticum > Triticum urartu. Next base: position 430,138,285 of record NC_141877.1, on the reverse strand, counting down.
CTCCATACTGATGGACTTTTGGAACCACTTGATTATGAATCACTTGGTACTTGCGAACCATGCCTCATGGGCAAGATGACTAAGACTCTGTTCTCCGGAACAATGGAGCGAGCAACAAACTTGATTGGAAATAATACATACTGATGTATGCAGTCCAATGAGTGTTGAGGCTCGCGGCGGGTATCGTTATTTTCTGACCTTCACAGATGATTTGAGCAGATATGAGTATATCTACTTGATGAAACATAAGTCTGAAACATTTGAAAAGTTCAAATAATTTCAGGGTGAAGTGGAAAATCATCGTGACAAGAAAATAAGGTTTCTACGATCTGATCGCGGAGACAAATATTTGAGTTACGAGTTTGGTCTTCAACTAAACATTGTGGAATAGTTTCACAAACTCATGCCACCTGGAACACCACAGCTGGTGTGTCCGATCGTCATAACCGTACTTTATTGGATATAGTGCAATCTATGATGTCTCTTACCGATCTACCACTATCGTATTGGGGTTATGCATTAGAGACAGCTGCATTCACGTTAAAAAGGGCACCATCTAAATCCCTTGAGACAACACAATCTGAATTATGGTTTGGCAAGAAACCAAAGTTGTCGTTTCTTAAAGTTTTGGGTTGTGATGCTTATGTGAAAAAGTTTCATCCTAATAAGCTCAAACCCAAATCGGAGAAATATGTCTTCATAGGATACCCAAAGGAGACTCTTGGGCACACCTTCTATCACAGATCCGAAGGCAAGACATTCGTTGCTAAGAATGGATCCTTTCTAGAGAAGGAGTTTCTCTCGAAAGAAGTGAGTGGGAGGAAAGTAAAAAACTTGATAAGGTAATTGTACCTTCTCCCTTATTGGAAAGTAGTTCATCACAGAAATCTGTTCTTGTGACTACTACACCAATTAGTGAGGAAGCTAATGATGATGATCATGTAACTTCAGATCAAGTTACTACCGAATCTCGTAGGTAAACCAGAGTGAGATCCGCACCCAAGTGGTACGGTGATCCTGTTCTGGAAGTCATGTTACTAGACCATGACGAACTTGCGAACTATGAGGAAGCGATGATGAGCCCAGATTCCGCGAAATGGTTTGAGGCCATGAAATCTGAGATATGATCCATGTATGAGAACAAAGTATGGACTTTGATAGATTTTGCCCGATGATCGGCAAGCCATAGAAAATAAATGGATCTTCAAGAGGAAGACGGACGCTGATAGTAGTGTTACTATCTACAAAGCTAGACTTGTCGAAAAAGGTTTTTGACAAAGTTCAAGGTGTTGACTACGATGAAATTTTCTCACTCGTAGCGATGCTTAAGTCTGTCCAAATCATGTTAGCAATTGCCGCATTTTTATGAAATCTGGCAAATGGATAAACAAAACTACATTCCTTAATGGATTTAAAGAAGAGTTGTATATGATGCAACCAGAAGGTTTTGTCAATCCTAAAGGTGCTAACAAAATATGCAAGCTCCAGCGATCCATCTATGGACTGGTGCAAGCATCTCGGAGTTGGAATATACGCTTTGATAAGTTGATCAAAGCATATAGTTTTATACAGACTTGCGGTGAAGCCTGTATTTACAAGAAAGTGAGTGGGAGCACTACAACATTTCTGATAAGTATATGTGAATGACATATTGTTGATCAGAAATAATGTAGAATTATTCTATAAAGCATAAAGAAGTGTTTGAAAGGAGTTTTTCAAAGAAAGACCTCGGTGAAGCTGCTTACATATTGAGCATCAAGATCTATAGAGATAGATCAAGACGCTTGATAAGTTTTTTCAATGAGTACATACCTTGACAAGATTTTGAAGTAGTTCAAAATGGAATAGTCAAAAAGAGTTCTTGCCTGTGTTACAAGGTGTGAAATTGAGTAAGACTCAAAGCCCGACCACGGCAGAAGATAGAAAGAGAATGAAAGTCATTCCCTATGCCTCATCCATAGGTTCTATAAAGTATGCCATGCTGTGTACCAGATCTATTGTATACCCTACACTGTGTTAAGCAAGGGAGTACAATAGTGATCTAAGAGTAGATCACTGGACATTGGTCAAAATTATCTTTAGTGGAATAAGGAAATATTTCTCGATTATGGAGGTGACAAAAGGTTCGTCGTAAAAAGTTACATCGATGCAAGTTTTGACACAGATCTGGATGGCTCTAAGTCTCGATCTAGATACATATTGAAAGTGGGAGCAATTAGCTAGAGTAGCTCTGTGCAGAGCATTGTAGACATAGAATTCGCAAAATACTTACGGATCTGTATGTGACAGACCCGTTGACTAAAATTATCTCGCAAGCAAAACATGATCACACCTTAGTACTCTTTGGGTGTTAATCACATAAATGATGTGAACTAGATTATTAACTCTAGTAAACCCTTTGGGTATAGGTCACATGACGATGTGAACTATGGGTGTTAATCACATGGTGATGTGAACTCTTAGTGTTGAATCACATGGCGATGTGAACTAGATTATTGACTCTAGTGCAAGTGGGAGACTGAAGGAAATATGCCCTAGAGGCAATAATAAAGTTATTATTTATTTCCTTATATCATGATAAATGTTTATTATTCATGCTAGAATTGTATTAACCGGAAACATAATACATGTGTGAATACATAGACAAACAGAGTGTCACTAGTATGCCTCTACTAGACTAGCTCGTTAATCAAAGATGGTTATGTTTCCTAACCATGAACAAAGAGTTGTTGTTTGATTAACGGGATCACATCATTAGGTGAATGATCTGATTGACATGACCCATTCCATTAGCTTAGCACCAGATCGTTTAGTATGTTGCTATTGCTTTCTTCATGACTTATACATGTTCCTATGACTATGAGATTATGCAACTCCCGTCTGCCGGAGGAACACTTTGTGTGCTACCAAATGTCACAACGTAACTGGGTGATTATAAAGGTGCTCTACAGGTGTCTCCAAAGGTAGATGTTGGGTTGGCGTATTTCGAGATTAGGATTTGTCCCTCCGATTGTCGGAGAGGTATCTCTGGGCCCTCTCGGTAATGCACATCACATAAGCCTTGCAAGCATTGCAACTAATGAGTTAGTTGTGAGATGATGTATTACGGAACGAGTAAAGAGACTTGCCGGTAACGAGATTGAACTAGGTATTGAGATACCGACGATCGAATCTCGGGCAAGTAACATACCGATGACAAAGGGAACAACGTATGTTGTTATGCGGTCTGACCGATAAAAGATCTTCGTAGAATATGTAGGAGCCAATATGAGCATCCAGGTTTCGCTATTGGTTATTGACCGGAGACGTGTCTCGGTCATGTCTACATTGTTCTCGAACCCGTAGGGTCCGCACGCTTAAGGTTTCGATGGCAGTTATATTATGAGTTTATGAGTTTTGATGTACCGAAGTTTGTTCGGAGTCTCGGATGTGATCACGGACATGACGAGGAGTCTCTAAATGGTCGAGACATAAAGATTGATATATTGGAAGCCTATATTTGGATATCGGAAGTGTTCCGGGTGAAATCGGGATTTTACCAGAGTACCGGGAGGTTACCGGAACCCCCCGGGAGGTATATGGGCCTTAGTGGGCTTTAGTGGAAGAGAGGAGAGGTGGCCAGGGCTGGGCCGCGCGCCCCTCCCCCCCAGTACGAATAGGACAAGGAGAGGGGGCCGGCGCCCCCCTTCCTTCTCTCTCTCCTCTTTCCCCCCTCCCGAATCCTATTCCAACTAGGAAAGGGGGGGAATCCTACTCCCGAAGGGAGTAGGACTCCTCCTGGCGCGCCCTCCCTGGCCGGCCGCACCTCCCCTTTGATCCTTTATATACGGAGGCAGGGGAACCCCTAGAAACACAAGTTGATCCACGTGATCATATTCTTAGCCGTGTGCGGTGCCCCCTTCCACCATAGTCCTCGATAATATTGTAGCGGTGCTTAGGCGAAGCCCTGCGACGGTAGTACATCAAGATCGTCACCACGCCGTCGTACTGACGGAACTCTTCCCCGACACTTTGCTGGATCGGAGTCCGGGGATCGTCATCGAGCTGAACGTGTGCTAGAACTCGGAGGTGCCATAGTTTCGGTGCTTGATCGGTCGGGCCGTGAAGACGTACGACTACATCAACCACGTTGTGCTAACGCTTCCGTTGTCGATCTACAAGGGTACGTAGATCACACTCTCCCCTCTCGTTGCTATGCATCACCATGATCTTGCGTGTGCGTAGGAATTTTTTTGAAATTACTACGAAACCCAACATTATAGTGATGTGCATTACCGAGAGGGCCCAGAGATATCTCTCCGATAATCGGAGTGACAAATCCTAATCTCGATCTATGCCAACTCAACAAGTACCATTGGAGACACCTATAGAGCACCTTTATAATCACCCAGTTACGTTGTGACATTTGGTAGCACACAAAGTGTTCCTCCGGTATTCGGGAGTTGCATGATCTCATAGTCATAGGAACATGTATAGTTATGGAGAAAGCAATAGCAACATACTAAACGATCATCGTGCTAAGCTAACGGATGGGTCTTGCCCATCACATCATTCTCTAATGATGTGATCCCATTCATCAAATGACAACACATGTCTATGGCTAGGAAACTTAACCATCTTTGATTAACGAGCTAGTCAAGCAGAGGCATACTAGGGACACTCTGTTTGTCTATGTATTCACACATGTACTAAGTTTCCGGTTAATACAATTCTAGCACGAATAATAAACATTTATCATGATATAAGCAAATATAAATAACAACTTTATTATTGCCTCTAGGGCATATTTCCTTCAGTCTCCCACTTGCACTAGAGTCAATAATCTAGTTCACATTGTCATGTGATTTAACCCCAATAGTTCACATCTCTATGTGATTAGTTCACATCTCCATGTGACTAACACCCAAAGGGTTTACTAGAGTCAATAATCTAGTTCACATCGCTATGTGATTAACACCCAAAGAGTGATCATGTTTTGCTTGTGAGAGAAATTTAGTCAACGGGTCTGCCACATTCAGAGCCGTATGTATTTTGCAAATTTTGTATGTCTACAATGCTTTGCACGGAGCTACTCTAGCTAATTGCTCCCACTTCCAATATGTATCTAGATCGAGACTTAGAGTCATCCAGATCTGTGTCAAAAGCTTGCATCAATGTAACTTTTTACGACGAACTCTTTGTCACCTCCATAACCGAGAAACATTTCCTTATTCCACTAAGGATATTTTTGACCGATGTCCAGTGATCCACTCCTGGATCACTATTGTACCCTCTTGCCAAACCAAACTTATGGTGAGGTACACAATAGGTCTAGTACACAACATGACATACTTTATAGAACCTATGACTGAGGCATAGGGAATGGCTTTTCATTCTCTTTCTATTTTCTGCCGTGGTCGGGTTTTGAGTCTTTACTCAACTTGACACCTTGCAACACAGGCAAGAACTCCTTCTTTGACTGTTCCATTTTGAACTACTTCAAAATCTTGTCAAGGTATGTACTCATTGAAAATATATCAAGCATCTTGATCTATCTCTATAGATCTTGATGCTCAATATGTAAGTAGCTTCATCGAGGTCTTTCTTTGAAAAACTCCTTTCAAACACTCCTTTATGCTTTCCAGAAAATTCTACATTATTTCCGATCAACAATATGTCATTCACATATACTTATCAGAAATGTTGTAGTTCTCCCACTCACTTTCTTGTAAATACAGGCTTCACCGCAAGTCTGTATAAAACCATATGCTTTGATCATTTTATCAAAGCATATTTTCCAACTCCGAGATGCTTGCACCAATCCATATATGGATCGCTGGAGCTTGCTCACTTTGTTAGCACCTTTAGGATCGACAAAACCTTCTGGTTGCATCCTATACAACTCTTCTTTTAAGAAATCTATTCAGGAATGCAGTCTTTACATCCATTTGCCAAATTTCATAATCATAAAATGCGGGAATTGCTAACATGATTTGGACAAGCTTTTAAGCATCGATACGAGTGATAAAATCTCATTGTAGTCAACACCTTGAACTTGTCGAAAACATTTTGCGACAATTCGAGCTTTGTAGTCCGTCTTCCTCTTGAAGATCCATTTATTCTTAATGACTCACCGATCATCGGGCAAGTCAATCAAAGTCCATACTTTGTTTTCATACATGGATCCCATATCAGATTTCATGGCCTCAAGCCATTTCACGGAATCTGTGCTCATCATCGCTTTCTCATAGTTCGTAGGTTCGTCATGGTCAAGTAACATGACATGCAGAACAGGATTACTGTACCACTTTGGTGCAGATCTCACTCTGGTTAACCTACGAGGTTCGGTAGTAACTTGATCTGAAGTTACATGATCATCATCATTAGCTTCCTCACTAATTGGTGTAGGAGTCACAGGAACAGATTTCTGTGATGAACTACTTTCCAATAAGGGAGCAGGTACAGTTACCTCATCAAGTTCTACTTTCCTCCCACTCACTTCTTTCGAGAGAAACTCCTTCTCTAGAAAAAATCCACTTTTAGCAATGAATGTCTTGCCTTCGGATCTGTGATAGAAGGTGTACCCAATTGTCTCCTTTGGGTATCCTATGAAGACCTCCGATTTGGGTTTGAGCTTATCAGGATGAAACTTTTTCACATAAGCATCGCAACCCCAAACTTTAAGAAACGACAACTTTGGTTTCTTGCCAAACCACAGTTCATATGGTGTCGTCTCAACGGATTTATATGGTGCCCTATTTAACGTGAATGCATATGTCTCTAATGCATAACCCCAAAACGATAGTGATAAATCGGTAAGAGACATCATAGATTGCACCATATCTAATAAAGTACGGTTACGATGTTCGGACACACCATTACGCTGTGGTGTTCCAGGTGGCGTTAGTTGCGAAACTATTCCGCATTTTTTTTCAAATGAAGACCAAACTCATAACTCAAATATTCTCCTCCACGATCAGATCGTAGAAATTTTATTTTCTTGTTACGATGATTTTCCACTTCACTCTGAAATTATTTGAACTTTTTGAATGTTTCAGTTTTATGATTCATCAAGAAGATATACCCATATCTTACTCAAGTCATCTGTGAAGGTCAGAAAATAACGATACCTGCTGCGAGCCTTAACACTCATCGGACTTTATACATCAGTATGTATTATTTCCAACAAGTCTGTTGCTCGCTCCATTGTTCCGGAGAACGGAGTCTTAGTCATCTTGCCCATGAGGCATGGTTCGCAAGCATCAACTGATTCATAATCAAGTGATTCCAAAAGCCCATCAGCATGGATTTTCTTCATGCGCTTTACACCAATATGACCTAAATGGCAGTGCCACAAAATAATTTGCACTATCATTATTAACTTTGCATCTTTTGGCTTCAATATTATGAATATGTGTATCACTACGATCGAGATTCAATAAACCATTCACCTTGGGTGTATGACCATTGAAGGTTTTTATTCATGTAAACAGAATAACAATTATTCTCTAACTTAAATGAATAACCGTATTGCAATAAACATGATCAAATCATATTCATGCTCAACGCAAACACCAAATAACACTTATTTAGGTTCAACACTAATCCCGAAAGTATAGGGAGTGTGCGATGATGATCATATCAATCTTGGAACTACTTTCAACATACATCGTCACCTCGCCCTTGACTAGTTTCTGTTTATTCTGCAACCCCCGTTTTGAGTTACTAATCTTAGCAACTGAACTAGTATCAAATACTTAGGGGTTGCTATAAACACTAGTAAAGTACACATCAATAACATGTATATCAAATATACCTTTGTTCACTTTGCCATCCTTCTTATCCACCAAATACTTGGGGCAATTCTTCTTCTAGTGACTAGTCCCTTTGCAGTAGAAGCACTTAGTCTCATGCTTAGGTCTAGACTTGGACTTCTTCACTTGAGCAGCAACTTCCTTGTCGTTCTTCTTGAAGTTCCCCTTCTTCCCTTTGCCTTTTTCTTGAAACTAGTGGTCTTCTGAACCATCAACACTTGATGCTTTTCTTGATTTCTACCTTCGTCGATTTCAGCATCACGAAGAGCTTGGGAATCGTTTCCGTTATCCCTTGCATATTATAGTTCATCACGAAGTTCCATTAACTTGGTGATAGTGACTAGAGAACTCTGTCAATCACTATCTTATCTGGAAGATTAACTCCCACTTGATTCAAGTGATTGTAGTACTCAGACATTCTGAGCACATGCTCACTAGCTGAGCTATTCTCCTCCATCTTGTAGGTAAAGTGCTTGTGAAAGGTCTCATACCTTTCGACATGGGTGAGTCTGAAATACTAATTTCAACTCTTGGAACATCTGATATGCTCCGTGGCGTTTCAAAACGTCTTTGAAGCCCCGATTCTAAGCCGTAAAGCATGGTGCACTAAACTATCAAGTAGTCATCATATCGAGCTTGCTAAACGTTCATAATCTCTGCATCTGCTCCTGCAATCGGTCTGTCACCTAGCGGTGCATCAAGGACATAATTATTCTGTGCAGCAATGAGGATAATCCTGAGATCACGGATCCAATCCGCATCATTGCTACTAACATCTTTCAACTTAGTTTTTCTCTAGGAACATATCAAAATAAAAGGGGAGCTACATCGCGAGCTATTGATCTACAACATAGTTATGCAAAATACTATCAAGACTAAGTACATGATAAATTAAAGTTCAATTAATCATATTTAAGAGCTCCCACTTAGATATACATCCCTCTAATCATCTAAATGATCAAGTGATCCAAATCAACTAAACCATGACCGATCATCACGTGAAATGGAGTAGTTTTCAATGGTGAACATCACTATGTTGATCATATCTACTATATGATTCACGCTCGACCTTTCGGTCTCAGTGTTCCGAGGCCATATCTGCATATGCTAGGCTCGTCAAGTTTAACCTGAGTATTATGCGTGTGCAAAACTGTCTTACACCCGTTGTAGATGAACGTTGAGCTTATCACACCCGATCATCACATGGTTTCTCGGCACGACGAACTTTGGCAACGATGCATACTCAGGGAGAACACTTTTACCTTGAAATTTAGTGAGAGATCATCTTATAATGCTACAGTCAAACAAAGCAAAATAAGATGCATAAAGGATAAACATCACATGCAATCAATATAAGTGATATGATATGGCCATCATCATCTTGTGCCTTTGATCTCCATCTCCAAAGCACCGTCATGATCACCATCGTCACCGGCGCGACACCTTGATCTCCATCGTAGCATCGTTGTCGTCTCGCCAACTATTGCTTCTACGACTATCGCTACTGCTTAGTGATAAAGTAAAGAAATTACAGGGTGATTGCATTGCATACAATAAAGCGACAACCATATGGCTCTTGCCAGTTGACGATAACTCCGTTACAAAACATGATAATCTCATACAATAAATATAGCACCATGTCTTGACCATATCACATCACAACATGCCCTGCAAAAACAAGTTAGACGTCCTCTACTTTGTTGTTGCAAGTTTTACGTTGCTGTTACGGGCTGAGCAAGAACCATTCTTACCTACGCATCAAATCCACAACGATAGTTCGTCAAGTTAGTGATGTTTTAACCTTCTCAAGGACCGGCGTAGCCACACTTGGTTCAACTAAAGTTGGAGAAACTGACACCCGCCAGCCACCTGTGTGCAAAGCACGTCGGTAGAACTAGTCTCGCGTAAGCGTACGCGTAATGTCGGTCCGGTCCGCTTCATCCAACAATACTGCCGAACCAAAGTATGACATGCTGGTAAGCAGTATGACTTGTATCACCCACAACTCACTTGTGTTCTACTCGTGCATATAACATCTATGCATAAACCTGGCTCTGATACCACTGTTGGGTAACGTAGTAATTGAAGGACATATGCCCTAGAGGCAATAATAAAGTTATTATTTATTTCCTTATATCATGATAAATGTTTATTATTCATGCTAGAATTGTATTAACCGGAAACATAATACATGTGTGAATACATAGACAAACAGAGTGTCGCTAGTATGCCTCTACTAGACTAGCTCATTAATCAAAGATGGTTATGTTTCCTAACCATGAACAAAGAGTTGTTGTTTGATTAACGGGATCACATCATTAGGTGAATGATCTGATTGACATGACCCATTCCATTAACTTAGCACCCGATCGTTTAGTATGTTGCTATTGCTTTCTTCATGACTTATACATGTTCCTATGACTATGAGATTATGCAACTCCCGTCTGCCGGAGGAACACTTTGTGTGCTACCAAACGTCACAACGTAACTGGGTGATTATAAAGGTGCTCTACAGGTGTCTCCAAAGGTAGATGTTGGGTTGGCGTATTTCGAGATTAGGATTTGTCACTCCGATTGTCGGAGAGGTATCTCTGGGCCCTCTCGGTAATGCACATCACATAAGCCTTGCAAGCATTGCAACTAATGAGTTAGTTGTGAGATGATGTATTACGGAACGAGTAAAGAGACTTGCCGGTAACGAGATTGAACTAGGTATTGAGATACCGACGATCGAATCTCGGGCAAGTAACATACCGATGACAAAGGGAACAACGTATGTTGTTATGCGGTCTGACCGATAAAAGATCTTCGTAGAATATGTAGGAGCCAATATGAGCATCCAGGTTCCGCTATTGGTTATTGATCGGAGACGTGTCTCGGTCATGTCTACATTGTTCTCGAACCCGTAGGGTCCGCACGCTTAAGGTTTCGATGACATTTATATTATGAGTTTATGAGTTTTGATGTACCGAAGTTTGTTCGGAGTCCCGGATGTGATCACGGACATGACGAGGAGTCTCGAAATGGCCGAGACATAAAGATTGATATATTGGAAGCCTATATTTGGATATCGGAAGTGTTCCGGGTGAAATCGGGATTTTATCGGAGTACCGGGAGGTTACCGGAACCCCCCGGGAGGTATATGGGCCTTAGTGGGCTTTAGTGGAAGAGAGGAGAGGTGGCCAGGGCTGGGCCGCGCGCCCCTCCCCCCCTAGTCCGAATAGGACAAGGAGAGGGGGCCGGCGCCCCCTTCCTTCTCTCTCTCCTCTTTCCCCACTCCCGAATCCTATTCCAACTAGGAAAGGGGGGGGGAATCCTACTCCCGGAGGGAGTAGGACTCCTCCTGGCGCGCCCTCCCTGGCCGGCCGCACCTCCCCTTTGATCCTTTATATACGGAGGCAGGGGGCACCCCTAGAAACACAAGTTGATCCACGTGATCATATTCTTAGCCGTGTGCGGTGCCCCCTTCCACCATAGTCCTCGATAATATTGTAGCGGTGCTTAGGCGAAGCCCTGCGACGGTAGTACATCAAGATCGTCACCACGCCATCGTGCTGACGGAACTCTTCCCCGACACTTTGCTAGATCAGAGTCCGGGGATCATCATTGAGCTGAACGTGTGCTAGTACTCGGAGGTGCCGTAGTTTCGGTGCTTGATCGGTCGGGCCGTGAAGACGTACGACTACATCAACCACGTTGTGCTAACGCTTCCATTGTCGATCTACAAGGGTACGTAGATCACACTCTCCCCTCTCGTTGCTATGCATCACCATGATCTTGCGTGTGCGTAGGAAATTTTTTGAAATTACTACGAAACCCAACAGTAATTTCAAAAAAATCCTACGCACACGCAAGATCATGGTGATGCATAGCAACAAGAGGGGAGAGTATGTCTACGTACCCTCGTAGACCGAAAGCGGAAGCGTTTATCAACGCGGTTGATGTAGTCGTACACCTTCACGATCCGTCCCGATCAAGTATCGAATGTACGGCACCTCCACGTTCAGCACACGTTCAGCTCGATGACGTCCTTGCCTTCTTGATCCAGCAAGAGGGAGAAGTAGTAGATGAGTTCCAGCAGCACGATGGCGTGGTGACGGTGTTGGTGAAGAACAATCTCCGCAGGGCTTCGCCTAAGCACTACGAAAACTATTACAGAGGATAAACTAGAGGGGACGGGGCAGCCGGCACACGGCTTGGTGTTTCTTGATGTGTCTTGGGTGCTAGCCCTACCCCTCTATTTATATGTTGAGCCTTGGGGTCGAAACTTGGAGTAAAAGCCTCCACAAAGTCGGTTTCACTCGAAAGGCAAGAGTCCTTCTCGGACTCCAGGGCCAGACGCTAGGGTTCCCGGCGTCTGGACCCAGACGCCAGGGTTCCCGGCGTCTGGACCCAGACGCCAGGGACCCTGGCGTCTGGCCCCTGGACTCTGCAAAACTTCCTTTTGCGCTTTCCAAAAACCTTGTGGGCTTTCCCCTTTGGCCCAAATAAAGTGTTCTCGTACCCAAAAATTTTGGGAAACATCCGGAACCCCTTCCGGAGACAAAACACTATTACCCCATATATCAAACTTTATCTCCGGACCATTCCGGAGTTCCTCATCATGTCCTTGATCTTATCCGGAACTCCGAACAACATTCGGTTACCAACATACATAACTCATAAATACTATATCGTCAACGAACGTTAAGCGTGCGGACCCTACGGGTTCGAGAACTATGTAGACATGACCGAGACACTTCTCTGGTCAATAACCAATAGCGGAGTCTGGATGCCCATATTGGTTCCTACATATTCTATGAAGATCTTTATCGGTCGAACCGCATAACGATATACGTTGTTCCCTTTGTCATCGGTATGTTACTTGCCCGAGATTCGATCGTCGGTATCTCAATACCTAGTTCAATCTCATTACCGGCAAGTCTCTTTACTCGTTCCATAGTGCATCATCCCGTAACTAACTCATTAGTCACATTGCTTGCAAGGCTTATAGTGGTGCGCATTACCGAGAGGGCCCAGAGATACCTCTATGATAATCGGAGTGACAAATCCTAATCTCGATCTATGCCAACTCAACAAGTACCATTGGAGACACCTGTAGAGCACCTTTATAATCACCCAGTTACGTTGTGACGTTTGGTAGCACACAAAGTGTTCCTCCGGTATTCGGGAGTTGCATGATCTCATAGTCATAGGAACATGTATAGTTATGAAGAAAGCAATAGCAACAAACTAAACAATCATCATGCTAAGCTAATGGATGGGTCTTGCCCATCACATCATTCTCTAATGATGTGATCCCATTCATCAAATGACAACACATGTCTATGGCTAGGAAACTTAACCATCTTTGATTAACGAGCTAGTCAAGCAGAGGCATACTAGGGACACTCTGTTTGTCTATGTATTCACACATGTACTAAGTTTCCGGTTAATACAATTCTAGCACGAATAATAAACATTTACCATGATATAAGTAAAAATAAATAACAACTTTATTATTGCCTCTAGGGCATATTTCCTTCAGAAGGATCATCTTTGTAGTGAGTATCATAAAATGGTTGATGATATTACCAATATGTTTGACTGACAGGATGGTGTTGGCAAGGTGGACTACCAGAAAGCAAATGGATGCTGAGAAATTTGAGAAGAAGAAGGAAGAGATAGAGATGGAGGTGAAAATTGAGAAGCTTAGGCTAGCAAAGGAGTAGAAGTGTATCCTTCAGGCCCATGCAGACATAATTCACAACACTAGGAAGGCTATGAAAGAGATCAAGGTGGACAGGGATCTTCTTGAAAAAGAGAAGAAAGAGCTAGAGAAAGTTGTTATTGGTCTGCTCAATGTTGTCCATGGGAGCAAGGAAAAGCTATAAAATCAAGTCCATACTAGAGGCTTGGAGATCTGCACAATGGTGGATAAGTAAGTAAGTTGGCCTATATATGACATGCCTTGCAAGTTAATTGTGGTGTATATTTTGTGCAGACTATATGAGCTACTTAAGTTATGGTAACTGGAGTGATGGTAGATGCTACTGTTGAGAACCTATGCTAAGTGTTGGTTATGTATTGCTCGAGTTTTGCCTTCTTCACAAGGAGTTGGGGGACTCTCTCTTCCAAGGTTTTCTTCTCTTGCTAGAAGACACCAGTCTAGTCCTTGCACTTCTTCTCCGACCCGGAGGCTTCACCTTTTGCCGCCTCAGCAGCGGCGTTCAAGGTCTTGTTCTCCTCCTCAAGTTTGTCGACTGACGCCAGCTTGGGTCTTGGTCTTGATCCTGGCCTCCTTCACCGCCAGCGCCAGCGTCTTGTCCTTATGCTCCAGGGCCCGCTTCATGATTTCTAAGAAATAGAAGTCCTGAGCCTCTTTATCAGTTGAGCGTTCTCCCTACGAACATTTGTTGAAGCGAATTGACTCGGATCAAGGAAAACAATAGGAATTGACAAGCACTCGAACGTTTAAATTCACCTCCCAATGCTTTCTTCTCCTTCTCAAGGTGATCACTCTTCTGCTTCTCGGCCTCCAGGTCCACTCGGAGTTGCAATACCTCCTTCTCTAGGGCGACGTACTCGCCTCCAAGCTCACAAGATCTCTGTCGGTGTCAAAACTGGCGGATCTCGGGTAGGGGGTCTCGAACTGTGCGTCTAGGCCGGATGGTAACAGGAGGCAGGGGACACAATGTTTTAGCCAGGTTCGGGCCCTCTTGATGGAGGTAAAACCCTACGTCCTGCTTGATTAATATTGACGATATGGGTAGTACAAGAGTAGATCTACCACGAGATCAAAGAGGCTAAACCCTAGAAGCTAGCCTATGGTATGATTGTATATTGTGGTTGTTGTTGTCCTACGGACTAAAACCCTCCGGTTTATATAGACACTAGAGAGGGTTAGGGTTACACAAGGTCGGTTACAAAGGAGGAGATATCCATATCCGTATTGCCTAGCTTGCCTTCCACGCCAAGTAGAGTCCCATCCGGACACGAGACGAAGTCTTCAATCTTGTATCTTCATAGTCCAATAGTCCGGCCAAAGGATATAGTCCGGCTGTCCGGAGACCCCCTAATCCAGGACTCCCTCAGTAGCCCCTGAACCAGCCTTCAATGACGACGAGTCCGGCGCGCAGTATTGTCTTCGGCATTGCAAGGCGGGTTCCTTCTCCGAATACATCACAGAAGAATTTGAAAACGAGGATAGTGTCCGACCATGCAAAATAAGTTCCACATACCACCGTAGAGAGAATAATATTTTCGCAATTCTAATTTGCTGACTTGTCTTGATAGTATGACGTTATGTCATGGCCCGGTGATTATTCGAACCGTTCCCTTTAACCAGCCCCGCACATAACGCGAGGCAGTTTTTCGACACGTTTTGTCAAAGCAGATATCATGTCCCCTTATTACGGGATTCTCATCAATACGAGCGTGGGTAACCCAACCGCGCCATCAATTACGGTGCTTGGTGGATAAGCGAGTTTTACCAGGCAAGTGGGAACGCTTAGTTTCGTCCGCCCATATAAAGGGATAAGGATTCACCTTCCTATCCACGCCTTCTTCCTCCTTTGCTCATCCGTTTTCGCACACTCGAGCTCTAGCGCCCAAGTCCACACTTCCCACCTCAACCTTCTCCAACCATGTCCGAAGTGGGAGGCAGGTGGATGGTCTCCTCCGTCATGGAGGGAGACATCAAGAAGCTGCGCGGAGCCGGATACTTAGCCGCGAATATCGCCCATCGGCTGCCTGCTGTGGGGCAGATCGTCCCTACCCTGGAACCTCATGAGAGGGTAGTTTTCCTCCACCACTTCCTCCGCGGACTGGGGTTTCCCCTCCATCCATTCGTCCGTGGTCTCATGCTTTACTACGGGCTGGATTTTCATGATCTGGCCCCGAACTTCGTCCTCAACATTTTGGCGTTCATCGTCGTGTGTGAGGCTTTCCTCCGTATCCGGCCCCACTTCGGCCTGTGGTTAAAGACCTTCAATATCAAGCCGAAGGTGGTACGAGGCCAACAAGCAGAATGCGGCGGAGCCATGGTGGGCAAGATGCCCAACGTTATATGGCTTGAAGGCTCCTTCGTGGAGACAATAAAGGGATGGCAATCGGCGTGGTTCTACATCACCGAGCCGCGCGACGCCGAATGGGCGACAGCCCCTGAGTTTCGATCCAGATTCCCTACACGACTCACTTCCTGGAAAGAGAAGGGCTTGTCGTGGGGGTCATCGGTGGAGCTGGATGGACTCCAGAAATGTATCCGGAGTATGGCGAGCAAGAAGCTCAAGCTTGTCAACATAGTCCAAGTTATGCTCATCTGCCGGATCCTCCCGTGCCAACAATGAGATTTTACTTTGTGGGAGTTCGACCCGGCCCAGCACCAGACTCTGAGCGAGCTCTTTGATACGACGCACAAGGACGTCTGGAAGGTGCTCTTCAAGGGCGCTAAGGTCCCTCCTTCTCTCGCCGAGGACCGCAGACTAAGCGCAAAGCGCCTAGCGCGTTCGGTGAGTTCAGTACGTCCCATAGGACATTTATTTTCCCTAGCTTAATTATGTGCGGGGTCTAATCTCCATGCCTTTAACAGGACTGGGTGGAGATGTCGGGGCAGATTAACTGTCCGGCCCCTTTTCCCAAAGATACTGCGGGCGCTCTCCTGACAGAGATGCTGACTCCGGCCCCTTACAAGGTGCCAGAGAAGACCAAGAAGGCCAAGGGAACCCGAAAGAGTTCCCGGCGCCAGGTGTTATCGGACTCATCGTCAGATAACTCTGCGGCACACTCCTCCCCCGAAGACGAGGAGGAAGAAGAAGATGCTCCCCCTCCAGGCGGGGGAGACAAGAAAAGGAAGGCCGCCCCAACTAGGGAGGCCGAAGGGTCCAAGAAGGGAAGGATTCTCCTTCCGGACAGTTCCACCGCCGCTGACGAAGGCGAAGACGAGTGGTTGCCCAGGGCCAAGCCCCCGAGGAGATCGTAAGTATTCGGGTACCAGAGTAACTCATAGAATTCCTTCGTCGCCCTGTTTTCCCTAACACCGAACGTAATTATACAGGCTGCCATGAGCCAGTATCGATGTATCATCGGACGGCTCCCTGGGCTCATCGGACATGGATAGCGATCCAGTCCCGACCGCCACTTCCCCTCATCCTGCCGACGACGCCGAGGTGCTATCTCAAGGAGCACTGGATCGAGGGAGACAGTCCCGGAGGTGCCTCACGGCGACCTTCCGAACTCCAGGAGCCGAGGGGACGGAGCCCCCGAGAGCTCCAAGTTCGTCCCTCAGCCGAACACCGCGCCGGAACCTCCAGCTGTTCCAGGCTCGGGCAGGCGGCCTCCTTCTAAGAGGGGTAAGACGCCTGTGCCGGTGACCTCTGTCCATCCAGAGGCACCGAACAATCTGTTGGAAGCGCTTCACAGTGCTTCCATCGACGAGGAGCACTGTACTGTTATGAGTGCGGTGGTCCAAAAGGTTCAGTCCGCTAAGAGCGGGTTGATTGAAGCCTGTGCCAGCCTTCTAACATGCTTTGAGGTAAGTGTTTTAAAATGTAGTAGAAATATTACCGCATAGACAGTAGCCCCTGATGCTTTGTTCGGTGTTCACAAAGAAAAGCCGAACAGAGGATCAAATAATATCGCAGGAGTCTAATATAAGTATGTCAATATGCATATGCAGGCTTCGCTGCTGGCGTCCGCCGCACTGACTGCGGAGGTCACCATACTGAAGCAGGACCTCGAGGGGTCCAGGAAAGAGCTCGGCCTTTCCAAGAGGCAGCTCGAGGAGAACAAGGGTAAGTAATACCCTGTCTATAGATATGTATGTATAAAAGAAGACGCGATTGCAAAATGACAGGATCAATGTATATTTGCCAGGGGCCACGACCGAGGTGGCGACCCTGAGGCAAGCACTAACCAAGGCCAAGGATATAGCGGCCAAGGAGCGCACCGAGCGAGAGAAGCACGAGGCTCGGGTGGGCGAGGTGCAGGAAGAGCTCCAGGCTCTCGTGGCGAAGCCCGAGGCGTTGGAGCTTGACTCAAAGACGCGGGAGTCTGAGCTTGCCGCGGCCCTCGAGAGCGCAAGAAGTGCCAAGGCCGAAGCCCAAAAGGCCCTCCAGGAGATCGACGCAATGAAGACGATAGTGCCGGGTAAGGCTTTCTATGTGCAAAGCAAGCATGTAAAAGTAAATTACCGATTACTTACCCGAATCCGGAGCTCTCCAGGAGCATTCGCAGATTTGCCCCACAGCGTGTCCGATGCCGCACAATTTTACCAGGCCGAGGATGGAAGCTCAACGGAGAAGCTGTTCTGGTCTCAGTATGCTGAGGCTGAACACCCGGTGCGAATGAGCGACCAGCTGAAGCAGATGGTCGAGCTACATAAGGCGGCCGATCGGGCCATGAAGAGCTTTATAGTCCGGATGTGGCCTGGCGACGCCCTTCCGAACAACTTCTTCGGCCTGGTGAGGCGGCTTGTGGATGCCTGCCCGCGGCTGGAGGTCGTCAAGCGATCTGTCTGCATTGAAGGTGCACGCCGGGCTTTCGCCTGTGTGAAATTGCAGTGGGTCAAGCTGGACACAGTGAAGGTGATCAAGGAGGGGCCACTGGAGGGGAAGGAGCACCGCCACCCCAAGATGTACTATGAGGGTGTTCTGCCGGGTGCCCGTCTCATAGCAGACGAGTGTTCCAAAGATGTAATATTTGAGTGAGACTTGCTCGTTTTATCCTGTATTTATGAAAACTTGTTTCATATGCGCTTTGCAACGCTTGTTTGAATTTAAAATATTACCTTCTGTTTGGTTGTTTATCCAATTTGAGAGATGGCTAGTCCTCGGCTTCTGCCCCCATGCCACGAGTGCTGGGGTGTTCGGGATAAACCTGAGCACTCTTGTTCCCATGTTTGGGTCCTTCGAGGGAGGTGCTCAGCACAACGAACAAGGCAACCGGACTAATAATGCTTTATCACTCTCACTTAGCCATAGAATTCTATAATTTTAAATTTTGGCGAAGCCCCTGGTATTCGGAAGGCCAAATTTGGGGCACGATACACGCCTTTAAGCCGGACAGGGCCGACCCCTCGCTCTAAGCGGCATAAGTCTTTAGGGACTCGAAAACCTCGCCGAACAGCGACCAGTCTCTCGCCTTATCATGACAGTCAGTTTTAGCTTTCTCTACTGAGGTGCTGAAAGAACCGGGGCACAATCGCAGTAGTTCTCCTAGCGCTACCTTAGCCGATAGAGCGGAACGTAAGGTACCAAAACATAGGAGCCGGGCAAACCCAACATTTGACCAAAGACATGATTCAGAGCTGATGCATATAATGCTATAAGTTCGGGGTGCCGCACTTGTGTAAGTGTTCGGACTTTTCACACCGTATTGTGAGGTACGTAAGCCCCTGGTGTATTAGCCATACCGAGGTGTACGGTTGCAAGGCGTCATTAATGAACACACACACACACACACACATATATATAACAAGAATGCAATAATAGTGTCATGCATTGTTTATTAAAAAAATTGCGTTAAAGCAGAGTGATACAGATAGTGCAATAAGCAAAGAGTAGGACTATGTCCCTTCCAAGGGCAAGCTGAGGAATGATATTAAATCGAATATTTCGCTCGTTACTGTAATCAACCTATGAATTCCGTGGTATGACGTAGCTGTCTGCCTCCTTGGTTGCTGCATCATGTGTTCGGCAATAGTGCTGCCGGACAGTGTTTCCAGAGATTAAGGTCCTGAAAAAAAAGAAAAATAACCAAATGGGAAGCCCCTAGTGCGGTTTAAGCCGCGTCTTGGGGCGTGCCGCAGTTGTGCCCCCCTCCCCACCTGTGCCCATGGTATTTTTAATGCGTAATTATGTACGCGCGGCACGAGTTTCGCCGTTGGGCTGGGATTGGGGTGGCCGCCGTATTGCTACGCGATCTCAGATCGCGCCAGGCGGTCTATTTGTCGTTTGCCCCGAGCGCGCTTGAAGGTGTTCGGGTTTTGAAGTGCCGAACTGGTTGATTGCCTTGAGAGGCTGCTTTGCGCTTCTGCTGCAAGGGCCGTGGTGTGCTCCTCTGTTCGGAGAGAGCGCTCTGTGTTTCCATTGACTGTAATAACTCCGCGAGGTCCTGGCATCTTGAGCTTGAGGTATGCATAATGCGGTACCACATTGAATCTAGCAAATGCGGTTCGCCCGAGCAGCGCGTGATAACCACTGTGGAACGAGACTATATCAAAGATTAACTCTTCGCTTTGGAAATTATCCGGGGATCCAAAGACCACTTCCAGTGTAATTGAGCCTATGCAATGGGCCTCCACACCTAGAATGACGCCTTTAAAGGTCGTTTTTGTGGGTTTGGTCCTTGAGGGGTCTATACCCATTTTGCGCATTGTGTCCTGATAAAGCAGGTTCAGGCTGCTGCCGCCATCCATAAGGACTCGAGTGAGGTGGAATCCGTCAATGATTGGGTCTAGGACCAGTGCGGCAAATCCGCCATGACGGATACTAGTGGGATGGTCCCTGCGATCGAAGGTGATCAGACAGGAGGACCAAGGGTTGAATTTTGGGGCTACTGGCTCCAACGCATATACGTCCCTAAGCGCACGCTTCCGCTCCCTCTTGGGGATGTGGGTTGCGTATATCATGTTCACCGTCCACACTTGTGGGGGGAACCTCTTCTGTCCAACGGTGTGCGGCTGCCAGGGCTCCTCCTTGTCATCGCTATGCGGCCCCTTGTCCTTGTTTTCGGCAATTAACTTGCCGGCCTGCTTGAACACCCAACAATCCCTGTTGGTGTGATTGGCTGGTTTGTCTGGGGTTCCGTGTATTTGACACGAGCGATCGAGTATACGGTCCAAGCTGGACGGACCCGGCGTACTTTGTTTGAATGGCTTTTTCCGCTGACCGGGTCTAGAGCCTTTGAATCCGGCATTGACTGCCGTATCCTCAGTATTTTTGCTGCTAATGCGGCGCTTATGTTTGTTGCGACGTGACCTGCTATTGCCGTCCTTGGTATCCGAGGTACCATGGTTCTTTGATATGTTATTACTGGGAGCCAGCCAGCTGTCTTCTCCCGCGCAAAAGCGGGTCATGAGCGTCGTGAGAGCTGCCATACATTTCGGCTTTTCCTGACCAAGGTGCCGGGATAGCCACTCGTCTTGGATGTTGTGTTTGAAAGCCGCTAAGGCCTCTACATCCGGACAATCGACGATCTGATTTTTCTTTGTAAGGAACTGAGTCCAGAATTGCCTGGCCGACTCTTCTGGTTGCTGAATTATGTGGCTCAAGTCATCGGCGTCTGGTGGTTGCACATAAGTGCCCTGAAAGTTGTCGAGGAATGCGGCTTCCAGATCTTCCCAACAGCTAATGGAGTCCGTTGGCAAGCTGTTAAGCCAATGCCGCGCTGGTCCTTTGAGCTTTAGTGGGAGGTATTTGATGGCGTGTAAGTCATCACCGCAGGCCATGTGGATGTGGAGGAGGAAATCCTCGATCCATACTGCGGGATCTGTTGTGCTGTCGTATGATTCAATATTTACAAGTTTGAAACCTTCTGGGAATTGATGTTCCATTACTTCGTCTGTGAAGCATAAGGGGTGTGTGGCACCTCTGTATTAGGCTATATCGCGACGCAGCTCGAAAGGGTCTTGCCCGCTGTGTTAGACCCGGCCGGATTTGCTTTTACTGTATCCGGCGTGACGTTTATCGTCTTGCAGATTAGTGCGCCCTCGTGATCCGTAGATCGATCTTGCATGCTTTGCTTTGTCCTCCAATATGTCTCGCAGGTCTGGCGTATCTCCCCATGCCTTTTTATTTGAATGGCGTCGGGGTGGAGGCTGAGCTTTTGGCTGGAATGCCTCTCTATCGCGGCCACGAGGTGGCCGATCAGCCATATCATACGCTTCCTCCTCCAGTCGGGGTAGTAACCTGCACTTTGGGTAATTCTTGGAGGGGCGCTCGAGTTTATATTCCTCGGTCGCGAGGACTTCAGTCCATCTGTCAGCTAGCAGATCTTGATTAGCTTGAAGCTGTTGCTGCTTTTTCTTCATGCTATTTGCCGTGGCCATAAGCCGGTGCTTGAAGCGCTCTTGTTCGACGGGATCCTCTGGTATGGTGAATTCATCGTCGCCGAGGCTTGCCTCGTCTTCGGAGGGGGGCATGTAATTGTCATCCTCCTCCTCTCCATCTGCCGCTCTCTCAGGAGAGCTGGCTCCTCCATCCTCCTGCTCTGAATCTTTCTGGAGGGGAATGTTGTTGTCTTTGGCACTATCCGGAGTGTTATTATCTCATGTGCCGGTATCACCACTTTTGCTTTGGCGGGACCTAGAGCGGCACCGCTGAAGTCGGCGCTTGGGTTGCTTCTTGGAGGGATCATCCTTTGCTATCTCATCGCCATTGCCTTCTTTGGGTGTATCCACCATGTATATGTCATATGACGAGGTGGCTTTCCAGTGCCCTGTAGGCGCTGGTTCATGTTTGTCTCCTACATCGTCGTCCATACCGTCGATGTCTTAGGAGTCGAAGTCGAGCATGTCAGTTAAATCATCGACAGTGGCTACGAAGTGGGTGGTGGGTGGGCGTCGAATTTCTTCATCGTTCGCATCCCAATCCTGTTGGCCATAGTCCGGCCAGGGCTCTCCTGACAAAGAGAGAGACCTTAGTGAATTCAGGATGTCGCCGAAGGGCGAGTGCTGAAAGATATCCACGGCGGTGAATTCCATGATCGGCGCCCAATCGGATTCGATTGGCAGGGGCGCGGACGGTTCGGAGTCCGGAAAAGAGTCCGACACCTTGGAGTCACGGGCTTCGCAGAGGATTAGGTTGGTGTTCGGCTCGATCGCCGTTGAGACTGCAGCCCCTGAGGCGGTGTCTAGCCACCCGTCCTTGATTGGCGTAGTTGGCTCCGAGCTAAGGGTCGGAGCTGATGCGGGCACGGCCTCTGGGGTACTGTTTGGCGGCAGAGCTAGGTCATACCCGTCGTGACAGTGCGGCGCGCCCGGCTGTGGCTCGAATCCGTCGAAGATCAAGTCTCCGCGGATGTCAGCCGTGTAGTTCAAACTTCCGAATCTGACCTGACGGCCAGGGGCGTAGCTTTCAATCTGCTCCAGATGGCCAAGCGAATTAGCCCGCAGTGCAAAGCCGCCGAATACAAAGATCTGTCCGGGGAGAAAAGTCTCGCCCTGGACCGCATCGCTATCGATGATAGTAGGAGCCATCATGCCTAAGGGCGACGACACAGAGGAACTCTCAATGAAAGCACCAATGTCGGTGTCAAAACCGGCGGATCTCGGGTAGGGGGTCCCGAACTGTGCGTCTAGGCCGGATGGTAACAGGAGGCAGGGAAGACAATGTTTTACCCAGGTTCGGGCCCTCTTGATGGAGGTAAAACCCTACGTCCTGCTTGATTGATATTGATGATATGGGTAGTACAAGAGTTGATCTACCACGAGATCAGAGAGGCTAAACCCTAGAAGCTAGCCTATGGTATGATTGTATGTTGTGGTTGTTGTTGTCCTACGGACTAAAACCCTCTGGTTTATATAGACACCGGAGAGGGTTAGGGTTACACAAGGTCGGTTACAAAGGAGGATATATCCATATCCGTATTGCCTAGCTTGCCTTCCACGCCAAGTAGAGTCCCATCCGGATACGAGACGAAGTCTTCAATCTTGTATCTTCATGGTGCAACAGTCTGGCCAAAGGATATAGTCCGGCTGTCCGGAGACCCCCTAATCCAGGACTCCCTCAATATCTGTTACGAGAAAAGAGGACAGTCGGTCGGAAGAAACAAACTGGACTAGTATCAGACCCTTAAGCATTAGCTTGCCACTGAGTCGGCAATGAATAAGATCGAGGACAACAACACACTGGTCTTTAATTATTAGCTAGCCACCGAGTCGACAACGAAGAAGATCGAGGACAACAACACATTGTTCTTCATATTACCAAGCAACCCACTCGGTCAGCCGAGTGCAGTGATGCACCCCGAGTGTTACGCAACAAGTATAGTTCTAAATACTACCATCGATTGCCCGCAATCAATGACAGTCTCGGGGACTACACCCAGTGGGTGCACTCAGTGTGCCCCCACTAAAGGATATCCACTCGGATGGTTCACAAAAAACGACAGACGGTCATGCTCAGAGCAAGAACATCAAATACTCTAAGACTCCTGACGACTGCTTCCAGTCGACAACAGTCTCGGGGACTACACCTAATGGGTGCACTTAGCATGCTCCCACTGGAACCAAAAGGACTCGAAAACGCCTGGCTAAATCCGAGGGAAAACGGTAATAAAAAAACTAAGTTCTAAAGACTCCCGTCGACTGCTTCCAATCGACGGCAATCTCAGGGACTACACCTAGTGGGTGCACTCAGCGTGCCCCCACTAGAATCAAAACACCCAGTGGGTGTGCCCCGTGCAAACCCACTGACAAGAAGACATCTACCCATTCAGAAGACAGCGGAAAATCCAAAGACTCGAAAACTTCGATTGGAAATCGTACTCATAGTGGTACTTGATACGTCTCCAACGTATCTATAATTTTTTATTGTTCCATGCTATATTATATCCTATTTTGGACATTATTGGGCTTTATTATACACTTTTATATTATTTTTGGGACTAACCTATTAACCGGAGGCCCAGCCCAGAATTGTTTTTTTGCCTATTTCAGAGTTTTTCACAGAGAAAGAATATCAAACGGAGTCCCAACAGAATGAAACCATCGGGAACGTGATTTTCGGAACAAACATGATCCAGAGGACTTGGACCCTACGTCAAGAAAGCAACCAGGAGGGCATGAGGTAGGGGGGCGCGCCTCCCCCCAGGCGCGCCCTCCACCCTCGTGGGGCCCACGTTGCTCCACCGACGTACTTCTTCCTCCTATATATACCTACGTAACTTTCTGTACCCGTGAGATCCCATCTCAGGGCCTTTTTCGGAGCTCCGCCGGAGGGGCATCGATCACGGAGGGCTTCTACATCAACACCATAGCCTCTCCGATGAAGTGTGAGTAGTTTACTTCAGACCTTCCGATCCATAGTTATTAGCTAGATGGCTTCTTATCTCTTTTTGGATCTCAATACAAAGTTCTCCCCCTCTCTTGTGGAGATGTATTCGATGTAATCTTCTTTTGCGGTGTGTTTGTTGAGATCAAGTTTATCTATGAACAATATTTGAATCTTCTCTGAATTCTTTTATGTATGATTGGTTATCTTTGCAAGTCTCTTCGAATTATCGGTTTGGTTTGGCCTACTAGATTGATCTTTCTTGCAATGGGAGAAGTGCTTAGCTTTGGGTTCAATCTTGCGGTGTCCTTTCCCAGTGATAGTAGGGGCAGCAAGGCACATATTATATTGTTCTCATCAAGGATAACAAGATGGGGTTTATATCCTATTGCATGAGTTTATCCCTCTACATCATGTCATCTTGCTTAAAGCGTTACTCTGTTCTTTGAACTTAATACTCTAGATGCATGCTTGATAGCGGTCGATGTGTGGAGTAATAGTAGTAGATGCAGGCAGGAGTCAGTCTACTTGTCTCGGACGTGATGCCTATATACATGATCATACCTAGATATTCTCATAACTATGCTCAATTCTGTCAATTTCTCAACAGTAATTTTTTACCCACCGTAATACTTATGCTCTCGAGAGAAGCCACTAGTGAAACCTATGGCCCCCGGGTCTATTTTCCATCATATTAATCTTCCGTCAACAAGCTATTTCCTTTTCCGTTTATTTTGCTTTCTTTACTTTGCATCTTTATCATAAAAATACCAAAAATTTTATCTTATCATATCTATCAGATCTCACTTTTGTAAGTGACCGTGAAGGGATTGACAACCCCTTTATTGCGTTGGTTGCGAGGATTTTATTTGTTTGTGTAGGTGCGAGGGACTCGTGCGTTGCCTCCTATTGGATTGATACCTTGGTTCTCAAAAACAGAGGGAAATACTTACACTACTTTGCTGCATCACGCTTTCCTCTTCAAGGGAAAACCAACGCAGTGCTCAAGAGGTAGCAAGAAGGATCTCTGGCGCCGTTGCCGGGGAGTCTATGCAAAAGTCAACATACCAAGTACCCATCACAAACCCTTATCTTCCGCATTACATTATTTGCCATTTGCCTCTCGTTTTCCTCTCCCCCACTTCACCCTTGCCGTTTTATTCGCCCTCTCTCTCCGTCCTCCTTCTCTTTCCCTATTTGCCTCTTCTTTTGTTTGCCTTCTTCCCGTATGTATCATTGTTTATGTTTCCATGTGCCTTCTACTTGCTTGCATCTTTGCCTGCTAAAAATCTATTGATATGGATCCACTTAAAGTGTTCTACTTAGATCATCTTCGATCCTTATGCGCTCGTGCTGATACCCCAACTAGCCTAGTTGATGGGAAATCTTTAGATGAGCATGCTCATTTTGTGCATTACTATTTGTCTGAAAAAGGGAGACTCTTATGGAATCAAATAAACAGATTGTTGTGTTATGCTTGGAATCTTTGTGAAATTTGTGATTTTACTTGTTGCTCTAAGAACCCTAAAAAACACCTCCCCTACCTATGTGAGTTTAATGATATTGAAATCTCATCTTCTTATGCAAAGGGTGTTTATAGTTACTACGATATCGAACGAATTGAAGAATTTGTTGATTTTAATGGTGCTTATGGAGTTGCTTCTTTGGTTGAAAAATATGATATTACTCTCTACGAATCTGAAAATTTTGACATACTTAAATATTGCTATGAAAACTATGCTCATAATGTCTATGTCAAAGAATTTATTGAAAGGATGACCGTTGCTTCGGAAGAAAATAATGATATGCATGAATCTATAGATAATTATGACTCCGATGATTTGATTGAAATATCCCTTGATGAACATGATGCTTGCTATTCTTGTGGCCATGATGCCAATATTTATGAAGATGAATTTGCTATAGTTCCTTATGTTAAACATGAGATCGTTGCTATTGCACCCATACTTAATAGTTCCTTCGATGAAAAGCATGATTGCAATGATGTTATTATAAATTCTCTTAATGTCAATTGTGTTAATGATATGCAAAACCCTAATCTTGGGGATGCTAGTTTTGCTATGACTACTATTTGTTGCAACGATCATGATTGGGGTGATTCTTCTTTTGATCTTGAAATTTTATTTAAGCCCCATGATGAATATGAGATTGATAATAGTGTTTGCAATATTATTGAAAGTGGGTTTGGAAGAGTGTCAACTTTAGATCCCACATATTTGGAGAATGTTCAATCTTATGAAGTTTTTAATAAAAGTGGGTTTGGAGATGTCATGACTTTAGTTAATGTTAATCCCACTATTTTGGAAGAGTGTCAACTTTGCATACATGTGGATCTTGTTAAGAATATGTTTTGTGATAGATATATTGTTGAATTTGCTTATGATCCTACATGTAATTAATGAGAGAGGAAAATATGGTTGTAGAAATTTTCATGTTACTAGATTACCTCTCATTATGTTGAGATTGCTATTGTTTCTTTCTGCTTTCTTGCATATGCTAGTTTTTGCTTTCCTTGATAATTTGTTTGCCTATAATATTCCTATGCATAGGAAGTATATTAGACTTAGATGTGTTTGTCACGTGTT
This sequence comes from Triticum urartu, assembly GCF_056163025.1. NCBI lineage: Eukaryota > Viridiplantae > Streptophyta > Magnoliopsida > Poales > Poaceae > Triticum > Triticum urartu. The sequence goes on along the minus strand of NC_141877.1, from coordinate 430,110,916 downwards.
CTATGATGCTCTCTTTGTGCTTCAATTCTTGTCTTTCATGTGAGCATCATTGAAATCTTATGCCTAGCTAGGGGCGTTAAACGAATGCGCTTGTTGGGAGGCAACCCAATTTTATTTTTATTCCTTGCTTTTTTTCTCCTGTTTAGTAATAAAGAATTTATCTAGACTCTGTTTTGGTTGTGTTTTTTGTGTTTAATTTGTGTTTGTGCCAAGTAGAACCGTTGCGAAGACTTGGGGAAAGTCTTTTTAATCTTGCTGTAAAAAATAGAAACTTTAGCGCTCACGAGAATTGCTTCCATTTTTATTTGGAAAGTGATATTTAGTTAATTCTTTTTTCAGATGATTAATAGATAAATTCCTCACGTCCAGCAATTTATTTTATAATTTTTGGGGTTCCATAACTTGCGTTAGCTACAGATTACTACAGACTGTTCTGTTTTTGACAGATTCTGTTTTTCATGTGTTGTTTGCTTATTTTGATGAATCTATGGCTAGTAAAATAGTTTATAAACCATATAGAAGTTGGAATAAAGTAGTTTTAACACCAATATAAATAAATAATGAGTTCATTACAGTACCTTGAAGTGGTGTTTTGTTTTCTTTCGCTAACGGAGCTCATGAGATTTTCTACTTTAAGTTTTGTGTTGTGAAGTTTTCAAGTTTTGGGTAAAAGATTTGATAGATTATGGAACAAGGAGTGGCAAGAGCCTAATTTTGGGGATTCTCATGGCACCCCAAGATAATCTAAGGACACCTAAAAGCCCAAGCTTGGAGATGCCCCGGAAGGCATCCCCTCTTTCGTCTACTTCCATCGGTAACTTTACTTGGAGCTATATTTTTATTTACCACATGATATGTGTTTTGCTTGGAGCGTCTTGTATTATTTGAGTCTTTATTTTTTAGTTTTCCACAATCATCCTTGCTGTACACACCTTTTGAGAGAGACACACATGATTCGGAAATTGTTAGAATACTCTATGTGCTGCACTTATATCTTTTGAGTTATATAGTTTTTGCTCTAGTGCTTCACTTATATCTTTTAGGGCACGGTGGTGGATTTGTTTTATAGAAACTACTGTTCTCTCATGCTTCACTTAGATTATTTTGAGAGTCATACAAAACAGCGTGGTAATTTGCTTTAATTATGTTAGGCATTCAAGATTAATAAAAAAAATTCTTATGAGTGTGTTGAATACTATGAGAAGTTTGATACTTGATAATTGTTTTGAGATATGGAGATGGTGATATTAGAGTCGTGCTAGTTGAGTAGTTGTGAATTTGATAAATGCTTGTGTTGAAGTTTGTGATTCCCGTAGCATGCACGTATGGTGAACCGTTATGTAAAGAAGTTGGAGCATGAATTATTTATTGATTGTCTTCCTTATGAGTGGCGGTCGGGGACGAGCGATGGTCTTTTCCTACCAATCTATCCCCCTAGGAACATGCGCGTAGTACTTTGCTTCGATAACCAATAGATTTTTGCAATAAGTATGTGAGTTCTTTATGACTAATGTTGAGTCCATGGATTATATGCACTCTCACCCTTCCACCATTGCTAGCCTCTCTAATACCGCGCACCTTTCGTCGGTATCATACACCCACCATATACCTTCCTCAAAACAGCCACCATACCTACCTATCATAGCATTTCCATAGCCATTCCGAGATATATTGCCATGCAACTTTCCACCGTTCCGTTTACTATGACACGCTCCATCATTGTCATATTGCTTTGCATGATCATGTAGTTGACATTTTAGTTGTGGCAAAGCCACCATTCATAATTCTTTCGTACAAGTTACTCATGCATCATTGCTATCCCGGTATACCGCCGGAGGCATTCATATAGAGTCATACTTTGTTCTAGTATCGAGTTGTAACCATTGAGTTGTAAATAAATAGAAGTGTGATGGTCATCATTCATAGAGTATTGTCCCAAAAAAATAGAAAGGCCAAATAAAAAAGGAAGGCCCCCAAAAAATATAAAAAGGGACAATACTACTATCCTTTTTTTCCACACTTGTGCTTCAAAGTAGCACCATGATCTTCATGATAGAGAGTCTCCTATGTTATCACTTTCATATACTAGTGGGAATTTTTCATTATATAACTTGGCTTGTATATTCCAATGATGGGCTTCCTCAAAATGCCCTAGGTCTTCGTGAGCAAGTGAGTTGGATGCACACCTACTTAGTTCTTTTTGTTGAGCTTTCATATACTTATAGCTCTAGTGCATCCATTGCATGGCAATCCCTACTCACTCACATTGATATCTATTAATGGGTATCTCCATAGCCCGTTGATACGCCTAGTTGATGTGAGACTATCTTCTCCCTTTTTGTCTTCTCCACAACCACCCTTCTATTCCACATATAGTGTTATGTCCATGGCTCACGCTCATGTATTGCGTGAAGATTGAAAAGGTTTGAGAACACCAAAAGTATGAAACAATTGCTTGGCTTATCATCGGGGTTGTGCATGATTTAAATACTTTGTGTGGTGAAGATGGAGCATAGCTAGACTATATGATTTTGTAGGGATAACTTTCTTTGTCCATGTTATTTTGAAGAGACATAATTGCTTAGTTAGTATGCTTGAAGTATTATTATTTCTATGTCAATATTGAACTTTTGTCTTGAATCTTTCGGATCTGAATATTCATATCACAATTAAGAGAATTACATTGAAATTATGCCAAGTAGCATTCCACATCAAAAATTCTATTTTTATCATTTACCTACTCGAGGACGAGCAGGAATTAAGCTTGGGGATGCTGATACGTCTCCAACGTATCTGTAATTTTTGATTGTTCCATGCTATATTATATCCTGTTTTGGACATTATTGGACTTTATTATACACTTTTATATTATTTTTGGGACTAACCTATTAACCAGAGGCCCAGCCCAGAACTGCTGTTTTTTTGCCTATTTCAGAGTTTCACAAAAAAGAATATCAAACGGAGTCCAAACGGAATGAAACCTTCGGGAATGTGATTTTCGGAACAAACATGATCCAGAGGACTTGGACCCTACATCAAGAAAGCAACCAGGAGGGCACGAGGTAGGGGGCGCACCTACCCCCCCAAGCGCGCCCTCCACCCTCATGGGGCCCACATTGCTCCACCGACGTACTTCTTCCTCCTATATATACCTATGTACCCCCAAAATACCAAATACGGAGCCAAAACCCTAATTTCACTGTCGTAACTTTCTGTACCCGTGAGATCCCATCTTGGGGCCTTTTCCGGAGCTCCGCAAGAGGGGGCATCGATCACAGAGGGCTTCTACATCAACACCATAGCCTCTCCGATGAAGTGTGAGTAGTTTACTTCAGACCTTCGGGTCCATAGTTATTGGCTAGATGGCTTCTTCTCTCTTTTTGGATCTCAATACAAAGTTCTCCCCCTCTCTTGTGGAGATGTATTCGATGTAATCTTCTTTTGCAGTGTGTTTGTTGAGACCGATGAATTGTGGGTTTATGATCAAGTTTATCTATGAACAATATTTGAATCTTCTCTGAATTCTTTTATGTATGATTGGTTATCTTTGCAAGTGTCTTCGAATTATCAGTTTGGTTTGGCCTACTAGATTGATCTTTCTTGCAATGGGAGAAGTGCTTAGCTTTGGGTTCAATCTTGCGGTGTCCTTTCCCAGTGATAGTAGGGGCAGCAAGGCATGTATTGTATTGTTCCCATCGAGGATAGCAAGATGGGGTTTATATCATATTGTATGAGTTTATCCCTCTACATCATGTCATCTTGCTTAAAGCGTCACTCTGTTCTTATGGACTTAATACTCTAGATGCATGCTGGATTGCGGTCGATGTGTGGAGTAATAGTAGTAGATGTAGAATCGTTTCGGTCTACTTGTCAGGGACGTGATGCCTATATACATGATCATACCTAGATATTCTCATAACTATGCTCAATTCTGTCAATTGCTCAACAGTAATTTGTTTACCCATCGTAATACTTATGCTCTCGAGAGAAGCCACTAGTGAAACCTATGGCCCCCGGGTCTATTTTCCATCATATTAATCTTCCGTCAACAAGCTATTTCCTTTTCTGTTTATTTTGCTTTCTTTACTTTGCATCTTTATCATAAAATACCAAAAATATTATCTTATCATATCTATCAGATCTCACTTTCGTAAGTGACCGTGAAGGGATTGACAACCCCTTTATTGCGTTGGTTGCGAGGATTTTATTTGTTTGTGTAGGTGCGAGGGACTCGTGCGTGGCCTCCTACTGGATTGATACCTTGGTTCTCAAAAACTAAGGGAAATACTTATGCTACTTTGTTGCATCACCCTTTCCTCTTCAAGGGAAAACCAACGCAGTGCTCAAGAGGTAGCAGTACTTACTCGGACCTTGGTCTGCAGCGCCTCGCTGGCATCATACATCTCCTTGATGCTTCAGCCGCTCATTCATCAACTTCACTTGGACGAGAGCCTCCTTACTCACCCCCACCTAATCTTCTGGGACCCTATACAAGAGGGAGGCGGTGATAGAGGTCGGTTGTGGTGCGATCGTAGGCCTTGGTGTTGGCACTATGGTCTGCATAGGTGCAGAGCTGCCCTCGGCCAGAGGACTCGGTCCGACGGGCTTCATGGTGGCCTTAGTAGGAGAGACGCGCTCCACTCAACTGGGATGGGCTGAGGGAGTCTTGGATTAGGGGGTCCTCGGGTGTCCGGTCTATTCGATATGGGCCGGACTGTTGGGCCGTGAAGACAAAGCAGAAGATTATCCCCCGTGTCCGGGTAGGACTCCTATGTGCGTGGGCGGCAAGTTTGGTGTCCGGGTGTACTATTTCCTTCCTCTGCAAACCGACTCTATACAACCCTAGGCCCCTTCGGTGTGTATATAAACCAGAGGGTTTTAGTCCGTAGGGATCATCAGAATATCCATAGGCTAGACAGCTAGGGTTTAGCCATTACGATCTTGAGGTAGATCAACTCTTGTAACCCTTATAGACATAGCGAATATAATCAAGCAGGACGTAGGGTTTTACCTCCTTTAAGAGGGCCCGGACCTAGGTAAACATCGTGTCCATATTGTCCCTTGTTACCATCGATCCTCAGACACGCAGCTTGGGACCCCCTACCCGAGATCTGCCAGTTTTGACACCGACATTGGTGCTTTCATTGAGAGTTCTCTTGTGTTGTCAACAGAAGAATCGATGGCTCGCCTCGTCATCGATGACGACGCTGTTTCTGGGAGACCTTTCTCCCTGGTCAACTCTTTGTGTTTGGCGGCATCGTGCTACGTGCCATCTCGCCCGGTCACCTTGAGCAGGTCAACAACTATGCCCCTGGTCACCAGATCAGGTTTGGAAGTTTGAACTACATCGTCGATATCCGAGGAGACCATATCTTCGAGGGATTCATGGCCTCGGCCGCTGCTCCCCACCCACATGAAGGAGGCCCTTCGGATCTACTATCAGATCCCGTCTAGGGGTCGACGCTCGTGTCTGCCTCAACCTTAGATCTGGGGTGGACCACTTCGTCCGAAGACGGGAGGGTGAACCCCGCCGGACTCTCTCCCATCACAGAGCTTCTAGCTGGAGACCCAGATGCGACCACGTCGTCGGCGGACCCGGAGTCAAACGGGACTCTCCCCGTCATCGGGAAGCCGGACTCGCCTCTGGACACCAACTCTGAACTCTTGAGGTCGGTGTCCTTCGGGCTCGGTCAGGTGGTTATCGTCGAGCCTACCCACGCAGATCCTCAGATGCCTGTCTAGCTCTCGTTCTTAAACGAAACACTAGACTTAATACAATCGCTTGCCATCACAGATGCATCGCCTCCGAACTACGCCCAGCTTGAACTGGGGGCTCAGAGTAGGGAATTTTACGCCCCACCCACCACCCACTTAATAGCCACTGTCGAGGATTTAACTGACAAGCTAGATTACGCTTCCGAATACATCGATGGCATGGATGACGATGTCGAAGCCAAACCAGGTCAAAACCCGCCCATCATCGGGCATTGGACGGCCACTTCTACTTACATGTATACATGCTGGTCACCCCTGAGAAGAAGGACGGCGATGGCACTCAAGATCCAGATGAGGATAAGCCCATCGATGAACCACCAAAACGTCGGCGTCAGCGGCGCCGCTCACGATCGTGTCAAGAAAGGGAAAGCAACACCGACATTGGAGACGATGACACTCCGGATAATGCCGAAGACCCCGAAAACCCCGTGGAGCCTGCGTTCGAGCAGGATGAAAGGGAAGAGGGTCAATTCAGCCCCGAAGAACTCGCCGATCATGAAGATTCGGAAGATAGTAACTACCTACCTATCTCTGAAGAGGATGTCAGCCTTGGTGACGAAGATTTCATCGTCCCAGAGGAACCCCTCGAACAAGATCGCTTCAAGCGACAACTCATTGCCACCGCGCGGAGCTTGGAAAAGAAACATCAGCAGATTAAAGCCGAACATGATACACTCAATGACAAATGGACTAAGGTCCTAGCCGCCGAAGAAGGATATGGCTTTGAGCGCCCAACAAAGAGTTATCCAAAATGCAGGCTACTGCCACAATTCGACGGCAAGGCCCTTGCGCCAATACCGCTCAAAATACAATTAGGCTGATCAACCGGACTGACCACCACCTGGACGGGACAAAACAACTAATTATGCTGAACACCAGCCCGCACCCGCTCACCACAGAGGTAAGGAGACAACAGCTCCGGGCTACACGTATGACCTACATCAGGACCTGACCAATAGAGCCGGCCTGACCAGATTAATCTATGGATCAAGAGGACGTGCCCCCACAAGGGACGACAACCATCAAGCCTGGCATGACAAATATAATCAAGTTCGGGGTCAACACTGAACACATATGTCATCCGAACTCCGTCGCGATGTCGCACAGTACAGAGGTGCCGCACACCCTATGTGCTTTACCGATGAGGTAATGCAGCACCAATTTCCAGAAGGATTCAAACCCGTGAACATCGAGCAATGTGATGGAATGACGGATCCCGCCATATAGATTCAAGATTTTCTTCTCCACATTCACATGGCTCGCGGTGTCGGTGTACTAGCGTAGGGGTACCCTAGTATCCCGAACTTGTGCACGGGCAGTCGCAGCATCCCGCGGCAAGGCTTGCCGGGTGACCGCCAAGATCCTTCGTGGTTCCTTTGGAGCCATTCAAGAACAAAGTGTCCAAGTCAAGAAGACAAGACCCCGGCAAGAGGAGCTTGCCGGGAAGGCCACTCAAGGCATTTCAAGAAACTTGCCGCGACGCGCCACGCGTCCCGGCAAGGCCCGGTGAGCGACAAGCTCCCGAACGCGACAAGACGACGACCGCGGCAAGGAGCTTGCCGCGGGAAACCCCCACTTCGTGCCCGCGCTCTAGCACACCCGCCAACGTGTCGCTCTAGGACCCTCCCAAGCACACGTGGCAGGAGGCCGTGCAGCTAGGGGTGCGCGGTGGCAAGCAGGCGCTGACAAGATAACCATCGTGGCAAACAGTGGCGTCCCTAGCGGTCCCTTTCGGTACTGTTTAGGCGACACAGATGGGCAATTAATGCCCTTGTCCCCTGCCGCCAGGGTTAGGTATGATACACTGTAACAGGTAGCTGTACCTACCATAGCACCTTTCCATTTTTACCCTTTACCTCCGTTGCCACCTGTCGGTAACCCCTTGAGCATATAAAAGGAGGCCCGTGTGCAACGTAGAGGGGGGGTTAGCCAGTTCGAACACTCATGCTCGGTCTTGCTAGCCGCTGGTGTGTATTGTAGCACTCCGCGCTCCCGAGCTAGAAATCAATACAAAACCACAAAGCAGGAGTAGGGTTTTACGCATCCGTGCGGCCCGAACCTGGGTAAATCGCTCGCGTGCTTCGCCTCGATCTGCTCTTTGCGCGACCTCCGCCCCCGCCGAACCGAAAGGGACCCGGTCCGCCGGTCCCATAGGTGCCCGTGGATCAGCACCCCGGCATCTTTGGAGGGGGCCCAAGGGGGTGCTGGAGAATCCGGCAAGAAGTGCGCCGGACGGGGAGGACGCCGCGGCAAGGCCAAGCAGCGGCAAGGAGACAGGCCTCCCCGCGGCCGCGACAACGATGAAGATGACGACGACGAAGACATGGATGATGTTGAGACCAGTGAACAGGAGTTTCAGAAGGCCACAGAGGTCTTGTGCGTTGACGGCGGTGCTTCTCTGCACACTTCACACTGCCAACTCAAGCAGTGGGCGCGGGAAGTCAATGTAGCGGAACCACCTGTCGAATCGCGCAAGCTTCTGAAATGGTCCAGCACGCCTATCATCTTTGACATTGAGGACCACCCTGATCGCACAACTGCGGTCGGGTGCCTGCCGATGTTGGTTTCACCAACTATCCGCAACCTCAAGGTCACTAAGATGTTAGTTGACGGCGGGGCCGGCTTGAACCTGATCTCCTCCGCTGTACTCCAGAAACTCCAAATCCCTGACAGCGAGCTCGAAGAGACCGGCACATTCCAAGGAATCAACCCGGGAAGGAGCAAGCCGAAGGGGAAGGTCACGCTGCCGGTAACATTTGGCAGCGAGCTAAACTTCAGGACTGAGAAGGTCACATTCGACGTTGCCGATATCCCATTGCCCTACAATGGGATACTTGGCCGTCCAGCACTCGCCAAGTTCATGGCAGCCTCTCACTACGCATATAACATGCTGAAGATGCCAGGCCCGATAAGCGTCATTTCTGTCCCTGGCGACAAGAAGGATGCTCTTATCTGTGCCGACAAGATCTACCGGGAAGCAGCAGCCACGGCAGATCGCAATCCACTTGCCGCTGAAGCTCCCGGGGGGAAGAAGACCAAGTCCGGCAAGAGTTCTGATGCCCACTCCGGCAAGCGCACCTCTTCGGAGTGCTGCGCTGCCGTTGAGGATGCACCATCGAGCTCCACCGGCAAGTGCAAGAAGACGATGGCAGCTCCGCCAGAGACGAAGAAGGTATCCGCTGAGGAGGATGGCGCTGGTGGTACCTTCACCATCAGTGCCACGCTCGACCCTAAATAGGAAAGCACGCTCGTTACTTTCCTGCGGGCGAATGTCGACGTGTTTGCATGGCAGCCGTCTGACATCCCCGGTGTTCCCAGGAAAGTGATTGAGCACCACCTTGCCATTTGTCCTCATGCGCGGCCCGTCAAGCAGAAAGTCAGGAAGCAGGCAGTGGAGCGCCAAGAATTCATTGCAGAAGAGATCAAGAAACTGGAAGCAGCAGGCCTTGTCATAGGAGTGCTCCATCCCACGTGGTTGGCCAATCCTGTAGTCGTGCGCAAGGCAAACGGGAAATGGAGACTTTGCATCGATTTTACCGATGTTAACAAAGCTTGTCCCAAAGACCCATTTCCTTTGCCGCGCATTGACCAGATTGTTGACTCCACAGCCGGATGTGATTTGCTTTCATTTCTTGACGCATACTCAGGATATCATCAGATCTTCATGGCAGAAGAGGATGAGGAGAAGATCACATTTATTACTCCATGTGGCACGTACTGTTTCGTATGGATGCCTTTCGGATTAAAAAATGCTGGTTCGACATTTGCAAGAGTAGTCCATGTTGCTCTTGAGCCACAAATACACAGAAATGTGGAAGCCTACATGGATGATATAGTGGTCAAGAGCAAGGACAGAACAACCCTGATTCAAGATTTAGACGAGACCTTTGCAAATCTGCGCAAGATCAGCCTCAAGCTCAACCCAGAGAAGTGTGTGTTTGGAGTTCCCTCCGGCAAGCTTCTCGGGTTCTTCGTGTCTCAGCGGGGAATTGAAGCCAATCCCGACAAGATCAAGGCCATTGAGTGGATTGAAGCACCAAAGCGCGTTAAGGATGTACAGAAACTTGCCGGTTGCGTGGCTGCTCTCAGCAGGTTTATCTCTCGGTCTGCTGAGCGCGCCCTGCCGTTTTTCAAATTATTGAAAAAGGCAGGTCCAATGAAATGGACTCTGGAAGCGGAGGCTGCGCTGCAAGATCTGAAGAGATACCTGTCCTCCCCTCCAATACTTGTCGCACCTAAGCCACGAGAGAAGTTGCTGCTGTACATAGCGGCAACCAATCAAGTGGTTAGTGCTGTGTTAGTAGCAGAGAGGGAGGCAGATGATGAGCCAGCAACCGCGGCAAGCGCATCCAGCGACAAGCAGGGAGCTTCCCCGACAAGCTCTAGTCCCGACGAAGATGGATCTGCGCAGATACACGACGAGATACACAAGAAGATGGTGCAGCGCCCAGTTTACTTTGTCAGCTCCCTTCTGCAGGGGGCTAGATCATGGTACTCTGGTGTGCAGAAATTGCTTTTCGGCCTTCTCATGGCCTCAAGAAAGCTGCGCCATTACTTCCAAGCACATGAGATCACAGTTGTCACTCGCTTTCCGCTGAAGAGGATACTGCAGAATCCAGAAGCGACAGGCTGGATTGTTGAGTGGGCACTGGAACTGTCAAGCTTTGGCCTCAAGTTTGAAAGCACTTCAACTATCCAGAGCAGAGCATTGGCAGAATTCATAGCAGAATGGACGCCAACACCAGATGAAGAAGTTCTAGAAACGAGCATCCCCGACAAGGAAGCAAGCAAAGAATGGCTGATGTACTTTGATGGTGCCTTTTCGCTGCAAGGCGCCGGCGCTGGCGTGCTGCTTGTCACACCCACCGGAGAGCACCTCAAGTACACAGTCCAGATGCACTTTCCCAAGGAGCAAGCAACAAACAATACTGCAGAGTATGAAGGATTGCTTGCCGGTCTCAGGATCGCGGCAGACCTTGGGATCAAGAAGCTCATTGTCAGGGGTGACTCACAGCTTGTCGTCCGCCAAGTAAACAAGAGTTATCAGAGTCCGTTGATGGAAGCTTACGTCGACGAAGTGAGAAAGCTAGAAGAACACTTTGACGGCCTACAAATGGAGCATGTTCCAAGAGCTCAGAACGCCATTGCAGATGGCCTGTCAAAGTGTGCCGCACTTAAGTTACCTGTGGAACCAGGGATCTTTGTGCTCAAGCTGACTCAGCCGTCCGTAACGCCATCAACTGGACAGAGCAAGAAAAGGAAGTTGATTTCTGGTGACTATTTGCCGGCAGAGCTTCCTGAAGCTGCCGCCAAGAAGGTCCCTAAGATCAACGTCGAAGGCGCTGAGGAGCAGTCTGCTCCGGCAAGCCCTAGGGTTTGTTCCGTTGAAGCAGAAGCTCCCGGCAAGCTTGTCGGGGAACATCAAGCTCCGGTAGAGACACAGCTTCTCGCCGTAGAAGTGGATGTTCCCGCAGCAGTTGAGACCAACACCAAGAGCGCTGAGGAGCAAGATGCTCCGGCAAGCCCTAGGGTTTGTTCCGTTGAAGCAGAAGCTCCCGACAAGTTTTGCCCCGGCAAGCTTGTCGGGGAACGTCAAGCTCCGGCAGAGCCGCAGGTTCTTGCCGTAGAAGCGGATGTTCCCGCAGCAGCAGAGTTGCCTTTAGTCCTTGTTGTCGAGCCGCAAGCTCCAACATGGGCGCATCAGATTGTCCGTTTCCTTCAGACAGGAGAACTTCCCGAAGAGCAAGAAGAAGCGGAAAGAGTAGCCCGGCAGTCAAGTATGTACCAGTTTGTCGACAAGACACTATACAGAAGAAGACTCAACGGTGTGAAATTGAAGTGTATTCACCGGGAAGACGGACAAAAGCTGTTGGCAGAGATACATGGAGGCATATGTGGTCACCACATTGGCGCAAGAGCACTTGTCGGTAAATCTTTCCGGCAAGGTTTCTTCTGGCCAACAGCCCTCCAGGATGCAACTGCACAAGTAACCAAGTGTGAAGCGTGCCAGTTCCATGCCAAGCAGATACACCAGCCAGCTCAAGCTCTCCAGACGATCCCTTTATCCTGGCCATTTTCGGTCTGGGGGCTCGACATCCTCGGCCCCTTTCCCCGAGCTGTCGGGGGCTTTGAGTACTTGTACGTTGCAATCGACAAGTTCACAAAGTGGCCGGAAGTGGAACCAGTGAGGAAGGTGACCGCACAGTCAGCCGTCAAGTTCTTCAGGTCGATTGTTTGCCGCTTCGGGATCCCTAACAGGATAATCACCGACAACGGTACACAATTCACGAGCCGCACCTTCATGCAATACGTCCAAGATCTTGGCGCCAAGATCTGCTTCGCTTCTGTTGCTCACCCGAGAAGCAACGGTCAAGCGGAGAGGGCAAATGCTGAAGTGCTGCGCGGGCTCAAGACCAGAACTTTCGACAGGCTGCACAAGTGCGGAAGAAACTGGATCGAGGAGCTGCCGGTGGTTCTTTGGTCGATCAGGACGACGCCAAATCGAGCCACTGGACAGACACCTTTCGCTCTAGTCTATGGAGCAGAGGCAGTTACCCCCACGGAACTCGTATACGGGTCACCTCGAGTGCTCGCTTATGATGAGCTCGAGCAAGAGCGGCTGCGACAAGATGACGCGCTGCTCCTTGAGGAAGACCGTCTTCAGGCTGCTGTGCGAGCTGCTCGCTACCAGCAAGCTTTGCGCCGCTACCATAGCCGCAAAGTTAACGCCAGAAGTCTCGAGGAAGGCGACCTTGTTCTTCGGCGCGTTCAGTCCGCCAAGAATTCCAACAAGTTGACGCCGAAGTGGGAAGGCCCTTACCGGGTGAAGCGAGTCACAAGGCCTGGCGCTGTCCGCCTTGAGACCGAAGATGGCGTACCAGTGAGCAACTCCTGGAACATCGAGCATCTTCGTAAGTTTTACCCGTAAGGCGCGGTTGTCGGACCCTGTCCGGCAACCACCCTTTTGTACAAGTCTTGGCGCTGTTGCATGTAATCCTTTGTACAAAGCCAGGCGCAGACCCTGAGCACAAGTAAATGAAGCGCTGACACCCCGGGGTTATAGCATGCATGCTAGGTCGAGTCTCGTCCTTGGTTAGGGTTGATAGTGCCTAACAGCGGCTAACCCCTAGCTTAGAGGTCGAGTGTCCGTCCCTCTGCTTCTCTTTTGTTCGCAGGGCTCGCATATCCTGGCCAGACCGCTTGAGGACGAAAAGGAGAAGAAGGGCGCGCCGGCACCTGGGCCCCGGCAAGCCAGTGTTGCTGGGGGCTGCGAGTACCAAGATTCGTCCACGGCAAGCCAGAGTTGCCGGGGGCCGCGATATCAGATAAGTCTTTCGTCCCTCATCATGCATCCTCTTATGGACTGGGGAATGCGAAACCGCGTTTCTTCCTGAAAACTGCGGTGCTCCCTCAACTCTAGGCCCTGGGGCTCGTTCCCGGGGCCATGTTTGGTCGTAGTCGCGGCAGCAAAGGGATGAAACGAGGAGGCCGCACCCACCCCGTTCCCGCCTCCGTCAAAGGCGTGAGAAAGGTCGAGCGACGTGGGAAGGCGGCAGGGCCTGTTGCCGGGAGATGAAATGTCTGTCCGAGGGATACCAAGGATTTGCTCCTTGGCGTGGGTTCAACCCGCGAGACAAATAACCCGGCAAGCATCCCCTTTTCATTAAAAAACATCCCACTCAGGTACAGTCCATAGAGGATGAAAAACATGAAAGAGAGGATTACAAGTTTTAGATGCAGCTAAGGCCCGAAGGCTTACAAATTAAAAAGATAAGATGCCCGTAATCCCTTTCCTGTCCCTCTCTTCAGGAGGTAGGTCAAGGAGGCGAAAAGGGCAAAAGGGGCGCCTAGGCGAGCTACGGGTGCCAGAAGACACCAAGAGAACACCCCGGGGGCCGTCCGAAGGCTGGACGGTGATGGCGGCGCCGGAAGCGGGACTCGAAGACGGGGCGGCAGGACGTCAGCACGCTGTCGAGGGCACCACGCCCTCGTACTCCGACTTGACGGCCTTGTCGCCAGCCCTCTTCCCCTTCCACAGCCTCCCTACGCCAGCCGCCCAAGGAGACGACCCCGGGGAGTTCAAGGAGCCGGCGACACGGATGATGGGGTCACCGGTGTCGCACGAAGCGGCGCCCGACACCTAGTCGGACCCGCCATCCCGCCGCCTGCTACCCTCATCGTTGCTGTCGCTCTCCTCCTCGTCACTCTCGCTCGAGGGGGAGCCTTCACTATCGGAGGAGCTGTCCACGCAGCACTTCGCCCGAGTGCCGAAGCACCCGAAGACCTTGACGGAGAGGAGATCGCCCTCCATCAACTTAAAATAGAGGGTAGACCCCTCCATCAGGCTGTGGATACGGGCGAACGTCTTCCACCCTCGATCAAGATACATCACATTAGGGGCTGGGAATACAATGCGGACTCGCGTGCCGCTGATCCCACAGCCCCTCATGTGCAGTCTCAGTGTCTCGGGCAGGTCCAACTCCATCGCGCTCGCAAACGGAGCTGGAAGCCGGAGGCGACGACGAGGCGCCCGGCGCAGCCTGACGAAGAACTCGCAAGGGTCGTCCCCTATATGGACCGCCGTGGGGAGAGGAACCGCCGGCGGAAGCGAAGCTGGCGCGCCGCCCCGTCCGCCTCTTCCCCGAGCGCCTCGACCTCGTCCTCGACCTCGTCCACGACCTCGCCCCCTCCCTCTTCCCCTTATGGCTGGCTCTGCCACCACGGGCGCGGGAGAGGGAGGGGTGCGCTGTCTGGCGGCGACCCTCGCCGCCACCGATGAAGGGCCAGGGTTCCCTTTCTCCATGGCGAATGAGAGAAAGGGGAGCAGAAGCTGAAGAAAGGAGGAGATGAGAGAGTGCGGGCTTCTATGCTCCCCTCCCGCTCTTTATAAAGGAGCGAGGTGGGGGCTCGGCCGCCCCGCTCAGCGAATCAAGGCACGGGAAGAGCAGGGAGTCGGGGCCGACCCGCTGCCTCTGCTCGCGACGGCCCAGTTTTCCCGCTTCCACCGTCCGCGACCCCAAGCGCATGGGAGCCGCGTGGCGGGGATGCAGAACCGAGGCGACGGATGAGGCGGCCTCGCCCCACCCCGTGATCGCGGGGAGTGGACGCCTCGAAAACCGCGCACCGGCCCCGTCCAGTAAATGCACCACGCCCCCACGCCTACCTCCGTTTAGGGAGGAGGGCGTGAACCGTCCCCTTCATCATGGCCTGACGCATGCTCGCGGGGCTTAGCCCTGCGCACGCCGCCCACGTCACCCACGACGCCGCGTTTGACGCGTGCCGTTCTGGGCGTGCGCGGTGGAAGCGGAGAGATATGCGGCGTGACCTAGGCCGCGCGTGCCCGTGCACTGTTTTGGGCCTGGCCCAACAGCGCTCGGCACCGTGTATGGCCCAGGCCCGGGGGCTCCTGTCGGTGTACTAGAGTAGGGGTACCCTAGTATCCCGAACTTGTGCACGGGCAGTCGCAGCATCCCGCGGCAAGGCTTGCCGGGTGACCGCCAAGATCCTCCGTGGTTCCTTTGGAGCCATTCAAGAACAAAGTGTCCAAGTCAAGAAGACAAGACCCCGGCAAGAGGAGCTTGCCGGGAAGGCCACTCAAGGCATTTCAAGAAACTTGCCGCGACGCGCCACGCGTCCCGGCAAGGCCCGGTGAGCGACAAGCTCCCGAACGCGACAAGACGACGACCGCGGCAAGGAGCTTGCCGCGGGAAACCCCCACTTCGTGCCCGCGCTCCAGCACACCCGCCAACGTGTTGCTCTAGGACCCTCCCAAGCACACGTGGCAGGAGGCCGTGCAGCTAGGGGTGCGCGGTGGCAAGCAGGCGCTGACAAGATAACCATCGTGGCAAACGGTGGCGTCCCTAGCGGTCCCTTTCGGTACTGTTTAGGCGACACAGACGGGCAATTAATGCCCTTGTCCCCTGCCGCCAGGGTTAGGTATGATACACTGTAACAGGTAGCTGTACCTACCACAACACCTTTCCATTTTTGCCCTTTACCTCCGTTGCCACCTGTCGGTAACCCCTTGAGCATATAAAAGGAGGCCCGTGTGCAACGTAGAGGGGGGGGTTAGCCAGTTCGAACACTCACGCTCTGTCTTGCTAGCCGCTGGTGTGTACTGTAGCACTCCGCGCTCCCGAGCTAGAAATCAATACAAAACCACAAAGCAGGAGTAGGGTTTTACGCATCCGTGCGGCCCGAACCTGGGTAAATCGCTCGCGTGCTTCGCCTCGATCTGCTCTTTGCGCGACCTCCGGCCCCGCCGAACCGAAAGGGACCCGGTCCGCCGGTCCCATAGGTGCCCGTGGATCAGCACCCCGGCACGCGGGGATGATCTCCACGCCATTAAGTACCTCCCTCTAAAGCTAAAAGGACCAGCACGACATTGGTTGAACAATCTCCCAGAACTCCATTGGAAGTTGGGAAGATTTAGAGGATGCTTTTCGCGCCAACTTTCAGGGCACTTACGTCCAACCACCTAATGCTGATGACCTGAGTCACATAGTCCAACAACCCGGAGAGTCAACTCGCAAACTTTGGAATCGGTTCTTAACTAAGAAGAACCAAATCGTGGACTGTCCGGACGCTGAAGCCTTAGCGACATTTAAGCATAGTGTCCGTGACGAATGGCTCGCCCAACACATCTGTCAGGAAAAGCCGAAGACTATGGCATCTCTTACTGCACTTATGACCTACTTTTATGGGGGCGAAGATAGCCGGTTGGCTTGAAGAAGCAACATCACCAGTACCCCGACACTTCTGAGGCCAGGGATGGCAATGGCAGGCCATGATGCAATAATAACAAGCGTCAAAACAATAACGGAGAAACAGATGATACGGTAGTAAACGCCGGATTCAGTGGCTCCAAACCCGGCCAGCGGAAGAAGCCGTTCAAAGGCAATCGGGACGGTCCATCCAACTTGGACAAAATACTAGAGAGACCTTGCCAGATTCATGGCACCCCTGACAAGCTTGCCAACCACACCAACAGAAATTGCTGGGTTTTCAAAAGGCATGTAATTAAATGCCGAACATAAGGGGAAGGGACCACAAAGCGAGGACGATGATGAGCCTCGCCGCCGAAAACCGGGGGACAGAAACAATTTCCCCCCGAGGTGAAAATGGTGAACATGATCTATGTCACCCACACCCCCAAGAGGGAGCGCAAATGCGCATTAAGGGACGTCTACGCCGTAGAGCCTGTCGCCCCAAAATTCAACCCATGATCGGCTTGTCCAATCACCTTTGATCGCAGGGACCACCCAACCAGTATCCGTCACGGAGGTTCGGCGGCCCTGGTACTCGATCCTCTCATCGACGGATACCATCTTACTAGAGTCCTTATTAACGGCGATAGCAGACTCAATTTGATCTACACTGATATTGTTCGTAAGGTGGGTATCGAACCGTCAAGAATTAAGCCTAGCAACACTACCTTTAAAGGAGTGATACCCGGCGCGGAGGCCCGCGGTACGGGCTTCTTGACATTGGAAGTAGTATTCGGCTCTCCATACAACTTCCAAAGCGAAGAATTAATCTTCGACATCGTGCCTTTTCGCATTGGTTATCATGCACTGCTCGGACGAACTGCTTTTGCCCGCTTTAATGCAGCCCCACACTATGCTTATCTAAATCTCAAAATGTCTAGACCTCGTGGCGTCATCACAGTAAATGGGAATACGGAGCGCTCCCTCCGTACTAAGGAGCATACCGCGGCCCTAGCAGCCGAAGTACAGGGCGACCTCATCAAGCCGAACAACTCATCAGTCATCAAGACCCATGACACTGCTAAACGTGTCTGATCCACCTTACAATGCGGTAGCTCGGTGGAACTGGAGCTTGAATAGCAGTTTAGCCTCCACCGATCACCCCATAAAGTTGCGACATACGTACCGCTGCTACCTCTTGAGCACTGTGTTGGTTTTCCCTTGAAGAGGAAAGGGTGATGCACCAAAGTAGCGTAAGAATTTCCCTCAATTTTTGAGAACCAAGGTATCAATCCAGTAGGAGATCACGCTCAAGTCCCACGCACCTACACAAACAAATAAGAACCTCGTAACCAACGCGATAAAGGGGTTGTCAAGCCCTTCACGGTCACTTACGAGAGTGAGATCTGATAGATATGATAAGATAATATTTTTGGTATTTGTATGATAAAGATGTAAAGTAAAATAAATGGCAAAGGAAATAACTAAGTGTTGGAAGATTAATATGATGGAAGATAGACCCGGGGGCCATAGGTTTCACTAGTGGCTTCTCTCAAGAGCATAAGTATTACGGTGGGTAAACAAATTACTGTCGAGCAATTAATAGAATTGAGCATAGTTATGAGAATATCTAGGTATGATCATGTATATAGGCATCACGTCTGAGACAAGTAGACCGAAACGATTCTGCATCTACTACTATTACTCCACACATCGACCGCTATCCAGCATGCATCTAGAGTATTAAGTTCATAAGAACACAGTGATGCTTTAAGGAAGATGACATGATGTAGAGGGATAAACTCATGCAATATGATATAAACCCCATCTTTTTTATCCTCGATGGCAACAATACAATACGTGCCTTGCTGCCCCTGCTGTCACTGGGAAAGGACACCGCGAGATTGAACCCAAAGCTAAGCACTTCTCACATTGCAAGAAAGATCAATCTAGTAGGCCAAACCAAACTGATAATTCGAAGAGACTTGCAAAGATAAACCAATCATACATAAAAGTATTCAGAGGAGAATCAAATATTGTTCATAGATAATCTGGATCATAAACCCACAATTCATCGGATCTCGACAGACACACCGCCAAAGAAGATTACATCGAATAGATCTCGACAAACACAAGTATTTCTCAAATTCACAACTGCTCAACTAGCATGACTCTAATATCACCATCTCCATATCTCAAAACAATTATCAAGTATCAAACTTCTCATAGTATTCAATGCACTTGTATAAAAGTTTTTATTACTATAGCAAATTTCCATGTTGTTCTAAAGGACTCTCAAAATAATATAAGTGAAGGATGAGAGGACAATTACTTCTATAAAATAAATCCACCACCGTGCTCTAAAAGATATAAGTGAAGCACTAGAGCAAAAACTATATAGCTCAAAAGATATAAGTGAAGCACATAGAGTATTCTAATAAATTCCCAATCATGTGAGTCTCTCTCAAAAGGTGTGTACAACAAGGATGATTGTGGTAAACTAAAAAGCAAAGACTCAAATCATACAAGACGCTCCAAGCAAAACACATATCATGTGGTGAATAAAAATATAGCTCCAAGTAAAGTTACCGATAGACGAAGACAAAAGAGGGGATGCCTTCCGGGGCATCCCCAAGCTTATGCTTTTTGGTGTCCGTGAATTTTACCTTGGGGTGCCATGGGCATCCCCAAGCTTAGGCTCTTGCCACTCCTTGTTTCATAATCCATCAAATCTTTACCCAAAACTTAAAAACTTCACAACACAAAACTCAAAATAAAAAAATCTTGTGAGCTCCGTTAGCGAAAGAAAACAAAACACCACTTCAAGGTACTGTAATGAACTAATTCTTGATTTATATTGGTGTTAAACCTACTGTATTCCAACTTCTCTATGGTTTATAAACTCTTTTACTAGCCATAGATTCAACAAAATAAGCAAGCAACACACGAAAAACAGAACAGTCTGTAGTAATCTGTAGCTAACGCAGACTTCTGGAACCCCAAAAATTCTAAAATAAATTGCTGGACGTGAGTAATTTATCTATTAATCATCTGCAAAAATAATTAACTAAATATCACTCTCCAAATAAAAATGGCAGCAATTCTCGTGAGCGCTAAATTTCTGTTTTTTACAGCAAGATCAAAAAGACTTTCCCCAAGTCTTCCCAACGGTTCTACTTGGCACAAACACTAACTAAACACAAAAAACACAACCAAAACAGAGGCTAGATAAATTATTTATTACTAAACAGGAGCAAAAATCAAGGAATAGAAATAAAATTGGGTTGCCTCCCAACAAGCGCTATCGTTTAACGCCCCTAGCCAGGCATAAAAGCAAGGATAGATCTAGGTATTGCCATCTTTGGTATGCAATACATAAGTGGCTCTCATAATAGATTCATATGGTAATTTAATTTTCTTTCTAGGAAAGTTTTCCATGCCTTTCCTTAATGGAAATTAGAATTTAATGTTCCCTTCCTTCATATCAATAATTGCACCAATCATTGTAAGGAAAGGTCTACCAAGAATAATAGGACACGAAGGATTGCAATCTATCAAAGAGCAATTATCATAATTAAATTCCTTGAAATCCAAAATAGTGGGTTCATTGCTATTTAAAGTTTTGACCTCTTCAATCCCACTTTTACCAATTTTTGCATCAAGATCTAAAAACTCCGAATTTTTGGAACGCCTTCTAGGTAAAGGTGGCTCATCTTCAGTCCCATCATTATCAAGATTCATATTGCAAAACAAAGATTTAATAGTAGACACATCCATAACTTTTCGATCTTCATCTTTATTTTCAGAAAAACTAGAAGAACACACTTTCACAAAGCAATCATTCTTAGCATGCATGCTAGTGGTTCTTTCTTTGCACTCATCAATGGAAATTCTCATGGCTTTGAGAGACTCATCGATATCATGCTTAGGTGGAATAGATCTAAGTTTCAAAGAATCAACATCAAGAGAAATTCTATCAACGTTCCTAGCCAATTCATCAACCTTAAGCAATTTTTCTTCAAGCAAAGCATTGAAATTCTTTTGCAAATTCATAAACTCCTTAACACTAGTCTCAAATTCAGAGGGCATCTTATTAAAATTTCTATAAGAATCGTCATAGGAATTACCATAGTTATTAGAGGAATTACTAGGAAACGACCTAGAATTAAAATTACCTCTATATGTGTTATTACCAAAATTGTTCCTACCAACAAAATTTACATCCATAGATTCATTATTATTCTCAATCAAGGTAGACAAAGGCACATCATTAGGATCAGAGGAAACACTCTTATTAGCAAACAATTTCATAAGTTCATCCATCTTTCCACTCAAAACATTAATTTCTTCTATCGCATGCACTTTTTTACTAGTAGATCTTTCGGTGTGCCATTGAGAATAGTTAACCATAATATTGTCTAGGAGTTTAGTAGATTCTCCCAAAGTGATTTCCATAAAAGTGCCTCCCGCGGCCGAATCTAAAAGATTTCTAGAAGCAAAATTCAATCCGGCATAAATTTTTTGTATAATCATCAAAAGATTCAAACCATGTGTAGGGCAATTACGTATCATTAATTTCATTCTCTCCCGAGCTCGTGCAACATGTTCATGATCAAGTTGCTTAAAATTCATAATATCATTTCTAAGAGAGATGATTTTAGCGGGAGGAAAATACTTAGAGATAAAAGCATCTTTGCACTTATTCCATGAATCAATACTATTTTTTTAGGAAAATACGAAAACAAAGCTTTAGCATGATCTCTAAGGGAAAAAGGAAATAGCTTCAATTTAACAATATCATTGTCCACATCTTTCTTCTTTTGCATATCACACAAATCAACAAAGCTATTTAGATGGGTAGCGACATCTTCACTAGGAAGGCCGGCGAATTGATCTTTCATGACAAGATTCAACAATGCAGCATTAATTTCACAAGATTCAGCATCAGTAAGAGGAGCAATCAGAGTGCTAAGAAAATCATTGTTGTTGGTATTGGTAAAGTCATATAATTTAGTATTATCTTGAGCTATCGTGACAAGCAAGCAATCCAACATACGAGCAAACAAGAAGCGAGTGAAAAAGAGGCGAACGGAAAAAGAGAGGGCGAATACAACGGCAAGGGTGAAGTGGGGGAGAGGAAAACGAGAGGTAAATGGCAAATAATGTAATGCGAGGGATAAGAGTCTGTGATGGGTACTTGGTATGTCTTGACTTGTGCGTAGACTCCCCGGCAACGGTGCCAGAAATGGCTCGTTGTCGGGAGTCAAATCTTGACTTAACTTGACGTGAATCTCCCTGGCAACAGCGCCAGAAATCCTTCTTGCTACCTCTTGAGCACTGCGTTGGTTTTCCCTTGAAGAGGAAAGGGTGATGCTGTAAAGTAGCGTAAGTATTTCCCTCGGTTTTTGAGAACCAAGGTATCAATCCAGTAGGAGATCACGCTCGAGTCCCATGCACCTACACAAACAAATAAGAACCTCGCAACCAACGCGATAAAGGGGTTGTCAATCCCTTCACGGTCACTTACGAGAGTGAGATCTTATAGATATGATAAGATAATATTTTTGGTATTTTTATGATAAAGAGAAATAAAGATGCAAAGTAAAATAAACGGCAATAGAAATAGCTAAGTGTTGGAAGATAGACCCAGGGGGCCATAGGTTTCACTAGTGGCTTCTCTCAAGAGAATAAGTATTACGGTGGGTAAACGAATTACTGTCGAGAAATTGATAGAATTGAGCATAGTTATGAGAATATCTAGGTATCATCATGTATATGGGCATCACGTCCGTGACAAGTAGACCGAAATGATTCTGCATCTACTACTATTACTCCACACATCGACCGCTATCCATCATGCATCTAGAGTATTAAGTTCATAAGAACAGAGTAATGATTTAAGTTGGATGACATGATGTAGAGGGATAAACTCATGCAATATGATACAAACCCCATCTTTTTATCCTCGATGGCAACAATACAATACGTGTCTTGCTGCCCCTGCTGTCACTGGGAAAGGACACCGCAAGATTGAACCCAAAGCTAAGCACTTCTCCCATTGCAAGAAAGATCAATCTAGTAGGCCAAACCAAACTGATAATTCGAAGAGACTTGCAAAGATAACCAATCAAACATAAAAGAATTCACAGGAGATTCAAATATTGTTCATAGATAAACTTGATCATAAAGCCACAATTCATCGGATCCCGACAAACACACCTCAAAAGAAGATTACATCGAATAGATCTCCAAGAGAATCGAGGAGAACTTTGTATTGAGATCCAAAGAGAGAGAAGAAGCCATCTAGCTACTAGCTATGGACCCGAAGGTCTGAAGTAAACTACTCACACATCATCGGAGAGGCCATGGAGTTGATGTAGAGGCCCTCCGCGATCAATGCCCCCTCCGGCGGAGCTCCGGAAAAGGCCCCAAGATGGGATCTCTTGGGTAAAGAAGGTTGCAACGGTGGAATTAGGTTTTCGTGGTGCTCCTGGATGTTTGCGTGGTATATGGATATATATACATATAGGAGGAAGAAATAGGTCGGTGGAGCAACGAGGGGCCCACGAGGGTGGAGGGCGCGCACAGGGGGTGGGCGCCCCCCTGCCTCGTGGCCTCCTCGATTGTTTCTTGACGTCCACTCCAAGTCTCCTCGATCATGTTTGTTCCAAAAATAACGCTCCCGAAGGTTTCATTACGTTTGGACTCCGTTTGATATTCCTTTTCGGCGAAACTCTAAAATAGGCAAAAAAACAGCAATTGGGCTGGGCCTCCGGTTAATAGGTTAGTCCCAAAAATAATATAAAAGTGTAAAAATAAGCCCATTAACATCCAAAATAGATAATATAATAGCATGGAGCAATCAAAAACTATAGATACGTTGGAGACG
Source organism: Triticum urartu (assembly GCF_056163025.1). NCBI lineage: Eukaryota > Viridiplantae > Streptophyta > Magnoliopsida > Poales > Poaceae > Triticum > Triticum urartu. The sequence goes on along the minus strand of NC_141877.1, from coordinate 430,087,546 downwards.
TATCAGTGTCCGGCTGGGGCCCGGACTGTTGGGGCTCCCCACCGTCGGTTGTCATAGGGGCCGCCTCCCCTAGGTCTTTGGCGACCGAGGTATTAACCTCGGGCGCTCTCTCGATGGCTTTGTTCGCCCCCTCTCGGCCAGGAGAGGTCCTTCGGGACGACACCTCGGTGTCCTCCATGGCGATAGGCGAGGGGGCTCGCGGTGGCGTGTCACTCTATGCCATTTCGGGCGGCAGAGAATTCCCCTCTGATAATGGAGTATGCGGGAGCTCGCAGTAAGGGCTAAAAGGCGAATAACAAAATAACTTACATAATGGAAGCAGGTAGACCGAAGATAGACAGTAAGTTTCATTATGTAAGGTCTATCTTACATAATTGTACTGTTTCCGAAGGTAGACCGAAGAATAACAAAACCTCCGGACACTGTTTCCGAAGGACCCTTAGGATGGGGGCCACCTTTGGCCTCCTTGCCTTTCTTCTTCTTGGTTTTCTTATCTGGCGCTTGATAGGGCACCGGGACCAGCATCTCCATTAGCTGGGGTGCGGCCGGGTCCTCAGGCAGTGGTGCCGGACAGTTGATCCGCTCCGCCTTTGCCGTCCAGACCTGTGAGGAAAGCAAGCAATATAATTTCTGTTATATCTGAGATATTGACCGGATAGGTCTTCAGAAAGATTATGCTTACCGTCATGGCCGTGTTCTTGATGTCGAGTCCGATGTCCTTGGTCTTCTTCGGCCACTTTTTCTGAGCCTTGAAGAGCTGCTTCCATATATCTTCATGTGTGGTGCCGAAGAAGCGCTTCAGGGTCCATGGCTCCTCCAGATTGAACTCCCACATGGGGGAGACCCAGAGCTGGCAGGGAAAGATGCGGCGGAAGAGCATCACCTGAATTACGTTTGTGAGACCGGTGTTCTCACCCAACATGTTGGAGATGCACTTCTGGAGCATCTTCACCTCCGATTTGGACCCCCAATCAAGGCCTTTGGCGGTCCATGAGGTGAGTCTCACGGGGGGTCCAGATCTGAAATCTGGCGTGGCCACCAGTGTGGCGTCGCATGGTTCGGTGATATAGAACCATCCCTGCTGCCATACCTTGACTGTTTCTACAAATGCCCCTTTGGGCCAGATGGCGTTTGGGAGCTTGCTTACCATAGCTCCGCCGCAATCTTCATGTTGTCCGTCGACCACATTCGGCTTCAGATTGAAGACCTTGAGCCAAAGGCCGAAGTGTGGGGTGATGAAGAGGAGAGCCTCACACACGATGATACACGTCCATATGTGGAGGAAGGAATTTGGGGCTAGATCATGGAAATCTAGCCCGTAGAAAAATATGAGACCCCAGACGAAGGGGTGGAGGGGAAATCCCAGCCCCTGAAGGAAATGGGGGATGAACACAACCCTCCCACCAGGCCTTGGAGTATAAGTGACCTGTTCTTTATCTCGAAGCCTTTGCGCGATGTTCGCTGACAGATAGCCCGCGCTTCGGAGATCCTTGACGTCCTTTTCGGCGAAGGTGGAGGCCTCCCACTTGCCCTTGGAGCCGGACCCAGCCATTGCTAGGAAGGGTGGCGGCAGTGGAGGAGGTCGGAGTTGTGGGCATTCGAGCTTGAAGATTAGAAGACGAAATCTAGAGGAAGGCGTGAACAAAAAGGAGGGGTCTTTACCCTTTTATGGCCGGTGAAAATGCCAAGCGTCCCCTCTGAAGCCATAAAACTTGCGTGCTCCCAACGAGATCATGCGTAAGGTGCGGTTATATTACCCAAAATCATATTGATGTGAATCCCGTAATGGGCGGGCATGATCTCTATTTTGACAAGACGTGCCAATGGAGGCTATGCCTCGAAACACGAAGCAAGCAGCGTGAAAATGGTTCGAAGTTTTGAAAAGTCAAGTGTGACGCTTCGCCAAAAGAGTTGTCAGTAAAGACACCTTTTCTATTTGGACGCCTTGCCTTTGTGGCTAAGGGTTGTATTAATTGTGCAGAGCCGGACATGATCGCTTTAAGCAGGAGGCCTAATTAAAATATTCAGGAGGAGGAACCCGCCTTGCAATGCCGAAGATAATCCGTGTGCGAAACACATCATCATTGGAGACTGGTTCAGGGGCTATTGATGGAGTCCTGGATTAGGGGGTCCTCGGGTGTCCGGTCTATTCGATATGGGCCGGACTGTTGGGCCGTGAAGACAAACCAGAAGATTATCCCCTGTGTCCGGGTAGGACTCTGATGTCGCTTGAAGCTATGTCGGTATTTACCCAAAGAGGAAGGGATGATGCAGCACAACGGTGGTAGATATTTCCCTCATATATGAAACCAAGGTTATTGAACTAGTAGGAGAACCAAGCAACACAACGTAAACATCACCTGCACACAAATAACAACTACTCGCAACCAGACGTTAAAAGGGTTTGTCAATCCCTTTCGGGTAGCGGCGCCCCAAGATGGGCAAACGAATGTCAGAGAGTTGTAAATATTGATGGATCGAACGCCAAATAAAATAAATTGCAGCAAGTTATTTTTGTATTTTTGTATTTAATAGATCTGAAAATAAAAGGCAAATAAAATAGATCGCAAAGGCAAATAATATGAGAAAGAGACCCGGGGGCTGTAGGTTTCACTAGTGGCTTCTCCTGAGAAAAATAGCAAATGGTGGGTAAACAAATTACTGTTGGGCAATTGATAAAACTTCAAATACTCATGACAATATCCAGGCAATGATCATTACATAGGCATCACGTCCAAGATTAGTAGACCGACTCCTCCCTGCATCTACTACTATTACTCCACACATCGACCGCTATCCAGCATGCATCTAGTGTATTAAGTTCATGGAGAAACGGAGTAATGCAATAAGAACGATGACATGATGTAGACAAGATCTATCTATGTAGAGATAGACCCCATCGTTTTATCCTTAGTAGCAACGATACATACGTGTCGGTTCGCCTTTTGTCACTGGGATCAAGCATCGTAAGATCGAACCCACTACGAAGCACCTCTTCCCATTGCAAGATAAATAGATCAAGTTGTCCAAACAAAACCCAAATATCGGAGAAGAAATACGAGGCTATAAGCAATCATGCATAAAAGAGACCAAAGAAACTCAAATACTTTCATGGATATAAAAAGATAGAAGTGACCATAAACACGAAGTTCATTCGATCCCAACAAATACACCGCAAAAAGAGTTACATCATATAGATCTCTGTCGGTGTCAAAACTGGCGGATCTCGGGTAGGGGGTGCCGAACTGTGCGTCTAGGCCGGATGGTAACAGGAGACAAGGGACACGAATTTTTACCCAGGTTCGGGCCCTCTCGATGGAGGTAAAACCCTACGTCCTGCTTGATTAATATTGATGATATGGGTAGTACAAGAGTAGATCTACCACGAGATCGAGGAGGCTAAACCCTAGAAGCTAGCCTATGGTATGATTGATCATATGTATGTTGTCCTACGGACTAAAACCCTCCGGTTTATATAGACACCAGGTAGGGTTAGGGTTACATAGAGTCGGTTACAATGGTAGGAGATCTGCATATTCGTATCATCAAGCTTGCCTTCCACGCTAAGGAAAGTCCCTTCCGGACGCGGGACGGAGTCTTCAATCTTGTATCTTCATAGTCCAGGAGTCCGGCTGAAGGTATAGTCCGGCCATCCGAACACCCCCTAATCCAGGACTCCCTCAGTAGCCCCTGAACCAGGCTTCAATGACGACGAGTCCGGCGCGCATATTGTCTTCGGCACTGCAAGGCGGGTTCCTCCTCCAAGTACTTCATAGAAGATTTTGAACACAAAGATAGTGTCCAGCTCTGAAAAATAAGTTTCCACATATCGCCATAGAAAGAATAATATTTACACAAATCTAATCTGCTAACCTATTCCGTGGTGCGACATCACACCACGGCCAAGCTTTTATTCCAACCGTTTTACTGTCCCATCTCAGCGTGTTATGCGAGGCGGTTTCCTTGGCACGTCTTGTTAAAGCAGAGATCGTGTCCCCTTATCCCGGGATTCTCATCAATACGGGCGTGGGTAACCCAACTGCTTCTAGGACTCCTAGATTATAGGCAAGTCCAAGCGGACACGGAGAGGACGCTTGATATTCACCCTCTTTATAAAGGGGACAAGGCTTTTATCTTTCCCTCCCGTGCTCAATCGAATCCCTCCCCTACCTCAAGCTCAAACGCCCGAAGTTTAGGTCAGGTGCTCCGAACCTCCAGTCATGTCCGGGTCTAGCCTTCAAGGCCGATGGATGCCTTCCTCCGTCACGGAAGAAGACATCAAGAAGTTGAGGGAGGCCAGATATCTGACCGCCGAGATTTTGCATCGGCTGCCTCCCCGAGGGCAGGCCGTGCCCACCCCCGAACCCAACGAGAACGTCGTGTTCCTCTCCCACTTTCTCCGAGGCCTAGGCCTTGCCCTGGATCCTTTCGTCAGGGGTTTGATGTTTTACTACGGGCTAGATTTTCATGATCTAGCTCCGGACTCCTTTCTTCATATCATGACATTTATTATCGTGTGTGAGGCCTTCCTCTGGGTTACCCCTCACTTTGGCCTATGGCTCAAGACCTTTGAAGTGAAGCCGAAGTTGGTCGAGGGGGAACACGCAGCGTGTGGAGGTGCCTCAATACGCAAGATGACGGGAGCTCTGTGGCCCAAAGGTTCCATCCCAGAGGTGTCTGAATTGTGGCAACAGGAGTGGTTCTACATCACGGCTCCGAGAAGTGCCAAGTGGGCGGCCCCCTGTTTTCCGCTTGGGCCCCCCACCACAACTGATGTCATGGATCAACAGAGGTCTGAGCTAGGGGCCAGCCAAGGATGTGCCTATACTGCAAGGCCGCATTCGAGATCCCTTCAACGGAGATTTCAGTTTGGTTGCGGTGATACAGGGTTATGCTGGTTCGTCAAGTCCAGCCTTGCAGACGCCGGCCTCTTCGTCTGTGGGAGTTCAATCCCGAGGGACCGCGTGCCATTCAAAATTTTCTCGGCCTGACGCACGAGGAGATGTACAAATCATTCTTCGAACCTCGGACAGAGTGTCCGGAAATCACCGAGGACGTGGGCCTGAGTAGCAACCGCACCGCCGAACAGGTAAGGCATCTTCCGGCCGAACATACTTTCTCTACTTTGTTACGAAGTTATCTCTGAGAGTTTGCTTTTTGACCAGGACTGGCTAACAGAGGCGAAGTTGATTCGGTGTTCGGCCCCCCTCCCGGAGGGTTTGGAAAATCCGGTATTGGAAAAGATGCTCCAGACCGCACCTTGCCCGGAGCCCTTGAAGGAAGATACTGTGGAGGATAATGCGGGCGGATGCGGGCTCCCAACGCTGCCCATTCTAGCCGAGGGAGCGAGCGTCTCCATGAGGGAAGGCGATCAGAAGAGGAGAAGGACTGCGCCCGGGGATTCGGAAGCCGAAGCTTCCAAACGGGAGAAGAAGTCTCCCACAGAGGGTCCCACCTTGGGGGGCGTTGTTGCCTCCCAAAGTCCGCGGGGGGATCAATCCTCCCACGAGTCGTAAGTGACCCAAAATACCTTTGATAGTACAGGCATGCCATCTTTTTCTTCTGAGAAGATAACCACCGCATATATTTTTGCAGTTTGGGCCTTAGCCCCTCTCAAATGAGTTCATCTTCGGGGGATCTTCTTCCAGAGATGATGGAGAGAGAAATGCCTCCTCCGGACTCCTCCGCTCTGGAAGTGGGCGACCCTGAAGTGTCGTCGCGGAGGGCCTCTTCAAGTTCGGTAAGGCCAGAAGATAATCCCGTTGACCCCCGAAGCTCCCAATGTCCGGTTCCCAAAGAGAGCAGACAAAAGAGTCCGACACCGTCTAGTGTGCGATCGGATGTTCTGAGGGAGTTGGTGGGGCGAGCGGCCATCTCAGATGAACACAGTGTGCTGATGAATACGGTGATGGAGAGAATATCGTCCACCGAAAGCGGATTGCATGAAGCTTTTATGAGTCTACTGACAGTTTTTGAGGTACGTAAAAGAATGTATGATAGTCCTGCACATGCTAGGTGTGCCCTATGTAGATAGTAGCCCCTGAGACTCTGGTTGTCGTCGGAAACGATGATGAACAGAGGATCATATTCCTAGGTAATAATCATACTGCCTCTATGTGCAGGTGATGGAAGCTCCGGTGGCTAGCCGGATTAGCGAGTTTGCTCATTTAGAACGGCAGTTGGATGCGGCAGACGCCGACATCGAGCTTGTTAACAAAAGGCTTGACGAGGCACAGGGTAAGTGTCAATATCTGGTAAACGCCACATAGGAAGAGCAGCATGATGCCAGTATCTTAAATATGTTGTGACTGTAGATGGAGCTGCCATTGTTGAAGCCTTGCGGGCAGAACTTTCCCGAGCCAAGGAACAAGCGAGGTTAGGTAATGCGGCTGCTGTGAAGGCGGCCGAAGAGTTGCAAGCCGAGAAGGCCGCGCATGGCGAGACCCAAGACAAGATGGCCAAGATGGCTGTGGAACTAAAATCCGCCACCGACCGTTGCCGGGTTCTCAAAAAGGAAAACCAAGCGAAGGCATCGGACCTTGAGAAGGCTGCTGCGACGAAAAAGGATCTCCGCTCTGCTATGAGGGCAAAGAAGGAGGAGCTGCGGGAAGCCGGGGATATTGTAGCTAGGAAATCCTTTATGTTGTGGAGGAAATTCGGAGATCCACGGTATGCCCCTCTGGATCGGCTGTGGAGTTCGGAGGATGTGTATATGGATTTGGTGGCGAGCGCTGCCGATGCGGCCAAGTACTTCCAGGGTCAGAGAGACCGTGGAGTAGACCAGCTGTTTTGGAGACAATTCCATTCTCCCGAGCGTCCACTTTCATTGACTGACCAATTAGCCGAATGGGCCGAACTAAACAGGTTGTCCGGACTCTCTATGAGGTCTGTTGTGGATCAGCTGTGGCCGGGAAGGTCAAAACCGAACAGCTATTTCAGCTTGGTGCAGCAGTTCCTTGATGTGGTGCCGCGCATTAATGTGATGAAGAGGTCGACGTGCATAGAGGGCGCACGGATGGCCTTTGCCCGTGTTAAGGCATACTTGGCGGATATGGATGCTACCAATGTTGCAGCGCGGGATTCGGCTATAGGTCGAAAGGCTGCTGAGCACTTTTTTGAAGAAGTTCTTGAGGGTGCCCGTTTGATAGAGACCCAGTGCTCAAAAAAATATTATGTTTGAGTGATATGTAATCTCATTGTAAGATAAATGCTTTTATAAACTTTTATAAGGCTATTTTTATACTTTTTCCTGAAAGTGATATGATGCCTCCTGGGCGGCCGTTTATGTATACATGTGTATAACCTAAAAGATTGCAGTCGTTGGCTTCATCCCCCACGCATATAATGCGGAGGTGCTCGCAAAAACACGCGTTCACACTTAACCCAACGTCTTGGTCCTATTAAGGAGGTGATAGCGGAGCGAGCGAGGCAACCGGACTATAATGCTTTAGCACTTTCACTTAGCCATAGGAGTTTGACAGTGGGGCTACTAGATAGCCCCTGGTGGCTCCGCACTCTTCCGGTTCCGGGGTGCGTACATGCCTGGCCGGAAAACGGCCCTTCGTTAAGGCGGAGGAATTCTAACATCCCCACAGGTCATCGAGTGGTTGACCAGTCTCACGCTATATCATGACAGTCAGTTTTCGGCTTTCTCTACTGAGGTGCTCGTCCGGATGAACCAGTGCACAATCGCAGTAGTTCTCCTGGTGCTACCTTAGCCGGTAAAGCGGAACGTAAGGCACCAAAACACAGGAGCCGGGCAAACCCAACATTTGACCAAAGATAATGATTCAGAGCTGATGCATATAGGGTCGAACTCGCGACGCCGAACACTCCCTAAGGTATTCGGTCTTTGTGGTATAAACCGGGCCTAAATAATGGCCTTTGTAAGAAGCCCCTTGTGTCCAGGTATGTGCATTGTTCTGGCGTGGCCACATGCCAAGACGTCAGCATCCTTCTCAACGGTGGATATGTATCAACAAGAGACAGTAAAAAAGGTTTACGCAGGGTCTTAATCTAAAAAGAATCCTTGGAGCGGGTCCCTGCTGCACGTCTGCGCCTGTGTCTCCGTTGTGCCGTATCCTGGACGGGTGTAGCACGATGATTGTCTGTAAAAGAGAGGAAGTTAGGTGAAAAAGTTGTCGTGCAAAAAGATAGTTTTTTAAAGAAACCATGTGTAATTCAAGATGATAAGAAATTGCCACTTGTCTGTGCGCGTTGAGCCCCTTGTATTGACAAATAGGGGTGTGACCACTTATTTTCGTATAAATAGCGGCGCCGGACTTGATTAGTTGTATCTGAGGTCTTGACGACCTATTGGATGCTTTCGTGTGTCCAGGCGCCTTTAGTGTGCGGCGGCCAAGGCAGCCTCACTCTCTTTGGCGCGCAGAGATCGCTTGATATTTCCGTGCACTGTAATGATGCCACGTGGACCGGGCATCTTGAGTGTGAGGGAGGCGTAGTGCGGTATTGCATTAAAGCGAGTGAAAGCTTCGCGTCCGAGCAGTGCTTGATAGCCACTTCGAAACAGAGCGATGTGGAAAGTTAAATGCTCGCGACGGAAGTTATCGGGGGAGCCAAATATAACTTGTAGTAAGAGGGAGCCCGTACAACGAGCCCCTGGGCCTGGCATTACTCCTTTAAAGGTAGTATTGCTGTGGCGAATTTGTGTTGGGTCTAACCCCATCCTGTGGATTGTATCCTAATATATTAGGTTTAGGCTGCCGCCGCCGTCCATCAAGACCCTTGTGAAGTGATATCCGCCAACTACTGGGTCTAATACCAGGGCAGCCCATCCCTGGTGTCGGATACTTGCTGAGTAATCACGATGGTCGAAAGTGATCGGTTGAGATGACCAGTGGCAGGACTTCGTAGTGATAGGCACTTGGGTATACTTTCCTGGGAGTGCCGTATTGTTTTTTCCCTTGATTATGTGTAACACATTTACTGTTTTGACTTCTGGTGGAAATTTCTTTTGTTCCGCCGTGTCTTGCTTGGGAGGCTCGTCCTCGTCTTCACTTGGTGTATCCTCCCCCTTATGTATAGCGTTGAGCTTGTCGGACTGCTTGAAGACCCAACATTCTCTGTGGGTATGATTAGCAGGTTTACTAGGGGTACTATGGATCTGACATACTTGGTCCGGAATTTTGTTGAGGCTGGACAGTTCATCCCTGGTGCCTTTAGGCGGCTTTTGACCTGGCCGAGAGCTTTTGAATCCGGCATTTACTGCCGTGCCCTTCGTGCTGTCTTCTTTATTCCGGCGTCTGTTATTGTTGTTGCGCCGTGATTTCCCGTTTCCATCTCTAACTTCAGATGTACTGGGGTCGCTGGTGCTGCATCTGGCTAGCCAGCTTTTGTAACACCCTCGATGCGACTATAGCTCCCACGTGTCGAGGCACGACTTAGAGACATAATCGCATTGAAGGCATATGTCGCAAGTTAGGCAATCTTCACAACATCCCATGTAATAATAATAAAAGGGGAGATAACATAGTTGGCTTACACTCGCCACGTCAATCAAGTACATAAATAACATTACATCATCCAAACACTCATGGCCCGACTACGGCACCAAAATAAAAGAGAACCCAACATGCGACAACGGTCCCGTTCACCCCCAACTGGGCACCACTACTGATCGTCGGGAAAGGAAACATAGTATCGTTGAGAGACTTCGTCGAACTCCCACTTGAGCTCACACGCGTCTCCTGGAGCGGAATCATCAGGCCCTGCATCTGGTATAATAGTAATCTGTGAGCCACAGGGACTCAGCAATCTCGCACCCTCGTGATCAAGACTATTTAAGCTTATAGGTGGGGCAAGGTAAAATATGAGTGTGAAAGCACAAGTGCTCCCTAGGTGGTTTTGATAATTGATGACAACATATCTCTTGTTGGACTAACACTTCTATCTAGCATGTTTCTGATAAGTTCAACAATGGAGTGGCATGGACTAAAGGTTGTGGGAACTCCTTCAAGATGCTAAGGACAAAGGATTGGCTAAAGCTTCAAGCTCAAGACTCTTCACTTTTACATTTTAGTGATCCAAGATCACATTGAGTCCATAGGAAAAGCCAATACTATCAAGGAGGGATGAGGTGTTACTTAATGAGCCTCTTGCTTCATGTGCTTAATGATATGCTCCAAAATCCTCAGCTACTTTCCCACTTCCACATATGACCTAAACCCTAAGCCAAACTCGGTCCTACCGATTTTTCCTATCCGGCGCCACCGAGTTTTCACTTGTCATTAGCCACTGCCAAACCCTAGCAATTCGGTCCTACCGATAAGGATCTCGGTCTCACCGAGATGGGATTGCAAACTCTCTGTTACCTATTGCAATATTCTCGGTCCCACCGAGATATGCAATCGGTCCCACCGAGATTGCAATGTAAACTCAGTGTTTCCCCTTTGTAACTTTTCGGTCTCACCGAGTTCCACTCGGTCTCACCGAAAGAGCAAATCGGTCCCACCGAGTTTGCCTGACCAACTCTCTGGTTAGCTAATTACCAAATTCGGTCTCACCGAGTTTGTGTAATCGGTCTCACCGAGATTACGTTATGCCCAAACCCTAACCATATCGGTCCTACCGAGTTGCATGTCAGTCCCACCGAAAATCTCTAATGGTCACTAGGTTTACATTTTCGGTCCGACCGAGTTTATTGATTCGGTCCCACCGAGATTGGAAAACTGTGTAACAGTTGGATTTTGTGTGGAGGCTATATATACCCCTCCACCTCCTTCTCATTCGATGAGAGAGCCATCAGAACACACACACCATTCCAACTCATATGTTCTGAGAGAGAACCACCTACTCATGTGTTGAGACCAAGATATTCCATTCCTACCATATGAATCTTGATCTCTAGCCTTCCCAAGTTGCTTTCCACTCAAATCTTCTTTCCACCAAATCCAAATCCTATGAGAGAGAGTTGAGTGTTGGGGAGACTATCATTTGAAGCACAAGAGCAAGGAGTTCACTACCTACACACCATTTGTTACTTCTTGGAGAGTGGTGTCTCCTAGATTGGCTAGGTGTCACTTGGGAGCCTCCGACAAGATTGTGGAGTTGAACCAAGGAGTTTGTAAGGGCAAGGAGATCGCCTACTTCGTGAAGATATACCGCTAGTGAGGCAAGTCCTGTGTGGGCGATGGCCATGGTGGGATAGACAAGGTTTCTTCTTCGTGGACCCTTTGTGGGTGGTTGCTTCTTCGTGGACCCTTCATGGGTGGAGCCCTGTGTGGACTCGCGCAACCGTTACCCTTGGGTGGAGCCCTATGTGGACTCGCGCAACCGTTACCCTTCGTGGGTTGAAGTCTCCATCAACGTGGATGTAGGATAGCACCACCTATCCGAACCACGGGAAAAACATCCGTGTCTCCAATTGCGTTTGATTTCTCCAAACCCTTCTCTTTACATTCTTGCAAGTTGCATGCTTTACATTCCGCTACTCATATACTCTTTGCATGCTTGCTTGATATGTATTGTGTGTAATTGTAATTGTGCCTAAACTCCACTTTAACCGAAAAAGCTTAAAAATTGCAACTTTAGCATGAAGTGTCTAATCACCCCCCTCTAGACACATCTACTTCTAGATCCTACAAGTGGTATCAGAGCTTTGGTCTCCATTGCCTTGGTTTAATCACCATTGGAGGAAGATGGATGTGTCTACATTAGGGAGTCTTAGACATAGAGTGCCTATTCTTGATGGAGAGTATTTCCATGAGTGGAAAAATGAGATGCTTGTAATCTTCAATCAATATCATTTGAACAAGTATATTGCTAGCCCTTGTGCATCTCATATTGATCCTTTTCATCCTACCCTAGATGAAGATATTGACATGATTCGCAATCTTAGAACTATTGAGCTCATCATTAGAGGATTGCCCAAAAATTTGATTGCTAGTTTGCCTACTCACAATTGTGCCTATACCATATGGAAATTTCTTGAGGAACGATTTCTCGATTATTCCTTGAAAACTTTGGATGAAATTCTCCATAAATCTATTGCCTTGAGTAAGATGAACTCTGGTGATCCTAGTTTTGGTAAATGTCTTTTTGAACTTGCCAATCTTAAGCATGCTAAAGGAGATGTTGGAATCATTAATGATATCATATTCAAAGCTATAAGAATTCATAAAAGTGACCACTTTGATGATCATTTATCTAATGAATTACCCTCTCGAGGAAATGATGAGTCACAAGATCATGATGAACATGAATATTATGATGATGATGATAGTGACTTCGATCTTGATGATGCAATGAGACATTTTGGTCTTATGGCAAATCTTCGGGGATATGAATCAGGAGGAAAGGAATGGGTTCTTGATAGTGGATGTACTGATCATATTACCGGAGATGAAGAGATGTTTCGTGAGCTTGCTGAAAATGACGGCCCTCGAAAATATGTCACCTTTGGTGATAATTCAAAGGGTAAAGTGGTTGGCCTTGGTAAGGTGGCCATCTCACATGATAGTTCCATTCAAAATGTCATGCTCATTGAATCTCTTGGCTACAACTTACTTTCAGTATCTAGACTTGCTGATTTCGGTTTGAAAGTCCTATTTACTGAGGTAGATTGCCAAGTATTTCATCGAGACAATCATAAAATGGTCTTTACGGGTATGCGTAGAGGTGATCTTTACATTGTCGATTTCTCTAAAAAGGCACAACCTAAAACTTTCTTTGTTGCTAAATCCTCAAAAGGTTGGTTGTGGCATAGACGACTAGGTCACGTTGGCATGAGAAATCTTGACAAGCTTATTAAAGGAAATCATATCCTTGGAGTTAACGATGTCTTATTTGATAAGGATAGACTTTGCAGTGCTTGTCAAGCAGGTAAACAGGTTGGAGGAAGACATCCCGTGAAGAACACCATGACCACAAGGAGGCCACTCGAGCTACTTCACATGGATCTTTTTGGTCCCAACGCCTACAAGAGTCTCGGTGGAAATTCTTTTGGTCTAGTTATAGTTGATGATTTTTCAAGATTTACGTGGGTGTTCTTTCTTAATGACAAATCGCAGGTCCAGAAGATCTTCAAAAGCTTCGCTAGGAAGGCCCAAAATCAGTTTGATATGAAGATCAAGAAGGTTCGGAGTGACAACGGAACGGAGTTCAAGAACGCAAATGTGGACACCTTTCTTGACGAAGAAGGGATTTCACACGAGTTCTCGGCTACGTATACACCTCAACAAAATGGAGTTGTTGAGAGGAAGAACCAGACGCTCATCGAAATGGCAAGAACGATGCTTGATGAATACAAGACGCCAAAGCACTTTTGGGCAGAAGCGGTTGAGACAGCTTGTCACGCAACAAATCGCTTATACCTTCACAAGCTACTCGGCAAGACGGCATACGAGCTCCTCACCAGTAACAAGCCTCAAGTTGGATACTTTCGAGTATTCGGCTCAAAGTGCTACATTCTTGATAAGCATCGTCGTTCAAAGTTTGCTCCTAAATCTCATGAAGGTTTTCTACTCGGTTATGGCTCAAACTCTCACACTTACCGTGTCTACAACAATTTCACCCGAAAGGTTGAAGAGACGGTAGATGTGAAGTTTGATGAATCTAATGGCTCGCAAGTAGAGCAATTGCCAATTGATGTAGGAGACAAAGATCCTTCAGAAGCAATTCAAGACTTGTCCATTGGCAAAATTCGTCCAACGGAGGTGAAGGAGAGTACTTCATCCGTCCAAGTGGAAGCTTCTACTTCACGACAAGGTGAACCAAGAATCGACACAGAAGCATCCACAAGTGGGACACACCAAGATGAAGAAAACGAGGAAGTACGTCAATATGAACATCAACAACCTCCCTCTCCACCACGACAAGAGAACGACGACGTCAACAATGAAGAAGGCCAAGAAGAAGAACAAGATGAAGAAGATGTTCAACAAAGACCCAAGCAAAAGCTCTCACGAGTTCGAGCAAGAATTGCCAAAGATCATCCCGTCGAGCAAATCCTCAATGATATACAAACCGGGAGAATCGCTCGCTCAAAAACTCGTTTAGCTAACTTTTGTGAAAACTATTCATTCATCTCTAGCATTGAACCTATGAAGGTTGAAGAAGCATTGGAAGATCCGGATTGGATAAACGCTATGCATGAAGAGCTACATAATTTTGAGAGAAACCAAGTTTGGACATTGGTCGAGAAGCTCGACAACAACCACAACATCATTGGTACCAAATGGGTGATTCGTAACAAGCAAGATGAAGATGGACAAGTGATTCGCAACAAAGCACGTCTCGGCGCCCAAGGGTACACACAAGTCAAAGGTATGGACTATGGTGAGACGTATGCTCCCGTTGCTAGACTTGAGTCCATTCGCATCTTACTTGCCTATGCTAATCACCATAATATCACCTTGTACCAAATGGACATTAAAAGTGCTTTTCTAAATGGTGAAATAGAGGAGGAAGTTTATGTCAAACAACCTCCCGGCTTTATCAATCCTAAGAAACCAAATCATGTTTACAAACTTCACAAAGCTCTTTATGGTATTAAACAAGCTCCTAGAGCATGGTATAAATGCTTGACCAAGTTCCTTACTACAAGTGGTTTTGAAATTGGTAAAATTGATTCTACTCTTTTTACTAAAAGGGTTAATGGAGAACTATTTGTATGCCAAATTTATGTTGATGATATCATATTTGGTTCAACTAACCCTCTCTTTAGTGAAAAGTTTGGAAAGCTAATGTCAGAGAAGTTTGAGATGTCTATGATGAGTGAACTCAAATTCTTTCTCGGGTTGCAAATCAAGCAAACTAAGGAAGGTACATTTGTCTCTCAAACAAAGTACACCAAGGACTTATTCAAGAAGTTCAATATGCAAGAATGCAAAGGTATGTCTACACCCATGCCTACTAGTGGACATAATGATTTAACCAAAGATGGTGAACCGGTTGATCAAAAGGTTTATCGCTCTATGATTGGTTCATTGTTATACCTATGTGCTTCACGTCCCGATATTATGCTAAGTGTGTGCATGTGTGCATGATATCAAGCTGCTCCTAAAGATTGTCATCTTAAGGCTGTGAAAAGGATAGTGAGATATTTAATCCATACACCAAATTTTGGCATTTGGTATCCTAAGAGGTCTTCTTTTGATCTTGTTGGTTATTCTGACTCGGATTATGCCGGAGACAAGGTTGATAGAAAGTCCACTTCGGGTACTTGTCAATTTCTTGGTAGATCTCTTGTGTCTTGGTCTTCCAAGAAACAAAACTCGGTATCCTTATCCACCGCCGAAGCGGAATACATTGCCGCTGGTTCATGTTGTGCTCAATTACTTTGGATGACCCAAACTCTTAAAGATTATGGGATTTATGTGAAACATGTTCCACTGCTTTGTGACAATGAAAGTGCTATCAAAATTGGTCATAATCCTGTACAACATTCTCGAACTAAGCATATTGAAGTTCGTCATCATTTCATTCGAGATCATGTTGCTAAGGGTGACATCAATCTTAAGCATGTTCACACTGACAAGCAATTAGCGGATATATTCACTAAACCACTTGATGAGAAAGTGTTTTGCAGGTTGAGAGGAGAATTGAACATCATTGATGCTTCGAACTTGGAGTAGAAACTCCATTGGATACATGCAAGACATGAGCTTATGACTAATCCATGATATATCTCTTATGATAACTATCTTATGTCTTGGATATATTTGCACCTTGCATGTTGTCTAACCCATGTAGGTGCTTGGTTGAATCTAATTCCATGAGTTTGCGACTCACTCATATCTTGAGCAATCTCTACATCACCAAGACTCTACACAATAGTGGTTGAAGACAAGGAAGCACAAAACCATTCAAACATATCCTTTGACAAATTCTATATTAAGCTTCATGATTGTCATTTTTGGATACACAAGTGCTTTTCCTTGCAAGAACTAACCCATGTAGGTAGATGAACTCAAACTCCAAATGGTGCTCCCAACTCTCGATGAGCTACATCAACCTTGAGCACCCACTCAAGTTCAACTACATGAGCAAGAACCACATCACCACCCAAGGTATGCTATTCCATCTTAGAGAAGCTTTACTCCAAGACATGAGTCAAAGCAACTCAACAAGATGTGAATACATCAAGATGCTTAAACGAAAAATGGTAACCCCATTTTGAGCTTAAACGATGAGTATGACCTATGATCAAGTGTCCTCACTTGACTCCTAAGTCAATATACTCTAACATAGGTGACTATGTCACCACCCAATTCTAGATGAAGTTCTCTTGTGTTCTTTTCTGCGTTATTGCACTTGTCCCTTGCATATTTCTTTCTTTCTTTTTCAATCAAAAAAAACTTCATCTAGAAATTTTCACTCTTTTCTTTTTGATTTTTGTTCTGCATATTTCTGCATCAAATTCCTTGCAAATCTTTCAGCTAATTCATTGCAAATCTTTGTGAGATCTTACTTGACTAGTGAGCTGAGGTGACAAGTGTTTTTCTCTGTGTAAACTCGGTTTCACCGACTTGCAATTTTCGGTCCAACCGAATCTTTTCGGTACCACCGAAATATGCCACTCGGTGCCACCGACTTTGCAATCAGAAAAACAGTTTGCCACTTGTTCTACATTTCTTCTGATCCAGCTCCACTCAATGAATCTTTTCCTCCACAAGCATCACAATTTTATCCTCTGCTTTGTGCTGAATCTCAAGGACCAAACCTATTCGACGGATTCCAGGAAAAACCTTCTTGGAAATTGATGTCAAAGGGGGAGAGAGATATCACATCAAAGCTTGTAGGAGAGAGAGATCACATCAAGGGAGAGAAAGTCTCAAGGATCCCAGATGTTGTTAAGGGGGAGAGAGAGATTTCCAGGGAGAGAAAATACTCAAGGATCCCAGATGCTTGATGTTCAAGAGGAGAGATGCCACATGTTTTTTTTGGGGGAAAGACATGTTCATATGAACTCATTTGAATTAAGTTCTATTCATATCTTTCAGCTCTGATTTTCTGTTTCCTATCTTCTCACAATATCCCATGTAAGATTCAGGGGAGCAAGACACCTAAGGGAAAAGAAATCAGTCAAATTCACTGCATATCTTTATTCTTGGGAACATGTTGAATTCAATGTGGTACCTTGTACTCACTCTCTACATGTCATCCCAGTCTTGGTATTCTTGTGGTTTCTTTTGATTGCTCTAGCTAGTGGACGTACCTATGTTATCTAACCTTGTTTGTGCAGGTTCATTCCATCCTAAGCCAACTCAAGACCACAAGGTAAGTATATGCATCAAAATCATGAGTATGAGGAGTTCTTGCTTATGTACATACTGTTTGCAAGAAGGACTCATGAGCATGAAGGTATTTTCCTTGATAATCTTTTGCTCTGATGCATATGGCCAAGATGCATGTAACACATTGCCTACTCTGTCATGGTTATGCTCTCACATGTCTCTATATTTCATATTTACATGAGTGCATACATGTAGGGGGAGCCTATGCTTGTTACATGTCCTTCCAAAGCTTTACTTGCTGTTCTTTATATCTTTATCTAAAGCTTTGATGTATGTTGCCATCAATTACCAAAAAGGGGGAGATTGAAAGCACAAGTGCTCCCTAGGTGGTTTTGATAATTGATGACACCATATCTCTTGTTGGACTAACACTTCTATCTAGCATGTTTCAGATAAGTTCAACAATGGAGTGGCATGGACTAAAGGTTGTGGGAACTCCTTCAAGATGCTAAGGACAAAGGATTGGCTAAAGCTTCAAGCTCAAGACTCTTCACTTTTACATTTTAGTGATCCAAGATCACATTGAGTCCATAGGAAAAGCCAATACTATCAAGGAGGGATGAGGTGTTGCTTAATGAGCCTCTTGCTTCATGTGCTTAATGATATGCTCCAAAATCCTCAGCTACTTTCCCACTTCCACATATGACCTAAACCCTAAGCCAAACTCGGTCCTACCGATTTTTCCTATCCGGCGCCACCGAGTTTTCACTTGTCATTAGCCACTGCCAAACCCTAGCAATTCGGTCCTACCGATAAGGATCTCGGTCTCACCGAGATGGGATTGCAAACTCTCTATTACCTATTGCAATATTCTCGGTCCCACCGAGATATGCAATCGGTCCCACCGAGATTGCAATGTAAACTCAGTGTTTCCCCTTTGTAACTTTTCGGTCTCACCGAGTTCCACTCGGTCTCACCGAAAGAGCAAATCGGTCCCACCGAGTTTGCCTGACCAACTCTCTGGATAGCTAATTACCAAATTCGGTCTCACCGAGTTTGTGTAATCGGTCTCACCGAGATTACGTTATGCCCAAACCCTAACCATATCGGTCCTACCGAGTTGCATGTCAGTCCCACCGAAAATCTCTAACGGTCACTAGGTTTACATTTTCGGTCCGACCGAGTTTATTGATTCGGTCCCACCAAGATTGGAAAACTGTGTAACGGTTGGATTTTTTGTGGAGGCTATATATACCCCTCCACCTCCTTCTCATTCGATGAGAGAGCCATCAGAACACACACACCATTCCAACTCATATGTTCTGAGAGAGAACCACCTACTCATGTGTTGAGACCAAGATATTCCATTCCTACCATATGAATCTTGATCTCTAGCCTTCCCAAGTTGCTTTCCACTCAAATCTTCTTTCCACCAAATCCAAATCCTATGAGAGAGAGTTGAGTGTTGGGGAGACTATCATTTGAAGCACAAGAGCAAGGAGTTCACTACCTACACACCATTTGTTACTTCTTGGAGAGTGGTGTCTCCTAGATTGGCTAGGTGTCACTTGGGAGCCTCCGACAAGATTGTGGAGTTGAACCAAGGAGTTTGTAAGGGCAAGGAGATCGCCTACTTCGTGAAGATATACCGCTAGTGAGGCAAGTCCTGTGTGGGCGATGGCCATGGTGGGATAGACAAGGTTGCTTCTTCGTGGACCCTTTGTGGGTGGTTGCTTCTTCGTGGACCCTTCGTGGGTGGAGCCCTGTGTGGACTCGCGCAACCGTTACCCTTGGGTGGAGCCCTGTGTGGACTCGCGCAACCGTTACCCTTCGTGGGTTGAAGTCTCCATCAACGTGGATGTAGGATAGCACCACCTATCCGAACCACGGGAAAAACATCCGTGTCTCCAATTGCGTTTGATTTCTCCAAACCCTTCTCTTTACATTCTTGCAAGTTGCATGCTTTACATTCCGCTGCTCATATACTCTTTGCATGCTTGCTTGATATGTATTGTGTGTAATTGTAATTGTGCCTAAACTCCACTTTAACTGAAAAAGCTTAAAAATTGCAACTTTAGCATGAAGTGTCTAATCACCCCCCTCTAGACACATCTACTTCTAGATCCTACAGAGTGGAGCTGCAGCAAGCGACTAGCAAGTATGGTGGCTAACTTATTCGCAAAAGAGAGCGAGAAGAGGAGGCAAAGCACGAGCGAGAAACTAGAGAGCAACCTGCGCAAACATTACTCCAACACCGTGTCCACTTCCCGGACTCCGCCGAGAAGAGGCCATCACGGTAACACACTCAGTTAATTCATTTTAGTTAAGTTAAGGTTCAAGTTATCTACAACCGGACATTAACAAATTCCCATCTGCCCATAACCGTGGGCACGGCTTTCGAAAGTTCAATCCCTGCAGGGGAGTCCCAACTTAGCCCATGACAAGCTCTCACGGTCAACGAAGGAATAGACCTCCTCCGAAGACGTTCCGATCAGACTCGGTATCTCGGTAACTCAAGACACTTCGACAGGTTAAAACAAGACCAGCAACACCGCCCGAATGTGCCGACAAATCCCGATAGGAGCTACACATATCGCTTTCTCAGGGCACACTCAGATAAGCAATCCGTACAACTAAAACCAGCCCTCGAGTTTTCCCGAGGTGGCGCTGCAAGGGGCTCTAGTTTGGACCAACACTCAGAGGAGCACTGGCCCGGGGGGGGGGGGGGGGGTTAAAATAAGATGACCCTTGAGTCTGCAGAACCCAAGGGAAAGAAAAGGCTAGGTGGCAAATGGTAAAACCAATGTTGGGCATTGCTGGAAAAGCTTTAATCAAGGCGAAATATCAAGGGGTTCCCATTATAACCCAACCGCGTAAGCAACGCAAAAATCCGGGAACATAACACCGATATGACGGAAACTACGGCGGCAAGAGTGGAACAAAACACTAGGCGAGAGGCCGAGCCTTCCACCCTTTACCAAGTATATAGGTGCATTAAGATAACATGGCAATATAATGATATCCCAACAAGTAAATAAAAGATGTTCCAACAAGGAACGGCCTCCAATCTTCACCTGCAACTAGCAACGCTATAAGAGGGGCTGAGCAAAGCGGTAACATAGCCAATCAACGGTTTTCTAGGACAATGGTGGGTTAGAGGTTTGACATGGCAATTTGGGAGGCTTGCAAGCAAGTGGTAGGCATCGTAGCAATGGCATAGCAAAAGAGCGAGCAAACTAGCATAGCAAAGATAGTAGTGATCTCGAGGGTATGATCATCTTGCCTGCACAGTTGTCAGAGTTGACTGGATCCTCGAAAGCAAACTCAACGGGCTCCTCGTTAGCGAACTCGTCTCCCGGCTCTACCCAAACAAGACAAACAAGCAACAAGGATACAATCAACCACGTGCAAGACCAAGCAATATGATGAAATGATGATATGCTATGCGGGATGCGATGCGGGATGCAAAATGCAAGATATGACAGGAAATGCATGAACCTGGCCTCAACTTGGAATTCCAAGTGTGCCACTGGAAAGATGAGATGAAATCGCTTGAAAACGATATAAAGAACGCCGGAATCGGAGTTACGGTTTGGAAATGGCAAGCGATTCAAAAATGACACCGGTCTGCGATTTACAGCAAGTAGGCATCTAAACGCAACGAAATGAACCTGCTACAGCCACCAAACATGACAAAAAAATACATGGCAGGGATGCACATAAGATGCTTAACAAAAGTCTAGCACTGAGCTATGGCAAAATCATCCATTAACAGGTTCAAACAAGCATGGCAAAAACGCAAACGGAAAACAGATTTCAGACTTAGTGAAATTAACACTTGTCTGGAATTCCAGATCATATAGCCCTCTTCGGAGCAACAAAACTACATGCTACAGGACCTGAACATGACAAAGAAAGACATGGCATGGAGCTACTCAACAAGCTTAACAAAAGTCCCTTAGTGACCTTGAGCCAAAAGGGATCACAAAATACACTAACAAGCACACGAACATAGCAAAAACATAATCAGTTTTCAGACTTAGTGAAAACTGGGACATGCTGAAACATAACTCACGAAGGCATGTTTACGAGCTCGATGCACTCACCACGGTGCAAGTCATGGCAATACAAGTACACATACCTTAATAAGGCACAAAATTCAAGCTAGACATGGAAAGAATAATGGCATAGCATGCACGGAACAACTATAATAACATCGGCAAAATCGCAAACAAGTTGACGATCTGCCCAGACTCACAACGAAGCAAAAGTAAAGCTCGATTGACTCAAGCTAGGGTGCTCCATAATTGCAAAAAAAGACATGGATGGATAGAGCACTACAAGATTAACAAAACTCCCTTACTGATCATCCTCAAAAGAGGCACGGATCACTAGGAAACAACATGAACATATGGCATCATGAACTAAACAATCCCAGGACTTAGTGAAATCACTAAGTCCCTGAAAACAGAATTAGCAAGTGCACCACTTTGCAAGCTTGCACAAGTCACCACACACATCCTAAAAATACATGGGTTGCACCTCTGGATATATGACAAAACCCTTAACAAAACATATGAAGAACTCACGGGCATAGCATGCACACATTAATCATGGCAAAAATGACAAAAGTGCTAAATGGAGTAACAGATCTGACAATTATCTCAAGTAGCCCTCTTCTAACAGCATTTCGGGCATCAAGATGAGCTCAAATGGAAACGATGCAATGGAATGAAATGATGTACTCTCTGAGATGAACATTTTTATATGCTATATGCCCAAATCGGAGCTACGGATGCAAAGTTACGGGGCCGCGAACAGGGGAATATGGACTGAAAATTTAAGGACTTGGAGAAAAAAAAACAACCCCAGATCTAGGGTTTGCACAGAAATCGAGGCGGCGGCGGCACTGTAGCTGTTCGTCGGGGAAGAAGCAAGCAGCAGCCGGCGAGTGGAGGGAGGAGGCGGCGGCCGGCGTCGCCTGGGGCCGGCGATGGCCGGGGCGGCGGGGCCGGACGAAAGCGGCGGGGCCGGCATGGAGGCGGCCGCCGGCTCCGGCGAGCTTGGCCTTGGCGGCGGGCGGCGGAGGCGCGAGGCCGGGAGGCTGGCGAGGCGGAGGACGGGCGGCGACGTGCTCCGGTCGCCGGAGCTGGTCACCGGCGACGGCGAAGATCCGGCAAGGCGAGCGGAGCCGGGCGGCTCGGACAGCTCGACCGGGCGGCGGCGGATCTGGGCTTGCGCGGGCCTGCCTCGGGCCCCGCGGGCCAGCGCGGTGGGGAGGAGAGAGAGGAGGCGGCTGGGATGAGGTGGCGGCATCCGATTGGGCCGGAGCGGTGGCGCGACTGATGTGGCGGACCCTGATTCGTTGGGGTGATGTGGCGGTGGCGGTGGACACGTCCAGCAGCGGGATGGACACGTCCGGTGGCGCGAGGAGGAAGATGGCTAGGGTTCATCCGTGAATTTCGGGAGGGGAGCACACATTTATAGGTAGAGGGGGCTAGGAGAGTCCAAATGAGGTGCGGTTTTCGGCCACGCGATCGTGATCGAACGCTCTAGGACATGGAGCAGAGTTTGGTGGGTTTTGGGCCAAATTGGAGGGGTGTTGGGCTGCAACACACACGAGGCCTTTTTGGTCCCTCGGTTAACCGTTGGAGTATCAAACGAAGTCCAAATGGTACAAAACTTGACAGGCGGTCTACCGGTAGTAAACCAAGGCCGCTTGGCAAGTCTCGGTCCAATCCGGAAATGTTTAATCCCCGCACATGAAAGAAAGCTAGAAATGGCCACCGGAGGAGAACGAAGCGCCGGAATGCAAAACGGACAACGGGGAAAATGCTCAAATGCATGAGACGAACACGTATGCAAATGCAATGCACATGATGACATGATATGAGATGCATGACAACGACAACAACACACGGAGACAAAAACCCGAACCCGAGGAAATAAATATAACTTAACGCCGGAAACGGCAAGAGTTGGAGTACAAATAGGGAAAGTTACATCCGGGGTGTTACAGCTGTCCTCCCCCGCGCAAAAGCGGGTCATGAGGTTTGTTAATGCGGCCATCGTTCTCGGCTTATTTTGGCCGAGGTGTCTGGCGAACCATTCGTCACGGATGCTATGCTTGAAAGCTGCTAAGGCTTCAGCGTCCAGACAGTCGACAATCTGGTTCTTTTTAGTAAGGAACCTGTTCCAAAGCTTTCGGGCTGACTCTCCGGGCTATTGAGTTATATGACTCAGATCGTCCGCATCCGGAGGTCGGACATAAGTCCCTTGAAAATTTGCCTGAAAGGCGTCTTCGAGCTCTTCCCAACTTCCGATGGAGATTTCGGGGAGTCCTTTGAGCCAGTGACGAGCTGGCCCTTTGAGCTTGAGGGGTAGGTACTTGATGGCGTGGAGATCATCTCCTCGAGCCATATGGATATGAAGGATGTAGTCCTCAATCCAGACCCCAGGGTCTGTTGTTCCGTCGGATGCCTCTATGTTTACAGGCTTGAATCCTTCTGGAAATTCATGGTCCAGCACCTCATCGGTGAAACATAGGGGGTGTGCAGCACCCCTGCAGCTGGGTGTACTGCGTTTTTCGGATGTTTGTTGTATTGCATGCTGGGGCGCGCTTGCGTGGTCCATAGATGGATCTTGTTTCACCGTCCTTTGGGTGCGAGCCCTCGCATTGGTTGCATGTTGTATGGTGAGCGGCGTTATATGCCACTCTGTTTTGGTAGAGGGGTCGTCTATCCGACCAGGTGGCTGCTTCGATATTTGGTTGTGGGGGTTCTGAGGCCTCCTCATCAAATTCGGGTAGTAGCTTCCGCTTCGGGTAGCTCTTGAAGGGGCGATTGTCGCCGTACCTTGCTGCAGTGCTGAGTATATTACTCCATCTGAATTGGAGTGTGTCTTGCGTGGCCTTGAGCCTTTGCTTCTGCTTTTTCAGGCTCCTCGCGGTGGCAACAAGCCTTTTACGGGCAGTCTGTTGCTCCGGGTGTCTGTCCGGCGTTATGTCGTCCGGACCATTATCCTTGATAGGATTTGTTTGTTCGGTTTGATTATTCGGATTGCCGTTGTCTGGCAGTGGTTCGCCCTGCTCCAGCACTGGGTCTGCGTGATCGCTATTTCTGTCGAGGCAGGATTTGGGGCGGCGCTTGCGTCGCCGCTTTGACTGTTTTTCAAGGGAACAAGCCTTCGGTGCGTCCTTCCGCTCCTCGTCGTCATCTTTTGGTGCGTCCACCATGTATACATCATATGACGAGGTGGCGTTCCAGGGCCCAATAGGCGCTGGTTCTTCATCGTCTCCTTCATCGGCGTCCATGCCGTCGATGTCTCCGGAGTCAAAGTCGAGCATGTCGGTTAAATCGTCGACAGTGGCTACAAAGTGGGTGGTGGGTGGGCTTTGAATTTCTTCATCGTCCGTACCCCAACCTTGCTGACCGTAGTCCGGCCAGGGCTCTCCTGATAAAGAGAGAGACTTCAGTGACTTCAGGATATCGCCAAAAGGCGAGTGCTGAAAGATGTCCGCGGCAGTGAACTCCATGATCGGCGCCCAATTGGATTCGATCGGCAGGGGCACGGGGGGCTCGGAGTCTGGAGAGGAGTCCGGCTCCTTTGAGTCATGAGTCTTGCAGAGTACGGGGCTGGTGCTTGGCTCAATTGCCGTTGGGGTTGCAGCCCCCGAAGTGGCGTCCAACCGCCCATCCTCGATCGGCGCAGTTGGCTCCGAATTAAGGGTCGGAGCCGATGCGGATGCGGCCTCCAGGGCACCGTTTGGCGGCAGAGCTAGATCATGCTCGTCGTGACAGTGCGGCGTGCTCGGCAGTGGCTCGAATCCATCAAAGATCAAGTCCCCACGGATGTCAGCCATGTAGTTTAAATTTTCAAATCTGACCAGACGGCCAGGGGCGTAGCTTTCGATCTGCTCCAGATGGCCAAGCGAATTGGCCCGTAGTGCGAAGCCGCCGAAGACGAAGATCTGTCCGGGGAGGAAGGTCTCACCCTGGACTGCATCGCTATCGATGGTCGTAGGAGCCATCAAGCCTGACGGCGACGACACAGAGGAACTCTCAATGAAAGCACCAATGTCGGTGTCAAAACCGGCGGATCTCGGGTAGGGGGCCCCGAACTGTGCGTCTTGGCCGGATGGTAACAGGAGACAAGGGACACGAAGTTTTACCCAGGTTCGGGCCCTCTCGATGGAGGTAAAACCCTACATCCTGCTTGATTAATATTGATGATATGGGTAGTACAAGAGTAGATCTACCACGAGATCGAGGAGGCTAAACCCTAGAAGCTAGCCTATGGTATGATTGTTCATATGTATGTTGTCCTACGGACTAAAACCCTTCGGTTTATATAGACACCGGGTAGGGTTACGGTTACATAGAGTGGGTTACAATGGTAGGAGATCTGCATATCCGTATCGCCAAGCTTGCCTTCCACGCCAAGGAAAGTCCCTTCCAGACGCGGGACGAAGTCTTCAATCTTGTATGTTCATAGTCCAGGAGTCCGGCTGAAGGTATAGTCCGGCCATCCGAACACCCCCTAATCCAGGACTCCCTCAATCTCCAAGAGACTATTGTATTGAGAATCAAACGAGAGAGAGGAAGCAATCTAGCTACTAACTACGGACCCGAAGGTCTACAAAGAATTACTCACGCATCATCGGAGAGGCACCAATGGAGGTGGTGAACCCCATCCGTGATGGTGTCTAGATTGGATCTGGTGGTTCTGGATTCTACGGCATCTGGAATTGATTTTTGTCGACTCCCCTAGGGTTTCTGGAATATTGGGGTATTTATAGAGCAAAGAGGCGGTCCGTGGGCACCCGAGGTGGGCACAACCCACTAGGGCACGCCTGGGCCTCCTGGCGCGCCCTGGTGGGTTGTGCTCTCCTCGGAGTACCCCTAGGTGCATCCTTAGCCCATTAGGTGTCTTCTGGTCGATAAAAAATCCCCGTAAAGTCTCATGGCATTTGGACACCGTTTGGTATTGATTTTCTACGATGTAAAAAACATGCAAAAAAATAGCAACTCGCACTTGGCACTATGTCATTAGGTTAGTACCAAAAAATGATATAGAATGACTATAAAATGATTACATCCAAGATTGATAATATAACAGCATGGAACAATAAAAAATTATAGATACGTTGGAGACGGATCAGCATCCTCAAGCTTAACTCCTACTCGTCCTCGAGTAGGTAACTGATAAAAACAAAATTTTGATGTGGAACGCTGCCTATCATGTCATATCATATTCTTTTCTTCATAGCATGGACATTTGGACTTTTATATTGTTCAAAGCAATAGTATAGTTTTGACATGATAAATTAAATACTCAAGCATATCAACAAGCAACCATGTCTTTCAAAATATCAATGCTAAAATAAGCTATCCCTAGCCCATCATGCTCAATCATTGATCCATTCATGAAACACACTCGCATATTAACTACACTCAATGCTCAGGTACGATCACAGTGCCTCCTAGTTGGTGCTTTTGTAAGAGAATATGGAGACTCAAATTCAAAAAATAAAAATTGCATAAAGTAAAAGAAAGGCCCTTCGCAAAGGGAAGTAGGGATTTGTAGAGGTGCTAGAGCTCAAAGCAAAAAAACATAGAGATAAAAACATTTTGGGAGGTGTATCCATCCCACCAATGAAAACGACTTAGAGTTCTCAACACTTCCCATGCTAGATATATCATAAGCGGTTCCCAAACAGAAAATAAAGTTTATTCCTTTTTCCACCCTACTTTCACTTTCCATGGCTAACCGTATCCACGGGTGCCTTCCATACCAATGCGTTCAAAGGAATTTATTATTTGACAACATAAAGTAAATTCATTTTTCATTTCGGGACTGGGCATCCCTAATACCTTTGCCTTACTCTCGTGCAATGAAAAGTGAATAAACACTCATCGTGAGAATAACACATCTAGCATGGAAAATATTAGCCACCCCTCACCGCTCCGCGAGTGAAACAAACAAACAAAAGAGAAGTTTATTTTGAAAATTAGAGATGGCACGTATAAATTTGCTTAGAACGGCAAAAGAATACCGCATATAGGTAGATATAGTGGACTCATGTGGCGAAACTGGTTTAAAGGTTTTCGGATGCACAAGTAGTGATCATACTTAGTGCAAAATGAAGGCTAGAAAAAGATTGAGAAGCGACCAACCAAGAAACGAATAATCTCATAAGCGAGCATTAAGCATAACTAACATCGAATAAGGCACCATGACTAGGATATAATTTCATTGCATAATTGTTGACTTTCGTGCTTGCATAGGGAATCACAAACCTTAACACAAATATTCTTACTAAAGCATAATTACTCATCAACATAACTCACATATCAAATCATCATATCTCAAAACTATTACCAAGAATCAAGTTTATTTTGTCCAATGATCTTCATGGAAGTTTTTATTATATCCTTCTTGGATATCTATCACTTTGGGACTAATTTTCATATGTTGCTTTTGACAAGCTCAAACAAATATAAGTGAAGGTCATGAGCATAATTTTTCTTTATCTCAAATTAATTTAAGTGAAGCAAGAGAGAATTTCTTGAAAATTTTACTTACTCTCAAACAAATCTAAGTGAAGCAAGAGAGAATTTCTTCAAAAATACTAAAGCACACCATGCTCAAAAAGATATAAGTGAAGCACTAGAGCAAGTCCATAGCTCATAAAAAATTTAAGTGAAGCATAGAGAGCAATTCTAACAAATGATGACATAATTTTGGCTCTCTCAAATAGGTGTGTCCAACAAGGAATCAAGACTTAATACACAAAATAAAACAAGCAAAGACTCATATCATACAAGACGCTCCAAGCAAAACACATAGTATGTGACAAATAAAAATATAGCTTTGAGTAAAATACCGATGGTTGTTAGAAGAAAGAGGGGATGCCACTCGGGGGCATCCCCAAGCTTAGTTGCTTGCTCTCTTTTGGATAATAGCTTGGAATGCCGGGGCATCCCCAATCTTAGACTCTTCTTACTCCTTATTCCTTCATCCATCGTAAGATAACCCAAAACTTGAAAACTCCAATCACACAAAACTCAACAAAAGCGTTCGTGAGATTCGTTAGTATAAGAAAACAAATCACTACTATAAGTGTTTTAGTAAACCAATTCATATTTTGTTCCTGCATTATATCTACTGTATTCCAACTTTTCTATGGCAAAAACTCATCAAAGAAAACCATAGAGGCATCAAAACAAGCACACAACACAAAGAACACAGAATCTGTCAAAAACAGAACAGTCTGTAGCAATCTAGATAATTCGAATACTTATGTAACTCTAAAAACTCTGAAAATTAGGAAGACCTGGGAAATTTTTATATTAATCTACTGCAAGAGGAATTGGTATTTTATTGCTCTCTAGTTAAAAATTAAAATTATTTTCGCGAGCGCAAATGTTTCTGTTTTTTCAGCAAGATTAAACAACTATCACCCAAGAAGATCCTAAAGGCTTTACTTGGCCCAAACACTAATTAAAACACACAAAAAAACACAATCATAACAGTAGCATAATTGTGCTAACACTCAAGAACACAAAGCAAAAAGCAAAAATAAATTTTATTCATTGGGTTGCCTCCCAACAAGCTCTTTCTTTGTAGCCATCAAGACAGGCTTTTAGATTTCAATGATGCTCACATGAAAGATAATAATGGAAACACAAAGAGAGCATCATTAAACATATGAAAAACACATTTAAGTCTAACATACTTCCTATGCATAGGAATTTTATAAGCAAACAAATCATCAAAACAAGATATATCTAGCATATGCATGGAAGATGAAAGAAACAATAACGATCTCAGTATAACGAGAGGTAATTTAGTAACATGAAAATTTCTATGACCATATTTTCCTCTATCATAATAATTGATTGTAGGATCATAATCAAATTCAACAATATAATTATCACATAAAATATTTTCTTCATGATCCACATGCATGCAAAGTTGACACTCCTCCAAAATAGTGGGATTATCATCAAATAAAGCCATGACCTCTCCAAGCCCACTTTTATCAAAGATTTCATGAGATTGATGAAGGAAATATGCCCTAGAGGCAATAATAAAGTTATTTTCTATTTCCTTATATCATGATAAATGTTTATTATTCATGCTAGAATTGTATTAACCGGAAACATGATACACGTGTGAATAGATACACAAACAGAGTGTCACTAGTATGCCTCTACTTGACTAGCTCGTTGATCAAAGATGGTTATGTTTCCTAGCCATAGACATGGGTTGTCATTTTATTAACATGATCACATCATTAGGAGAATGATGTGATTGACTTGACCCATTCCGTTAGCTTAGCACTTGATCGTTTAGTATGTTACTATTGCTTTCTTCATGGCTTATACATGTTCCTATGACTATGAGATTATGCAACTCCCGTTTACCGGAGGAACACTTTGTGTGCTACCAAATGTCATATCGTAACTGGGTGATTATAAAGGTACTCTACATGTGTCTCTGAGGTACTTGTTGAGTTGGCGTATTTCAAGATTAGGATTTGTCACTCCGATTGTCGGGGAGGTATCTCTGGGCCCATTCAGTAATGCACATCACTATAAGCATTGCAAGCATTGTAACTAATGAGTTAGTTGTGGGATGATGTAATACAGAACGAGTAAAGAGACTTGTCGGTAACGAGATTGAACTAGGTATTGAGATACCGACAATCGAATATCGGGCAAGTAACATACCGATGACAAAGGGAACAACGTATGTTGTTATGCGGTTTGACTGATAAAGATCTTCGTAGAATATGTGGGAGCCAATATGAGCATCCAGGTTCCACTATTGGTTATTGATCGGAGACGTGTCTCGGTCATGTCTACATAGTTCGCGAACCCGTAGGGTCCGCACGCTTAAAGTTTGGTGACGATCAGTATTATGAGTTTTTTGTGTTTTGATGTACCGAAGGTAGTTCGGAGTCCTGAATATGATCACGGACATGACAATGAGTCTCAAAATGGTCGAGACGTAAAGATCGATATACTGGACGACTATATTCGGACACCGATAGTGTTCTGGGTTATTTCGGAGAAAACCGGAGTGTCGGAGGGTTACCGGAACCCCCCGGGAGAAATAATGGGCCTTATGGGCCTTAGTGGAGAGAGAGGGCTGGCCTAGGGAAGGCCGCTCGCCCCTCCCCCTCTGGTCCGAATTGGACTAGGAGAGGGGGACGGCGCCCCCTTTCCTTCTCCCTCTCCCCTTCCTTTCCCCCTCCTAGTAGGAGTAGGAAAGAGGGGAGTCCTACTCCTACTAGGAGGAGGACTCCTCCTCCTGGCGCACCATAGAGGGTCGGCCGGCCTCCCCCTTTGCTCCTTTATATACGGGGGCAGGGGGCACCCCATAGACACAACAATTGATCATTGATCTCTTAGCCGTGTGCGGTGCCCCCCTCCACCATAATCCACCTCGATCATATCGTAGCGGTGCTTAGGAGAAGCCCTGCATCGGTAGCATCGTCATCACTGTCACCACACCGTCGTGCTGACGAAACTCTCCTGTGAAGCTTTGCTAGATCGGAGCTCGCGGGACGTCATCGAGTTGAACGTGTGCAGAAGTCGGAGGTGTCGTGCGTTCGGTACTTGGATCGATCGGATCGTGAAGATGTACGACTACATCAACCGCGTTGTGCTAACGCTTCCACATTCGGTCTATGAGGGTACATGGACACACTCTCCCCTCTCGTTGCTATGCATCACCATGATCCTGTGTGTGCGTAGGGATTTTTTTTGAAATTACCATGTTACCCAACAGTGGCATCCGAGCCAGGTTATTGCGTAGATGTTATATGCATGAGTAGAACACAAGTGAGTTGTGGGCGATACAAGTCATACTGCTTGCCAGCATGTCATACTTTGGTTCTTGTTGGATGAAGCGGCTCGGACCGACATTACGCATACGCTTACGCGAGACTGGTTCTACCGACGTGCTTTGCACGCAGGTGGTTGGCGGGTGTCAGTTTCTCCAACTTTAGTTGAACCAAGTGTGGCGATGCCCGGTCCTTGCGAAGGTTAAAACAACACTAACTTGGTGAACTATCGTTGTGGTTTTGATGCGTAGGTAAGAACGGTTCTTTCTTAGCCCGTAGCATCCACATAAAAATTGCAACAACAAAGTAGAGGATGTCTAACTTGTTTTTGCAGGGCATGTTGTGATGTGATATGGTCAAGACATGATGCTATATTTATTATATGAGATTATCATGTTTTGTAACGGAGTTATCGGCAACTGGCAGGAGCCATATGGTTGTCGCTTTATTGTATGCAATGCAATCATCCTGTAATTGTTTTACTTTATCACTAAGCGGTAGCGATAGTCGTAGAAGCAATAGTTGGCGAGACGACAACGATGCTACGATGCAGATCAAGGTGTCGCACTGGTGACGATGGTGATCATGATGGTGCTTTGGAGATGGAGATCAAAGGCACAAGATGATGATGGCCATATCATATCACTTATATTGATTGCATGTGATGTTTATCCTTTATGCATTTTATTCTTCTTTGTTTGACGGTAGCATTATAAGATGATCTCTCACTAAATTTCAAGGTAAAAGTGTTCTCCCTGAGTATGCACCGTTGCCAAAGTTCATCGTGCTGAGACACCACATGATGATCGGGTGTGATAAGCTCAACGTTCATCTACAACGGGTGTAAGACAGTTTTACACACGCAGAATACTCAGGTTAAACTTGACGAGCCTAGCATATGCAGATATGGCCTCGGAACACTGAGACCGAAAGGTCGAGCATGAATCATATAGTAGATATGATCAACATAGTGATGTTCACCATTGAAAACTACTCCATTTCACGTGATGATCGGTTATGGTTTAGTTGATATGGATCACGTGATCACTTAGATGATTAGAGGGATGTATATCTAAGTGGGAGTTCTTAAGTAATATGATTAACTGAACTTAAATTTATCATGAACTTAGTACCTGATAGTATTTTGCTTGTCTGTGTTATTGTAGATAGATGGCCCATGATGTTGTTCCGTTGAATTTTAATGCATTCCTTGAGAAAGCAAAGTTGAAATATGATGGTAGCAATTACACAGACTGGGTCTATAACTTGAGGATTATCCTCATTGCTGCACAGAAGAATTACGTCTTGGAAGCACCGCTAGGTGCCAGGCCTGCTGCAGATGCTGCTGATGACGTTAAGAACGTCTGGCAGAGTAAAGCTGATGACTACTCGATAGTTCGGTGTGCCATGCTTTACGGCCTAGAACCGGGACTTGAACGTCATGGAGCATATGAGATGTTCTAGGAGTTGAAGTTAATATTTCAAGCAAATGCACGGATTGATAGATATGAAGTCTCCAATAAGTTCTATAGCTGCAAGATGGAGGAGAATAGTTCTGTCAGTGAACATATACTCAAAATGTCTGGGTATCATAACCACTTGACTCAACTGGGAGTTAATCTTCCTTTTGATAGTGTCATTGACAGAGTTCTTCAATCACTGCCACCAAGCTACAAGAGCTTCGTGATGAACTATAATATGCAAGGGATGAATAAGACAATTCCCGAGCTCTTCGCAATGCTAAAGGCAGCAGAGGTAGAAATCAAGAAGGAGCATCAAGTGTTGATGGTTAACAAGACCACCAGTTTCATGAAAAAGGGTAAAGGGGAGAAGAAGGGGAACTTCAAGAAGAACAACAAACAAGTTGCTGCTCAGGAGAAGAAACCCAAGTCTGGACCTAAGCCTGAGACTGAGTGTTTCTACTACAAACAGACTGGTCTCTGGAAGCGGAACTGCCCCAAGTATTTGGCGGATAAGAAGGATGGCAAGGTGAACAAAGGTATATGTGATATACATGTTATTGATGTGTACCTTATTAGAGCTCGCAGTAGCACCTGGGTATTTGATACTGGTTCTGTTGCTAATATTTGCAACTTGAAACAGGGACCATGGATTAAGTGAAGATTGGCTAAGGACGAGGTGACGATGCGCGTGGGAAATGGTTCCAAAGTCGATGTGATTGCCGTCGGCATGCTACCTCTACATCTACCTTCGGTATTAGTTTTAGACCAGAATAATTGTTATTTGGTGCCAGCATTGAGCATGAACATTATATCTGGATCTTGTTTAATGCGAGACGGTTATTCAGTTAAATCTAAGAATAATGGTTGTTCTATTTATATGAGTAATATTTTTTATGGTCATGCACCCTTGAAGAGTGGTCTATTTGTGTTAAATATCGATAGTAGTGACACACATATTCATAATGTTGAAGCCAAAAGATACAGAGTTGATAATGATAGTGCAACTTATTTGTGGCACTGCCGTTTAGGTCATATTGGTGTAAAGCGCATGAAGAAACTCCATACTGATGGACTTCTGGAATCACTTGATTATGAATCACTTGGTACTTGCGAACCATGCCTCATGGGCAAGATGACTAAAACACCGTTCTCCGGAACAATGGAGCGAGCAACAGACTTGTTGGAAATCATACATACTGATGTATGTGGTCCGATGAATATTGAGGCTCGCGGCGGGTATTGTTATTTTCTCACCTTCACAGATGATTTAAGCAGATATGGGTATATCTACTTAATGAAACATAAGTCTGAAACATTTGAAAAGTTCAAAGAATTTCAGAGTGAAGCAAAAAATCATCGTAACAAGAAAATAAAGTTTCTACGATCTGATCGTGGAGGAGAATATTTGAGTGACGAGTTTGGTCTACATTTGAAACAATGCGGAATAGTTTCGCAACTCACGCCACCTGGAACACCACAGCATAATGGTGTGTCCGAACGTTGTAATCGTACTTTACTAGATATGGTGTGATCTATGATGTCTCTTACTGATTTACCGCTATCGTTTTGGGTTATGCTTTAGAGACGGGTTGAAGGAAATATGCTCTAGAGGCAATAATAAAGTTATTATTTTATTTCCTTATATCATGATAAATGTTTATTGTTCATGCTAGAATTGTATTATCCGGAAACATAATACTTGTGTGAATACATAGACAAACTAAACGTCACTAGGATGCCTCTACTTGACTAGCTCGTTAATCAAAGATGGTTATGTTTCCTAACCATAGACATGTGTTGTCATTTGATTAACGGGATCACATTATTAGGAGAATGATGTGATTGACATGACCCATTCCATTAGCTTAGCACCCGATCGTTTAATATGTTGCTATTGCTTTGTTCATGACTTATACATGTTCCTATGACTATGAGATTATGCAACTCCCGTTTGCCGGAGGAACACTTTGTGTGCTACCAAATGTCACAACGTAACTGGGTGATTATAAAGGAGCTCTACAGGTGTCTCCAAAGGTACATGTTGGGTTGGTGTATTTCGAGATTAGGATTTGTCGCTCCGATTGTCGGAGAGGTATCTCTGGGCCCTCTCGGTAATGCACATCACATAAGCCTTGCAAGCATTGCAACTAATGAGTTAGTTGTGAGATGATGTATTACAAAACGAGTAAAGAGACTTGCCGGTAACGAGATTGAACTAGGTATTGAGATACCGACGATCGAATCTCGGGCAAGTAACATACCGATGACAAAGGGAACAACATATGTTGTTATGCGGTCTGACCGATAAAAGATCTTCGTAGAATATGTGGGAGCCAATATGAGCATCCAGGTTCCGCTATTGGTTATTGACTGGAGACATGTCTTGGTCATGTCTACATTGTTCTCGAACCCGTAGGGTCCGCACGCTTAATGTTACGATGACAATTTCATTATGAGTTTATATATTTTGATGTACCGAAGTTAGTTCGGAGTCCCAGATATGATCACGGACATGACGAGGAGTCTCGAAATGGTCGAGACATAAAGATTGATATATTGGAAGCCTATGTTTGGACATCGAAAGTGTTCCGGGTGAAATCGGCATTTTACTGGAGTACCGGGAGGTTACCGGAACCCCCCGGTAACCTAATGGGCCTTAATGGGCCTAGTGGAGGAAGGTGAGAGGAGTCCTAGGGGCTGCCGCGCGCCCCTCCCCCCAAGTCCGAACTGGACAAGGAGGGGGGGGGGGCGGTGCCCCCCCTTTCCTTTCTTCCCTCTCTTCCTTCTTCCCCAAGTCCTAATCCAACTAGGGAAAGGGGGGGAGTCCTACTCCCGGTAGGAGTAGGACTCCTCCTGCGCGCCTCCTCCTAGGGTCGGCCGCACCCCCCTTGGCTCCTTCATATACGGGGGCAGGGGGCACCCCTAGACACATAAGTTGATCTCTAAGATCGTTCTCTTAGCCGTGTGCGGTCCCCCCTTCCACCATAGTCCTCGATAATATTGTAGTGGTGCTTAGGCGAAGCCCTGCGACAGTAGAACATCAAGATCGTCACCACACCGTCATGCTGACGGAACTCTTCCCCAACACTTTGCTGGATCGGAGTCCGGGGATCGTCATCGAGCTGAACGTGTGCTAGAACTCGGAGGTGCCGTAGTTTCGGTGCTTGATCGGTCGGGCTGTGAAGACGTACGACTACATCAACCGCATTGTCATAACGCTTCCGTTGTCGGTCTACGAGGGTACGTAGATCACACTCTCCCCTCTAGTTGCTATGCATCACCATGATCTTGCGTGTGCGTAGGAATATTTTTGAAATTACTACGTTCCCCTACAGTGGTATGAGAGCCTTGGTTTTATGCGTTGATGTTATATGCACGAGTAGAACACAAGTGAGTTGTGGGCGATATAAGTCATACTGGTTACCAGCATGTCATACTTTGGTTCGGCAGTATTGTTGGACGAAGCGGCCCGGACCGACATTATACGTACGCTTACGCAAGACCGGTTCTCCCGACGTGCTTTGCACAAAGGTGGCTAGCGGGTGTCAGTTTCTCCAACTTTAGTTGAACCAAGTGTGGCTACACCCGGTCCTTGCGAAGGTTAAAACAGCACCAACTTGACAAACTATCGTTGTGGTTTTGATGCGTAGGTAAGAACGGTTCTTGCTAAGCCCGTAGCAGCCACGTAAAACTTGCAACAACAAAGTAGAGGACGTCTAACTTGTTTTTGCAGGGCATGTTGTGATGTGATATGGTCAAGACATGATGCTAAATTTTATTGTATGAGATGATCATGTTTTGTAACTGAGTTATCGGCAACTGGCAGGAGCCATATGGTTGTCGCTTTATTGTATGCAATGCAATTGAACTGTAATGCTTTACTTTACCACTAAGCGGTAGTGATAGTCGTGGAAGCATAAGATTGGCAAGACGACAACGATGCTACGATGATGATCAAGGTGTCGCGCCGGTGACGATGGTGATCATGACGATGCTTCGAAGATGGAGATCACAAGCACAAGATGATGATGGCCATATCATATCACTTATATTGATTGCCTGTGATGTTTATCTTTTATACATCTTATCTTGCTTTGATTGACAGTAGCATTTTAAGATGATCTCTCACTAATTATCAAGAAGTGTTCTCCCTGAGTATGCACCGTTGTGAAAGTTCTTCGTGCCGAGACACCACGTGATGATCGGGTGTGATAGGCTCTACGTTCAAATACAACGGGTGCAAAACAGTTGCACACGCGGAATACTCAAGTTATAATTGACGAGCCAAGCATATACAGATATGGCCTCGGAACACGGAGATCGAAAGGTCGAGCGTGAATCATATAGTAGATATGATCAACATAGTGATGTTCACCAATGAAACTACTCCATCTCACGTGATGATCGGACATGGTTTAGTTGATTTGGATCACATCATCACTTAGAGGATTAGAGGGATGTCTATCTAAGTGGGAGTTCTTTAGTAATATGATTAATTGAACTTAAATTTATCATGAACTTAGTACCTGATAGTATCTTGCTTGTTTATGTTTGATTGTAGATAGATGGCCCGTGCTGTTGTTCCATTGAATTTTAATGCGTTCCTTGAGAAAGCAAAGTTGAAAGATGATGGTAGCAATTACGCGGACTGGGTCCGTAACTTGAGGATTATCCTCATTGCTGCACAGAAGAATTATGTCCTGGAAACACCGCTGGGTGCCAGGCCTGCTGCTGGAGCAACACCAGATGTTATGAACGTCTGGCAGAGCAAAGATGATGACTACTCGATAGTTCAGTGTGCCATGCTTTACGGCTTAGAATCGGGACTTCAACGACGTTTTGAAGGTCATGGAGCATATGAGATGTTCCAGGAGTTGAAGTTAATATTTCAAGCAAATGCCTGGATTGAGAGATATGAAGTCTCCAATAAGTTCTATAGCTGCAAGATGGAGGAGAACAGTTCTGTCAGTGAGCATATACTCAAAATGTCTGGGTATAATAATCACTTGATTCAATTGGGAGTTAATCTTCCAGATGATTGCGTCATTGACAGAATTCTCCAATCACTGCCACCTAGCTACAAGAGCTTCGTGATGAACTATAATATGCAAGGGATGAATAAGACTATTCCCGAGCTCTTCGCAATGCTGAAAGCTGCGGAGGTAGAAATCAAGAAGGAGCATCAAGTGTTGATGGTCAACAAGACCACTAGTTTCAAGAAAAAGGGCAAAGGGAAGAAGAAGGGGAACTTCAAAAAGAACAGCAAGAAAGTTGCTGCTCAAGAGAAGAAACCCAAATCTGGACCTAAGCCTGAAACTGAGTGCTTCTACTGCAAGCAGACTGGTCACTTGAAGCGGAACTACCCCAAGTATTTGGCGGATAAGAAGGATGGCAAGGTGAACAAAGGTGTATGCGATATACATGTTATTGATGTGTACCTTACTAATGCTCGCAGTAGCACTTGGGTATTTGATACTGGTTCTGTTGCTAACATTTGCAACTCGAAACAGGGACTACGGATTAAGCGAAGATTGGCTAAAGGACGAGGTGACGATGTGCGTGGGAAATGGTTCCAAAGTCGATGTGATCACGGTCGGCACGCTACCTCTACATCAACCTTCGGGATTAGTATTAGACCTAAATAATTGTTATTTGGTGCCAGCGTTGAGCGTGAACATTATATTTGGATCTTTTTTGATGCAAGACGGTTATTCATTTAAATCAGAGAATAATGGTTGTTCTATTTATATGAGTAAAATCTTTTATGGTCATGCACCCATGAAGAATGGTCTATTCTTATTAAATTTCAATAGTAGTGACACACACATTCATAATGTTGAAGCCAAAAGATGCAGAGTTGATAATGATAGTGCAACTTATTTGTGGCACTGCCGTTTAGGTCATATCGGTGTAAAGCGCATGAAGAAACTCCATGCTGATGGACTTTTGGAACCACTTCATTATGAATCACTTGGTACTTGCGAACCATGCCTTACGGGTAAGATGACAAAAACACCATTCTCCGGTATTATGGAGAGAGCAACAGATTTGTTGGAAATCATACATACAGATGTATGTGGTCCGATGAATGTCGAGGCTCGTGGCGGATATCGTTATTTTCTCACCTTCATAGATGACTTAAGCAGATATGGGTATATCTACTTAATGAAACATAAGTCTGAAACATTTGAAAAGTTCAAAGAATTTCATAGTGAAGTTGAAAATCATCGTAACAAGAAAATAAAATTCCTGCGATCTGATCGTGGAGGAGAATATTTGAGTTACGAGTTTGGTGTACATTTGAAACAATGCGGAATAGTTTCGCAACTCACGCCACACGGAACACCATAGCGTAATGGTGTGTCCGAACGTCATAATCGTACTTTACTTGATATGGTGTGATCTATGATGTCTCTTACTGATTTACCGCTATTGTTCTGGGGTTATGCTTTAGAGACGGCCGCATTCACGTTAAATAGGGCACCATCAAAATCCGTTGAGACGACGCCTTATGAACTGTGGTTTGGAAAGAAACCAAAGTTGTCGTTTCTGAAAGTTTGGGGCTGCGATGCTTATGTGAAAAAGCTTCAACCTGATAAGCTCGAACCCAAATCGGAGAAATGTGTCTTCATAGGATATCCAAAGGAAACTATTGGATACACCTTCTATCACAGATCCGAAGGCAAGACTTTTGTTGCTAAATTCGGAAACTTTCTCTAGAAGGAGTTTCTTTCGAAAGAAGTGAGTGGGAGGAAAATAGAACTTGATGAGGTAACTGTACCTGCTCCCTTATTGGAAAGTTGTACATCACAGAAACCGGTTTCTGTGACACCTACACCAATTAGTGAGGAAGCTAATGATGATGATCATGAAACTTCAGAACAAGATACTACTGAACCTCGTAGATCAACGAGAGTAAGATCCGCACCAGAGTGGTACGGTAATCCTGTTCTGGAATTCATGCTACTAGATCGTGATGAACCTACGAACTATGGAGAAGCGATGGTGAGCCCTGATTCCGCAAAATGGCTTGAAGCCATGAAATTTGAGATGGGATCCATGTATGAAAACAAAGTGTGGACTTTGGTTGACTTGCCAAAAGATCGGCAAGCGATTGAGAATAAATGGATCTTCAAGAAGAAGACTGACGCTGACGATAATGTTACTGTCTACAAAGCTCGACTTGTCGCAAAAGGTTTTTGACAAGTTCAAGGGATTGACTATGATGAGACCTTCTCACCCGTAGCGATGCTTAAGTCTGTCCGGATCATGTTAGCAATTGCCGCATTTTATGATTATGAAATATGGCAGATGGATGTCAAAACTGCATTCCTGAATGGATTTCTGGAAGAAGAGTTGTATATGATGCAGCCGGAAGGTTTTGTCGAACCAAAGGGAGCTAACAAAGTGTGCAAGCTCCAGCGATCCATTTATGGACTGGTGTAAGACTCTCGGAGTTGGAATAAACGCTTTGATAGTGTGATCAAAGCATTTGGTTTTGTACAGACTTTTGGAGAAGCCTGTATTTACAAGAAAGTGAGTGGGAGCTCTGTAGCGTTTCTGATATTATATGTAGATGACATATTACTAATCGGAAATGATATAGAATTTCTGGATAGCATAAAGGGATACTTGAATAAGAGTTTTTCAATGAAAGACCTCGGTGAAGCTGCTTACATATTGGGCATTAAGATCTATAGAGATAGATCAAGACGCTTAATTGGAGTTTCACAAAGCACATACCTTGACAAAGTTTTGAAGAAGTTCTGGATCAAGCAAAGAAAGGATTCTTGCCTGTGTTACAAGGTGTGAAATTGAGTAAGACTCAATGCCCAATCAATGCAGAAGATAGAGAGAAAATGAAAGATGTTCCCTATGCCTCAGCCATAGGCTCTATCATGTATGCAATGCTATGTACCAAACCTGATGTGTGTCTTGCTATAAGTCTAGCAGGGAGGTACCAAAGTAATCCATGAGTGGATCACTGGACAGCGGTCAAGAACATCCTGAAATACCTGAAAAGGACTAAGGATATGTTTCTCATATATGGAGGTGACAAAGAGCTCATCGTAAAAGGTTACGTTGATGCAAACTTTGACACTGATCCGGACGATTCTAAATCACAAACCGTATACGTGTTTACATTAAACGGTGGAGCTGTCAGTTGGTGCAGTTCTAAACAAAGCGTCGTAGCGGGATCTACATGTGAAGCGGAGTATATAGCTGCTTCGGAAGCAGCAAACGAAGGAGTCTAGATGAAGGAGTTCATATCCGATCTAGGTGTCATACCTAGTGCATCGGGTCCAATGAAAATCTTTTGTGACAATACTGGTGCAATTGCCTTGGCAAAGGAATCCAGATTTCACAAGAGAACCAAGCACATCAAGAGACGCTTCAATTCCATCCGGGATCTAGTCCAGGTGGGAGACATAGAGATTTGCAAGATACATACAGATCTGAATGTAGCAGACCCATTGACTAAGCCTCTTCCACGAGCAAAACATGATCAGCACCAATGCTCCATGGGTGTTAGAATCATTACTGTGTAATCTAGATTATTGACTCTAGTGCAAGTGGGAGACTGAAGGAAATATGCCCTAGAGGCAATAATAAAGTTATTATTTTATTTCCTTATATCATGATAAATGTTTATTGTTCATGCTAGAATTGTATTATCCGGAAACATAATACTTGTGTGAATACATAGACAAACTAAACGTCACTAGTATTCCTCTACTTGACTAGCTCGTTAATCAAAGATGGTTATGTTTCCTAACCATAGACATGTGTTGTCATTTGATTAACGGGATCACATTATTAGGAGAATGATGTGATTGACATGACCCATTCCATTAGCTTAGCACCCGATCGTTTAGTATGTTGCTATTGCTTTCTTCATGACTTTTACATGTTCCTATGACTATGAGATTATGCAACTCCCGTTTGCCGGAGGAACACTTTGTGTGCTACCAAACGTCACAACGTAACTAGGTGATTATAAAGGAGCTCTACAGGTGTCTCCAAAGGTACATGTTGGGTTGGCGTATTTCGAGATTAGGATTTGTCACTCTGATTGTCGGAGAGGTATCTCTGGGCCCTCTCTGTAATGCACATCACATAAGCCTTGCAAGCATTGCAACTAATGAGTTAGTTGTGAGATGATGTATTACGAAAAGAGTAAAGAGACTGTTCGGTAACGAGATTGAACTAGGTATTGAGATACCGACGATCGAATCTCGAGCAAGTAACATACCGATGACAAAGGGAAGAAAGTATGTTGTTATGCGGTCTGACCGATAAAAGATCTTCGTAGAATATGTGGGAGCCAATATGAGCACCCAGGTTCCGCTATTGGTTATTGACCGGAGACATGTCTCGGTCATGTCTACATTGTTCTCGAACCTGTAGGGTCTGCACGCTTAACGTTACGATGACAGTTTCATTATGAGTTTATATATTTTGATGTACCGAAGTTAGTTCAGAGTCCCGGATATGATCACGGACATGACGAGGAGTCTCGAAATGGTCGAGACATAAGGATTGATATATTGGAAGCCTATTTTTGGACATTGGAAGTGTTCCGGGTGAAATCGGCATTTTACTGGAGTACCGGGAGGTTACCGGAACCCCCCCGTAACCTAATGGGCCTTAATGGGCCTAGTGGAGGAAGAGGAGAGGAGGCCTAGGGGCTGCCGCGCGCCCCTCCCCCCAAGTACGAATTGGACAAGGAGGGGGTGCGGCGCCCCCCCTTTCCTTTCTTCCCTCTCTTCCTTCTTCCCCAAGTCCTAATCCAACTAGGGAAAGGGGGGAGTCCTACTCCCGGTAGGAGTAGGACTCCTCCTGCGCGCCTCCTCCTAGGGCCAGCCGCACCCCCCTTAGCTCCTTTATATACGGGGGCAGGGGGCACCCCTAGACACATAAGTTGATCTCTAAGATCGTTCTCTTAGCCGTGTGCAGTGCCCCCTTCCACCATAGTCCTCGATAATATTGTAGTGGTGCTTAGGCGAAGCCCTGCGACAGTAGAACATCAAGATCGTCACCACACCGTCGTGCTGACGGAAATCTTCCCCGACACTTTGCTGGATCGGAGTTCGGGGATCGTCATCGAGCTGAACGTGTGCTAGAACTCGGAGGTGCCGTAGTTTCGGTGCTTGATCGGTCGGGCCATGAAGACGTACGACTACATCAACCGTGTTGTCATAACGCTTCCGCTGTCGGTCTATGAGGGTACGTAGATCACACTCTCCCCTCTCGTTGCTATGCATCACCATGATCTTGCGTGTGCGTAGGAATTTTTTGGAAATTAGTACGTTCCCCTACACGAGTGCATTCACGTTAAATAGGGCACCATCAAAATCCGTTGAGACGACGCCTTATGAACTATGGTTTGGCAAGAAACCAAAGTTGTCGTTTCTTAAAGTTTGGGGTTGCGATGCTTATGTGAAAAAGCTTCAACCTGATAAGCTCGAACTCAAATCGGAGAAATGTGTCTTCATAGGATACCCAAAGGAAACTGCTGGTACACCTTCTATCACAGAACCGAAGGCAAGACATTCGTTGCTAAGAATGGATCCTTTATAGAGAAGGAGTTTCT
Organism: Triticum urartu; assembly: GCF_056163025.1. Lineage (NCBI taxonomy): Eukaryota > Viridiplantae > Streptophyta > Magnoliopsida > Poales > Poaceae > Triticum > Triticum urartu. The sequence continues at coordinate 430,044,442 of NC_141877.1, read as the reverse complement.
CTTGAAAGAAGTGAGTGGGAGGAAAGTAGAACTTGATGATGTAACTGTACCTGCTCCCTTATTGGAAAGTAGTTCATCACAGAAACCGGTTCCTGTGACACCTACACCAATTAGTGAGTAAGCCAATGATGATGATCATGAAACTTCAGATCAAATTACTACCGAACGTCATAGGTCAACTAGAGCAAGATCCGCACCAGAGTGGTACGGTAATCCCATTCCGGAGGTCATGTTACTTGACCATGACGAACCTACGGACTACGAGGAAGCGATGATGAGCCCAGATTCCGCAAAATGGCTTGAGGCCATGAAATCTGAGATGGGACCCATGTATGAGAACAAAGTGTGGACTTTGGCTGACTTGCCCGATGATTGGCAAGCCATCGAGAATAAATGGATCTTCAAGAAGAAGACAGACGCTGATGGTAATGTTACTGTCTACAAAGCTCAACTTGTTGTGAAAGGTTTTCGACAAGTTCAAGGAGTTGACTACGATGAGACCTTCTCACCCATAGCGATGCTTAAGTCCGTCCGAACCATGTTAGCTATTGCCGCATTTTATGATTATGAAATTTGGCAAATGGATGTAAAGACTGCATTCCTGAATGGATTTCTGGAAGAAGAGTTGTATATGATGCAACCTGAAGGTTTTATCGATCCAAAAGGTGCTAACAAAGTGTGCAAGCTCCAGCGATCCATTTATGGACTAGTGCAAGCCTCTCGGAGTTGGAATAAACGTTTTGATAGTGTGGTCAAAGCATATGGTTTTATACAGACTTTTGGAGAAGCCTGTATTTACAAGAAAGTGAGTGGGAGCTCTGTAGCATTTCTAATATTATATGTGGATGACATATTGTTGATTGGAAATGATATAGAATTTCGGGATAGCATAAAAGGATACTTGAATAAGAGTGCTACCTCTTGAGCACTGCGTTGGTTTTCCCTTGAAGAGGAAAGGGTGATGCAGCAGAGCGGCGTAAGTATTTCCCTCAGTTTTTGAGAACCAAGGTATGAATCCAGTAGGAGGCTACGCATGAGTCCCTCGCACCTACACAAACAAATAAACTCCTCGCAACCAACGTGATAAAGGGGTTATCAATCCCTTCATGGTCACCTACGAGAGTGAGATCTGATAGATATGATAAGATAATATTTTTGGTATTTTTATGAAAAAGATAAATAAAGATACAAGTAAAATAAATGACAAAGGAAATAACTAAGTATTGAAAGATTAATATGATGGAAAATAGACCCGAGGGCCATAGGTTTCACTAGAGGCTTCTCTCGAGAGCATAAGTATTACGGTGGGTGAACAAATTACTGTTGAGAAATTGACAGAATTGAGCATACTTATGAGAATATCTAGGTCTGATCATGTATATAGGCATCACGTCCAAGGCAATTATACCGACTCCTGCCTGCATCTACTACTATTACTCCACACATCGACCGCTATCCAGCATGCATCGAGAGTATTAAGTTCAAGAGAACAGAGTAACGCTTTAAGCAAGATGACATGACATAGAGGGATAAACTCATGCAATATGATATAAACCCCATCCTGTTATCCTCGATGGCAACAATACAATACGTGTGACGGTGTCCTGGACTGGGGGGGGGGGTACTCACCACATCGTCTCCCGATTAGTTGGATTGGGCCGAGGACCCCCACGGCCGAATACTCATGGGCCAGTTCGGACAACCGAAGACATATACGAGGAAGATTCCACAAGACTTGGTGATCAAGACAAGGACTCCTCTCCATCGACGTATTCGACTAGGACTCTTGTTATCCTAGGCCTCTGGTATGTTATATAAGCCGAGGCCAGGCTAGTCGATAGATTATGATATTATTCATCATACCCTTAGGTTTTAGACCGCAACATATGATTTCGAGGTAGATCAACTCTATACTTGATACTCCATCAGTATAAACAAGAGCAGGACGTAGGGTATTACCTCCATTAAGAGGGCCCGGACCTGGGTAAACATCGTGTCCCCTGTCTCCTATTACCATCAATCCTTATACGCATAGTTCGGGACCCCCTACCCGAGATCTACCGGTTTTGACACCGACATTAGTGCTTTCATTGAGAGTTCCGCTGTGTGATCGGCAAAAGGATCGATGGCTTGTCTGCAGATTAACTGCGACATCGACGTCTTCGTCACCGGCTTGACTGGTCACCTTAGCTTGACCGAGGACTGTACCCTACCTTCGATCATCATATTCGGACGAGGGCCTTCATCAACACTAACTCCGATCTCTATCAAGATCATGGAGGAATCGTCCGTGGAGCTCGGGGGCTCAACGTCAACATTGCCCTCGGGCGACCGTGTTATTTTTTCTGGATAGCGGACGCGTATCCGCTGCCACCGCCTCCTCGAGCATCGCTTTGACGATCTCTTTGGTGGAAATGTGCGTAATTGAGTCTAAAACAACCATGCAAAATTTTGCCGAGTTCCGATGGAGGAATCTCCGGCAATCTACGATATACCAGAGCCCTGTCAAATCTGGACAGGAATCTGGACGAGTTTAGGGCGTGGTCTCCAGCACCTAGCTTGGACATCCTTTGGAAGATCCAACCGTTGATCAGCTGCGGAATTCCTATATCTAACACCCTTAAAATTTCAGCTCGATCCGACCGTCCAAACTCTGGGAACCTTCCGATTAGTGCACCACTTTTCGCGTCTGTTTCCTGCGCGAATACAGATCTGACCCGAATTCATGTTTCTTTATGAACGTGATATGGGACAACCTTCTTAAAGGAATTTGCTCCTAGGGTATTGTGCATTGTTTTTAAACACGTGCCCATAAAATTTTAAGCCTCCTCTGAGGTAATCTTCACTATCATGCTGGTGTCAAATCAGTCCGGCAATATTGCTCCACGGCTGCCGACCTGCGCTAGACACGTCGTCGCCTTTTGAGCTGAGCTCAACTTCTTCGGATCATCATCTCGGTGAGCGAATAAGAGTTCGGAATCAGTAAGGATAAATCATCACCAACATCGCTGCCCTATGGATTACACGGAGCGGGCACACAGGCATCGCCACATGGTCACTTCATCAAACCGGCATTGACCGCGTCACAAGTTACGACCTGCGTCGGCTTGGCCGCACTGTTGCTTCTTCAAGCCGACGTCCATCACGCCGAACTGCTTCAACACCTCGGCTGACACGGCAGCTGCAACGTCTCCTTACCGACCTGCTCCATGTCCTCGGCTAGACCGAGGGCTTCATCATCTCTTCATCAACTTACTTCGAAGACCTCGGCATCACCACCCGACCAGCTTCATCACATTAGCCGGACCACGGGCTTCTCCTCGGCGAGCCAAACTTTGCCAGCATCGCCATGCCACCGCTTCATCACCCATCAGGCAATGGATGTGCGGATCGAGTCCCAGGTTTGGGAGTAACCTTTCTTCAGATTGCTACAACAGACAAACCAGGTGCTATTAATCCTAATATTTTTTCTTGCCCGGGTTTATTTTTCCCAATGAATTATTACTCCGGTTTGTTTCATCATCTGTATACAGGTCTACCAAATGGTGGCCGCATTAACGACGGTCGCGTGGTGGTTCGGTCAGTTTCTACGCACGGTTTGGCGAAACGCTGCATCCGGAACTCGGTCCGGCTTGTGAATTCAGGCTTTGGCACGCCTTCAGCGCGTCACGCCGACGCCCTGCATCGACATGACTTCGGCGCCAGGCCACATCTCTTTCAATAAATTATTTTTTGCGAAAAGCAACTATCCTTTTTGGACCGCACTATTTTATGTGTGTAGGTGATCGGCTTTGACTGCATCGTGTGGTCTCTTAGGCAAGCTGACGCCGTCGTCCCAATCGGCGGAAATCGGCTCGCGTGATCACCTTGTTGGTCGTGTTGCCATACCGACGTCTTCAGTTGCCTCGGGGACTCCGGCATCGCCGAGAGAGCTCTACCTCATCGAGTGTTCGGTGCACAGGCCATATTTCTTTTATTACTCACTTTGGGTAAATTATTAATTATGCAAGATTTTTTTATTCCTATTATATCCAGCTTGCACTATTTTCTGTGCACAGGTAGATAATCCAGGTCGGGCAGCATTGTCACCTCGGCGTACCGATGCACCACGTCACCTCGGCTGACCGGGGGCTTCGTCATCACTTCATTAACACACGCTGGGGGCTTCGGCGTCACACTGCTGGCCTGCTCCATCGCCGCCGTCGGACTGGGGTTTTCACCTCGCCCATCGACTATGCTGTGTCACCACTTAATCAAGCCGAGCTCTTTACTCGGGCATCTTGGGACCGGCTTGGGGGCTGGGATCTCGTCCTGCCACAATCTCGGCCTTCGTCATAAACATCGAGCACATTAACCAGCTAAGTCACTTTCATGCTCAAAAACTTTCGGTTTTAATTTTTTTCCTTTGGTTCGACCAAGCATTATATTTCCTTGTCAAAACTTTGTTTGTGACACATAAATTCGAATACCTCGTTTATTTGAGGGCTCCCTTGATGGAGCTTTTCCTCTTGCATATGATTATACTTGTACGGCTTCGTTCCTTGTTCGTGTATTACGCCACAATATGCACCATATTGACCTAAGCGATTCGCAAGCTGGGTTGCCTGGCTCCTGTGCTTACCCCTACGTTCCAGATTGTTCAGCTAGGGAGTAAAGGGAGCACCTCTGCGATTGTCACGACCGGGTCATCCAAGCTCTGACCTTAGACTGGGTGAAGCCGAAAGCTAGCGCTCTTATTGTTTTCAATCATGGTCGGCACACAACGGAACTCATGAGTACAAAAAATCTATTGCACAAGTCTCATAGTAATAATGAGCACCGAAGAAAGGCATTGGTGGGGGTACTATTTTCTTCGAAGATGCTTCTTACACTTCGTCAGTAATATAGCATAAGTTCCCTGAGCGCGCTTTGTTTGTTATAGCCTTATGGCCTGATTGCCTGGTCATCGGAAACACCGTCGATACTCTCGACAGGTGGAGTACATGACACTTTTCGTCCCTTGGCCGAATAGGGAGAAGCCGACGGTCGGTTAAGACGCGTTTAAAGTTCGGGTGAACACAGATATGATAAAAGTACTTCGGTACATACAATCTTTATACATAAAATTCCTTTACCCAAGTCACTTGGGGGCTCTTAAAATTTATATGAGCTGTTTTATAGTAAATGTTTTTCTTCTTGGTCGTTGCAAAGTCTTTTTCTACCGCTCCTTTTTCGACGCGAGTGTGTGGTCAATAGCCAGATAACCCATTTTCTCTCTAGTGACCGCTCAAGTTTAGTTCGCTAAACTGGTCTAACGAGCAGCACTCCGCCTTCGGGATAGGAGGCTGCAGCCGTAGGCTGACCCGCTTGAAGTCTTGAGATCGGACGTGTCATGTTAAAGCACGACAGAAGCACAATTTTTTTCCCAATTTTCGGATTGGCACCGAACACTTGATCTTGTTCGGACGTCAAGTTTTTACTGACGTTTTTTGGTTTTCCAAGCTTATGGCACTTTTAAACTATTTGTGTGTTTTCAGCATAAGTCTCGCAGTGCAACGCCGGACACCTTTAGAGATTTGGCAAAAACATTCTCGGATATTGTTATATATGCATCAATTTTGAATTGTGTCTTCGGTCAATAGTTGGGTTGCCCGGCTCCTGCGCTTGCCTCCTACGTTCCGCTTTGTTCGGCTAGGTGTGCAAAGGGAGAACCACTGTGATTGTGCTTCCAGCTCACATGGTTAAGCACCTCAGTGGAGAAAGCTGACAACTGACTGTCACAATAAGCGTAAATTGGTCAGCGATCCGATGACTGTGTTAAATGACGGGCCATTCATAACAATGGCCGAAGTGTTTACGGCTTGACCTCGACTGTCGCCGAGCACTACCGGGGGCTATTAACTGGCCTCCCAAACTAAATCCTCAATATTTTGCTCTTACATTAGAGCCGATGTTTCATGATCATGCTTAGCATGACAACCCAATGAAAGGAACCTATAGCGGGACTATTTTCTTTGGAAGACATTTCTTATGTTAAACAGTAATATAACATATCTCTCTGCGTACCTTTGTTTATAAAACTGTATGGCCAGATTGCCTTGTTTGTCGTATATCTTTGCCCTCATAAAGGCTTTATAAAGTAGGACAAACACTCCTCGGCTACTGGCCAAGGAGGTGGAAGCCGATGGCCGGTCACCAAAGTTTTGTACAATGCGGATCCGAGCATTGATGACGTAAAGTACTTGGATACATAGAGTCGTTACACATAATTTGTGATTTTACTATGGATATCGATCCTTAATTCGGCCACCCGTGCTCGCATTAAGGCTCGAGGGCTACTAGGCTTCGGGCTTATTATTTACAAATATTAAAGGGGCACATCGACCCCCTGATCTGGTGTTGCCACCCGACCAGTGTCTCGGGGGCTACTGCATTGCCTATCCAATGTAGAAAATTTTAAGTGCAATACAGTTTCCGAGGAGATTATGATCCTCAGGTTGGTCATCCGCACCCAACCTGAGTCTCGAAGACTGAGCACGTCACTTTTTGTATCCCGAAGTATTCTGCCGAGCTAGGACTTGATCCTCAGGCCGATTTTGCAAATCAACCTGAGTCTCAGCGGCTACTGGGATCAGCGGTCTTACGTCATCCTTCAAGTGCATCTCGGGTTTTAAACCGATACACACCTTGAGGACTACTTGCTATATATCTCGACAGAGAATAAATTGCACCAATCAAAAATACTAACAAAAAATCGGCCCACAGTCGGGGTGGTGCACCACCTCGGAAGCAGTCCGACATAAAGCTCGGGCGCTAGTGGCTGGCTCCGTAAAGGGTATTTCCGGCATTAGGCTAGGCTAAACTCCTTCAACTTTTTTGAGCCAAGGTGATCTATGACACCTCGGATATAGTCCGGCATTGAAGCACAGATACATTCCGGCGTTGGAGCCCGGGTGCAGTTTGGCGTTGGAGCTCGGCTGTAATAATACTCTTATGCAATCCGGCGTTGCAGCTCGGATACATTCCGGCATTGGAGCTCGGAAGCAGCCCGACGTTGGAGCTCGGCTGCGAAAGATAAATCGGATGCAGTCCGGCATTGGAGCTCGGACGGAAGAGGACGCTGCCGCTCGGGAACAACTTCAAACCTGAGGTGTGGCATAAAAATAACAAGGCATTGATAAAGGCCGAAGACTTAAAGGGCTCCTCGGATACCCAACGCGTGAGATCTTCAGATTTATCTCGGCAATCCTCAAGGTAGAAGATGGGAATATTTGTTGAACCAGTTTTCAAGACCGACGACCGAAGACAAAGAACAGTTCGGATGAATCGAGGAGCGTCCCCAGCTTGAAGACCGGTTCAGGGGGCTACTGACGGTGTCCCGGACTAGGGGGTACTCACCACGTCGTCTCCCGATCAGTTGGATTGGGCCGAGGACCCCCAGGGCCGAATACTCATGGGCCAGTTCGGACAGCCGAAGGCATATACGAGGAAGATTCCACAAGACTTGGTGATCAAGATAAGGACTCCTCTCCATCGACGTATTCGACTAGGACTCTTGTTATCCTAGGCCTCTGGTATGTTATATAAGCCGAGGCCAGGCTAGTCGATAGATTATGATATTATTCATCATACCCTTAGGTTTTAGACCACAACATATGATCTCGAGGTAGATCAACTCTGTACTTGATACTCCATCAATATAAACAAGAGCAGGACGTAGGGTATTACCTCCATTAAGAAGGCCCGACCCAAGGTAAACATCGTGTCCCCTGTCTCCTGTTACCATCAATCCTTAGACGCACAGTTCGGGACCCCCTACCCGAGATCTGCCGGTTTTGACACCGACAATGTGCCTTGCTGCCCCTACTGTCACTGGGAAAGGACACCACAATATTGAACCCAAAGCTAAGCACTTCTCCCATTGCAAGAAAGATGAATCTAGTAGGCCAAACCAAACTAATAATTTGAAGAGACTTGCAAAGATATCCAAAAATACATAAAAGAATTCAGAGAAGATTCAAATATTGTTCATAGATAAACTTGATCATAAACCCACAATTCATCGATCTCAACAAACACACCGCAAAAGAAGATTACATCGAATAGATCTCCACAAGATAGGGGGAGAACTTTGTATTGAGATCCAAAAATAGAGAAGAAGCCATCTACCTAATAACTATGGACCCGTAGGTCTGAAGTAAACTACTCACACTTCATTGGAGATGCTATGGTGTTGATGTAGAAGCCCTCCGTGATCGATACCCCCTCTGGCGGAGCTCCGAAAAAGGCCCCAAGATGGGATCTCATGGATACAGAAAGTTACGGTGGTGGAATTAGGGTTTTGGCTCCATATCTGGTAGTTTGGGGGTACGTAGGTATATATAGGAGGAAGGAGTACGTCGGTGGAGCAACGTGGGCCCCACGAGGGTGGAGGGCGCGCCTAGGGGGGTAGGCGTGCCCCCTACCTCGTGCCTTTCTCGTTGATTTCTTGACGTAGGGTCCAAGTCCTCTGGATCATGTTCGTTCCGAAAATCATGTTCCCGAAGGTTTCATTCCGTTTGGACTCCGTTTGATATTCTTTTTCTGCGAAACCCTAAAATAGGCAAAAAAAAAACAACAATTCTGGGTTGGGCCTCCGGTTAATAGGTTAGTCCCAAAAATAATATAAAAGTGTATAATAAAGCCCAATATGTCGAAACAGATATAATATAGCATGGAACAATCAAAAATTATAGATACGTTGGAGACGTATCAAAGAGTTTTTCAATGAAAGACCTCGGTGAAGCTGCTTACATATTGGGCATCAAGATCTATAAAGATAGATCAAGACGTTTAATTGGACTTTCACAAAGCACATACCTTGACAAAGTTTTGAAGAAGTTCAAAATGGATCAGGCAAAGAAAGGGTTCTTGCCTGTGTTACAAGGTGTGAAGTTGAGTAAGACTCAATGCGCGGCCACTGTAGAAGATAGAGAGAAAATGAAAGTTGTTCCCTATGTTTCAGCCATAGGCTCTATCATGTATGCAATGATGTGTACCAGACCTGATGTGTGCCTTGCTATTAGTTTAGCAGGGAGGTACCAAAGTAATCCAGGAGTGGATCACTGGACAGTGGTCAAGAACATCTTGAAGTACTTGAAAAGGACTAAGGATATGTTTCTTGTTTATGGAGGAGACAAAGAGCTCATCGTAAATGGTTACGTTGATGCAAGCTTTGACACTGATCCGGACGATTCTAAATCGCAAACCGGATACATGTTTATATTGAACGGAGGAGCTGTCAGTTGGAGCAGTTCTAAACAGAGCGTCGTGGCGGGATCTACATGTGAAGCGGAGTACATTGCTGCTTCGGAAGCAGCAAATGAAGGAGTCTGGATGAAGGAGTTCATATCCGATCTAGGTGTCATACCTAGTGCATCGGGTCCAATGAAAATCTTTTGTGACAATACTGGTGCAATTACCTTGGCAAAGGAATCCAGATTTCACAAGAGAGCCAAGCACATCAAGAGACGGTTCAACTCCATCCGGGATCAAGTCCAGGTGGGACACATAGAGATTTGCAAGATACATACGGATCTGAATGTTGCAGACCCGTTGACTAAGCCTGTTCCACGAGCAAAACATGATTAGCACCAAGGCTCCATGGGTGTTAGAATCATTACTTTGTAATCTAGATTATTGACTCTAGTGCAAGTGGGAGACTGAAGGAAATATGCCCTAGAGGCAATAATAAAGTTATTATTTATTTCCTTATATCATGATAAATATTTATTATTCATGCTAGAATTGTATTAACCGGAAACATGATACATGTGTGAATACATAGACAAACAGAGTGTCACTAGTATGCCTCTACTTGACTAGCTCGTTGATCAAAGATGGTTATGTTTCCTAGCCATAGACATGAGTTGTCATTTGATTAACGGGATCACATCATTAGGAGAATGATGTGATTGACTTGACCCATTCTGTTAGCTTAGCACTTGATCGTTTAGTATGTTGCTATTGCTTTCTTCATGACTTATACATGTTCCTATGACTATGAGATTATGCAACTCCCGTTTATCGGAGGAACACTTTGTGTGCTACCAAACGTCAGAACGTAACTGGGTGATTATAAAGGTACTCTATAGGTGTCTCCGAAGGTACTTGTTGAGTTGGCGTATTTTGAGATTAGGATTTGTCACTCCGATTGTCGGGGAGGTATCTCTGGGCCCACTCAGTAATGCACATCACTATAAGCCTTGCAAGCATTGTAACTAATGAGTTAGTTGTGGGATGATGTATTACAGAACGAGTAAAGAGACTTGCCGATAACGAGATTGAACTAGGTATTGAGATACCGATGATTGAATCTTGGGCAAGCAACATACTAATGACAAAGGGAACAACGTATGTTGTTATGCGGTTTGACCGATAAAGTTCTTCGTAGAATATGTGGGAGCCAATATGAGCATCCAGGTTCCGCTATTGGTTATTGACCGGAGACGAGTCTCGGTCATGTCTACATAGTTCTCGAACCCGTAGGGTCCGCACGCTTAAAGTACCGTGATGATCGGTATTATGAGTTTTTGTGTTTTGATGTACCGAAGGTAGTTCGGAGTCCCGGATATGATCACAGACATGACGAGGAGTCACGAAATGGTTGAGACGTAAAGATCGATATATTGGACGACTATTGAGGGAGTCCTGGATTAGGGGGTCTCCGGACAGCCGGACTATCTCCATTGGCCGGACTGTTAGACTATGAAGATACAAGATTGAAGACTTCGTCTCGTGTCCGGATGGGACTCTACTTGGCGTGGAAGGAAAGCTAGGCAATACGTATATGGATATCTCCTCCTTTGTAACCGACCTTGTGTAACCCTAACCCTCTCCGGTGTCTATATAAACCGAAGGGTTTTAGTCCGTAGGACAACAACCATAACATACAATCATACCATAGGCTAGCTTCTAGGGTTTAGCCTCTCTGATGTCGTGGTAGATCTACTCTTGTACTACCCATATCATCAATATTAATCAAGCAGGACGTAGGGTTTTACCTCCATCAAGAGGGCCCAAACCTAGGTAAAACTTTGTGTCCCCTGCCTCCTGTTACCATCCGGACTAGACGCGTAGTTCGGGACCCCCTACCCGAGATCCGCCGGTTTTGACACCGACATTGGTGCTTTCCTTGAGAGTTCCGCTGTGCCGTCGCCCCCAGGAAGGATGTCTCATCTCGTCTTTAAAGACGGCACTATCACTGAGGGAGCTTTGGCTATCGGCCAAACTCTCCGGCTAGGTGGTTTTCTTACGATCGCATGTTCGGCCGCTGCGCCGATGATGACTTCTCGGGTCATCGAAAGCAATCTTGACGTCAACTCGGAACTCGCCGAGCAGTTATATCCAATGGAGCTCTCTTCCCTGAACGAGCTCCTGGATCGCATCGCCGCCTTGGGAGTCGCTATAGACTATGATCAGATTGGGCTTAAACCCGATCTGAGAGAGATTAACTCTCCCCAGGTCACCCATCACGTTGCAGTGGTGGAGGAACAATGCGGCAACCCTTCATCTATCTTAAGGACTAGCTATGTCCAGATTCCCGATCCCTCCAAGCCGGATACCCGCGGAGGGGAGGACATCACTCAAGGTCTGAACCTAGAATCAGGCAGCAGGCTAGATTTATCAGAAAACATCCAAGAATCCAAACTTTCGAGTTCGGAAACTCCTTGGCCCCTGAGTCTCAGATCGGGTGAGGATTCGGATTCAATCCCACCCACCCACCCAAACATACGCAATCTATCCCAAATTAGGCAAGAGCCCGAAGAAACAGTACACCATTACTGGGCCAGATTCCTCCTAGTCATGAACAGGATAAAGGACTGCCACGAGGAAGACGCAATTTCATTCTTTCGCAATAATTGCACGGACAAGGGAATCCTCAATGCCATAAGTCGCCGCGAAATTACACGCTTTGCCGACTTGGTGTCCATAGTACGAAAGTACTGTGCGATGCAAAGCGCCTGGAAAACCGAAATAAAATTTTGGGATAATCCGGCCCTGAATACAAACCCAGTCCGAAATAAAAGGGTGCATTATCACAATACACCTGGATTAACTACCAAAAAGCAAAAGCCCTCAACTGGGCAAGGAACCGTACTGGAGGGATGGCCTGCAAAATTCATAGTACAGCGGATGCAATACCAACGCACAGCCTTAGAGCATGTTGGATACTCCGGCAGGTGGCCAAAAGTGGTGAGGATCTACTCCTCCCAAAAACCACAGAGCACCATCCCGTGGACAACAATACGGTGTTAACGGTCTTTGAGACCTTCGCATCAAATAATAGACGTAAACGAGCACTCCGCAGCATGGCCGAAATCTGCCACATAGCATAAATAAATCCTTGGAGTGACACGGCTATTACCTTCAATGCGAGTGACGAACCCAAATTCCGAACAGCCCGAGCACCAGCCGCACTGGTCCTCAGTCCAATCGTGGACGACTTTCGACTCACCAAGGTACTCATGGACGGCGGCAGCGGATTAAACCTCATCTATGAGGAAACTCTTCAAAAGATGGAAATAGACTGGAGCCACATTGAGCACAGTAGCACAACCTTTCGAGGAATCATCCCTAGTCGGGAAGCACGCTGTGCCGGGAAAATCACACTAGATGTGGTTTTCGGTACGCCGGATAATTACAGGTCCGAAGAAATTACATTCCAAGTGGCCCTGTTCAGCAGCGGATACCACGCTCTACTAGGGCGGGAGGCGTTTACAACCTTCCAAGCCATACCCCATTACGGGTACATGAAGCTCAAAATGCCCGAGCCCAATGGAATCATCACTCTTGCTAGTGATCCGGACATAGCACTCCGTGCCGAAAATTAGACAGCCGCACTGGCCCTCGAGGCACTATCTGAAGCCCTAGCGGCCGAGGAACTAAGTGCGCTGCGCTCCACGGTGAACAGGAATGATGTGATACTCGATAAAAGATCCAAGTCCACCTGCTTTAAACCGGCGGACAAAATAGTCAAATTCCAAGTCCATCCAACGGACCCTACAAAAACAGCTTCCATCGGGGCACAATTAAACCCTGATGTCGAGGCCGCACTGCGAGAGTTCCTACGCGAGAACTAGGACATTTTCGCCTGGCACCCTTCAGACATGCCAGGAATCCCACGCAGGCTGGCTGAGCACAACCTAAATATCCTAAAAGGATTCAAGCCAGTCAAGCAGGCTCTTCAATGTTTCTCCGAGCCTAAGAGACAAGCCATGGGAGAGGAACTAGCCAAGCTATTGGAGGCCGGATTCATCAGAGACATAAAACATCCGGACTGGCTAGCAAACCTGGTGATGGTACCAAAGAAGGACAAATCCTAGCGCTTGTGCATCGATTTTAAGGACCTTAACAAGGCCTGCCCAAAGGAACCCCCTCCCCCGCATCAATCAAATCATCGATGCTACCGCATGACATGATTCATTGTGTTTCCTCGACGCATACTCCGGCTACCATCAAATTAAAATGGCGGAGCCATACCAAGCCGCAACGGCATTCATCGCACCATACGGCCCATTTTGCTTCAACACAATGCCCTTCGTGCTCAAAAATGCCGGCGCAACATATCAGCGCATGATTTAGACATGTCTGGCAAACCAGATTGAAAAAACAGTGGAGGCATACATGGACGACGTGGTCATTAAAACCAAGCACGTCGAAACTCTAGTAGACGACTTGAGGCTCACATTCGACAACCTCCGAACATATGACATCAAGCTCAATCCGGAAAAATGCGTTTTCGGCGTACCAGCCGGAAAGCTCCTGGGATTCATTGTCTCCAGTAGAGGTATCGAAGCTAATCCGGCCAAAATTCGAGCGCTGTCACAGTTGGCTACCCCAACAGACCTCAAACAAATACAAAAATTGATTGGATGCGTGGCGGCTCTAAGCCGCTTTATCTCCCACTTGGGAGAAAAGGCATTACCCCTTTATCGCCTGCTCTGGCGCACCGGACACTTCGACTGGACGGATGCCGCCTTGGCCGGACTCAACGAAATAAAATCCATATTGGCAACAAACCCAGTCCTGGTCGCGCCAAACGTTGGCGAACCAATGCTATTATACATTGCAGCAACTCATCAAGTAGTAAGCGCAGTGCTCGTCGTCAAGCGAGAAGCGGACGGACACAAATTCCCCCTTCGAAAGCCGGTTTACTATGTGTCCACTGTCCTTACTCCATGCAAATCATGGTACCCGCATTATCAAAAGATAGCGTACGCGGTATTTATGGCATCCCGAAAGCTGCGACACTACTTTCAAGAGTGTTCGATAATGGTAGCCTCGGAAGTACCACTTAACGATATTATAAACATTCGCGACGCGACAGGCCGGATTGCCAAATGGGCCATTGAGCTCCTCCCGTTTGACATAACTTACAAGCCACGGCGAGCCATTAAGTCGCAAGTGTTGGCTGACTTCGTCGCTGAATGGACGAAAGCCGAACTCCCTAAAGAGTACGACACATATTCAAACTGGATCATGCACTTCGACGGCTCGAAAATGTTGGCTGGTCTGGGGGCTGGCGTCGTTTTCATGTCCCCAATAGGAGATACCGTTCAATACGTACTACAGATATGTATACGGACTCCAACAACGTAGCCGAATATGAGGCCCTTCTACATGCTCTCCGGATGGCAGTATCCATGGGCATTCAACGCCTATAGGTGCGCGGGGATTTGAACCTCGCGATATCCCAAATAAATGGAGACTTCGACGCCAAGGATCCGAAAATGGCAGCTTATCGCAATGTCGTCCTAAAAATGTCAGCTCGGTTCGAGGGGCTCGAATTTCACCATGTGGCTCGGAAAAACAATCAGGCGACGGATATCCTCGCCCGCATCGGTGCAAAATGCGATGCGGTCCCTCCCAACATATTCCTGGAACGGCTCTTCAAGCCATCCGTAGAATGGGAAGGGGACACTGGTAACAACAGTCTGGACCCAGCCAAAATACCCGATACCGAACCCTCTGACACAATCGGAGGCTCCGCCACCGAAATAACACAATCAGCCCACGAAATAATGGCCATTATTGCCCCGTGGACAGAACCATTCCTGGCCTACCTAACTAGACAGGAACTTTCGGAGGAGCGAAATGAGGCACGCTGCGTAGTGCGGCGATCCAAGGCCTACAGGGTCCATGAGGGAGAATTATACAAAAAAAGCGCTACCGGAGTCCTTCAACGGTGCATCTCCGAAGAGGAAGGACGGAACCTTTTGGCAGAAATTCATGCCGGACTCGGCGGTCATCACGCCGTAGCCCGGGCTCTTGTAAGCAAGGCCTTCCGTACATGATTCTATTGGCCAACGGCCCGGGCAGACACATGGGACTTGGTCCAATGTTGCGCCGGTTGCCAGCTCTTTGCAAATCAAAGCCACATGCCACCCATCGCCCTCCGAACAATCCCCATTACATGGCCCTTCGCAGTCTGGGGGCTTGACATGGTTGGACCCCTTAAAGGGGGAACCCACAAGAAAAAATACTTATTGGTCATGGTGGATAAATTCACCAAATGGATAGAGGCCAAACCGGTTAAAACAGCCGAATCCGGTCCGGTGATAGATTTCATATCCGGGGTTGTACACCGTTACGGCGTCCCCCACAACATCATCACTGATAATGGCACGAACTTCACAGCCGATGAGGTAAAACTCTGGTGCAGCAAAATGGGCATCAAGCTCAATTATGCTTCAGTCTATCACCCACAAACCAATGGTCAAGTCGAACGAGCAAATGGTCTTATAATGAGTGGCATTAAGCCCAAATTAGTGCGCTCCTTAACGGAGTCTGACACGCACTGGGTAGAGGAGCTCGACTCCGTACTCTGGGAGCTGCGGACCACGCCGAATCGTAGTACCGGATACATGCCATTTTTATGGTGTACGGTGCAGAGGCAGTCTTGCCCTGTGACATAATTCATGACTCACCTCGAGTGTGCATGTACGAAGAAAGAGAAGCCGAGCTCGATTGGCAGGACAGTCTGGACACCTTGGAGGAAGAGTGCGACATAGCCAAAGCCCGTTCCGCATTTTACTAGCAACAGGCTTGCAGATACCAAAGCAGAGAAGTACGGGCCAAAACTTATAACGTTGGCGAACTAGTTCTCCGGCTGTCGGATAAGAAAAAGAACAAGCTAGAGCCCAAATGGGAAGGTCCCTTCATCATCGACCAAGTTCTGACCGGCGGAGCGTACCGACTGTGGGATGCATCGACTAGTCGACTCGAGCCGAACTCATGGAATGCAGCCAGGCTCCGAATATTCTACGCCTAGCACCGGACTTTATGTTAGTCCCCTCCCTTTGTCCATTTTCTGCATATGCGTCATCTATCTTGTTTCCCTTTCTTTCTTTTATTTCTCTAGGCCTTCAAGGGTCACCTTGTGCCTCACTTGTACATTAAAGATGTGCTAGCCGCACTCTCTACACCTGGGGAATTCTTTCACAGAAGCTTAAATTAATTACCTGGGCATCACGCCCAACACATGCGTTATACTTCCGCATGTACCTTTTTTCACCATTATATGCATCTATATGACTTAAGTTTTGGCCAAGCTGGGTTGCCTGGCTCTTGTATTTATGCCCTACGTTCCTGTTAATTCGGCTAAGGCATAAGGGGAGCACCTCTGCGATTGTTACCGCCGGGTCAGCCGGACGTGTACCTCAGACTGGGTGAAGCCGAAAGCTAGCGTTCTTAAGAGAATATTCGATCGGTGAACAAAAGATGACTTTCATTTATTATCCATATCTGCCCCCAGATGTTTTTTCTGCGCTTCTTGTCGCGGTCCGGACATGCCCTTAAGGGCATGCCTACCCAGGGAAAGGAACCCTTAACAGAACTATTCTCTCTGGAAGATGTTTCTTACTACCCATGTAATATAAGATAACTAGTTGGGCACTTGTCTGATAAAGCACTAATGACCCCTATGCCTGGTCTCCACGCATGCCCCGGTTCTTACATAACCGAGAGGGTATTCGGATACACTCCGAACTGTCCGGTCCCGAGGTTGAAGCGAAAAGGTCCGCCACGACAAACGATCTACAATACGGCTAGAAGGCATCATACATGTCACTTTAAAATTACATAGTCAATTTGACTGGTTGAATTCCTCTTCAATGCCATCCAATAGGCTGTCTAGTCTACAGTCCTGTTGGGAATACTTTGCGGCCAATTCTACTTGGCCGTACACTAAACTCACAGGGATCTCCTTGCCATCAGGCCCCACGGGTCCAACTTCGGCCATGTAGTTCGGGTCAGCCTTCGTGTACCGTGTCTTCACCATTGCCCAGGCTTCCCTGGCACCCTGATGGTAGGCCGATATCTTTCATAATCGGAAGCGCCGCCGTGCTCCCTTCAGCTTTTCTGCAAGCTCTCCAAGGCCTTCGGGTATGGAGACGGATGGCCACAAGGCCTGGGCGATGCCTTGCATCACCTGCCAAACTCATTCGTGCAACTGCGAGAGCTCGGGAAGATCACCCGTCGAACCAGGCATCTCCTCGGCAGGACGACCTGTTGGCATACCTACAAACATAACTCTGTCAGCCAGCTTCCTCGCCGAACTCTTTTTTCAAAGTTCGTTCAAGCACTTACTAAATATGCCGCGTCGAAGTCGCCGATTCTCCTTAACAGAGTCCGACAGTTGGGCACGAACATCTTTTAGTTCCATGCCCATCTTGGTGTTGGCATCTTGGAGATCATTATTCTCCTGACTCACCCTCGTCAGCACGCTCTCACTGGCCTTCAGCTGGCGTATGAGCTATTGCTTATCCGTATTTACTCCAGCGTCATCTGTAATTATATCGTCAGATCTGCATATACGCCGCATTCTAATACGATACTTATCATTTAAAGGATATGTTACCAGAGGGGGTCTCTTTGGGCTCCCCTGCTGCGGCTAGTGCGGCCTGTAGTTGGGCTTTGCACTCTTCCAACTCCTGGGACAGTTGAGTATTCTTTTTTGTAAGAACCTGCATAACAAATGATCCTTAAATCAGTTATCCTAACTGTTTCAAGTCTTAGGGGCTACTGATATATATAATCCTCAAATTTTCTCACCCGTATGTCCTTTACATACTGCTCCGTGGCTCTGGCTAGACCATTTTGAGCGGCACGGAGGTGCACGTCTCCCGAGTTGAAAGCATCCAATGCCTCTTGGGAGAAACAAGCGTCACGAAGAACAGTCCGGCGACGCATGTGGTTCATGGCACTTTCCACCTCGGAATGGGTGGCAGACAGTTTATCCGCATCCTCTGTCGGAGGAGCACCCGGCGCACGCCTTGTATTCGTTCCCGCCTCTGAATCCGGCCTTGGAGCCTGGCTTGTGGAGGCGCGATTGGTTGCCTCTCCGGGTATAGTCTGGCGAGCTCTCTTTTTCCTGAAAAGAAGGCATGGGCCTTAATATGTCTCTGCAAATAATGTCTTGTAATAAAGACGGCGTGCCGTACCACTGCGTTGGTGCCTTAATCCGGACTGTGGATCTTTTCAGCCTGCCTGGCCTTGCGGCCCCTTGTTGGCTAGTTGCCACAGGCTCGACCTTCTGCCCCGAGGACCTCCCCTGCAAAACACGGCTGTTATACGGCAATCAAAAAGCGCAAGGACGGATCCCTTTTTAAATGCTGGGACTTCGGTCTCAGTCACCTGTGAGGCTGGAACTAGCCCAGGGTAATCGGCCGTAATGGCCACCAAGGCGTTGTCATTACTCCATTGGTAAAATACCCCATCGATCAGCTCCACAGATATGTCCGGATCCTCCTGGGAGGTCGGGTCAAGGGACCGTCCGGGGTCCTCAGGTTGTGGAGGAGGGCTATTTATCTCCTTTACTGTCTGGCGCAGCTCCTGCGATAAAATCGCTAGAATAAATACTTAACTATGGGAATACGAAATAGATGGGTGATAAAAAGTCTCCGCTTACCCAGCTCGGAGGATTGTACATAGAAAATCCGCCCTGCGGGTTTACACGAAGGAATTCCTCCTCTTCTCCTTTGTACAAAGTGGATAAGATCTTTATTAGATCATCAGCCGATCCCGGCCCTTTGCGGCCGTGGCGGGTGGCGTCATCCTCCCCGTTGAAATCCCACATGGGGTGGCCCCTATACTGAAGCGGCTGCACCCCCCGCATGATGCATGTGGCCATGACCTCGATCATGGTCAATCCGGATCGAGCTAAAAAACTTATCCGACTCATCAGGTAAAGAATGTCCCTGTGATCTTCCTCCATGGAGCTTCGTGGACGCCAGCTCCGGCGCTTCTTCAAAGGGGCGTTGTCGAACTCCGGAAGGCCAATCCGAATAGGGTCCGGGAGAGGGACATCTTCTATATAAAACCATTCTGAAGGCCAGTCTTCAGACGTCTTCTTCAGGGTCCCGGACAGGTATCTGGTCCCGGCAATACGCCACACTTCGGCTCCGCCTATTTGATATATTGATCCCTTCTTAGAACGGGGCACAAGGCAGAAGAGATTCTTCCACAGAGCGAAATGAGCCTCACAGCCCAAAAACAACTCACAAAGGGCTACGAATCCCGCGATATGCAGCAGGGAGGCAGGCGTAAGGTTGTGCAACTGGAGGCCGTAGAACTCCAGAAGCCCCCGGAGAAACGGATGAATTGGGAATCCGAGCCCTCTTACCAAATAAGGGACAAGGCATACCCGCTCTCCCTTGGAGGGATTGGGGCGGCTCTCCGCTTGCTCTCCGCCATTGTAGGTGGCAAGCCCGGCTCGAACCGGGACCAGGTACGCTGGGGGAAGAAATCCCTTGGACTGAAGCATCACCAATTTGCTGTGCGGGATGGAACATCTCTCCCAATCTCCCGGCTTGGAGCTAGGGGTGCGAGAGGAGGAGCTGCGTCGACCGGCCATGATGGAATGGGTCTCTGTCGGGTGCGCTCCGATGAAGGCTCGCCAAGGGGGGATGGTGTGATTTGGATCTGAATCCTCGTCTTTTTAAATAGGCGTCTCATTCACACAGCTAGGGGGGTAAATATGAACACACCCTTGCTCTTAGCATTCGCTCGACACGTGGAAAGTGGCCATTATTGGGCGTGGAAGCCGAGGAGTACAAACATTTACAAGAAACTGAACATTATTTCGACAGGTACATAGAATTTGGAGAGGAACCCGCCTTGCAATGCCGAAGACAATACTACGCGTCGGACTCATTGTCATTGAAGCCTAGTTCGGGGGCTACTGAGGGAGTCCTGGATTAGGGGGTCTCCGGACAGCCGGACTATCTCCATTGGCCGGACTGTTAGACTATGAAGATACAAGATTGAAGACTTCGTCTCGTGTCCGGATGGGACTCTACTTGGCGTGGAAGGCAAGCTAGGCAATACGTATATGGATATCTCCTCCTTTGTGACCGACCTTGTGTAACCCTAACCCTCTCCGGTGTCTATATAAACCGAAGGTTTTTAGTCCGTAGGACAACAACCATAACATATAATCATACCATAGGCTAGCTTCTAGGGTTTAGCCTCTCTGATCTCGTGGTAGATCTACTCTTGTACTACCCATATCATCAATATTAATCAAGCAGGACGTAGGGTTTTACCTCCATCGAGAGGGCCCGAACCTAGGTAAAACTTCGTGTCGCCTGCCTCCTGTTACCATCCGGCCTAGACGCACAGTTCAGGAACCCCTATCCGAGATCCGCCGGTTTTGACACCGACAACTATATTCGGACATTGGAAGTGTTCCGGGTGATTTCAGAGAAAACCGGTGTGCCGGAGGCTTACCGGAACCCCTCCCCCCAGAGAAATAATGGGCCTTATGGGCCTTAGTGGAGAGAGAGAGGGCTGACCTAGGGCAGGCCCCGCGCCCCTCCCCCTCCGGTCTGAATTGGACTAGGAGAGGGGGGCTGCGCCCCCCTTTCCTTCTCCCTCTCCCCCTTCCTTTCCCCCTCCTAGTAGGAGTAGGAAAGAGGGGAGTCCTACTCCTAATAGGAGGAGGACTCCTCCTGGCGCGCCATAGAGGGCCGGCCGGCCTCCCCCTTTGCTCCTTTATATACGGGGGCACCCCATAGACACAATAATTGATCATTGATCTCTTAGCCATGTGCGGTGCCCCCCTCCACCATAATCCACCTCGATCATATCGTAGAGGCGCTTAGGCGAAGCCCTGCGTCGGTAGCATCATCATCACCGTTACCACGCCGTCGTGCTGACGAAACTCTCCTGTGAACCTTTGCTGGATCGGAGCTCGCGGGACGTCATCGAGTTGAACATGTGCAGAACTCGGAGGTGCCGTCCGTTCGGTACTTGGATCAGTCGGATCGTGAAGACGTATGACTACATCATCCGCATTGTGCTAACGCTTCCGCATTCGGTCTATGAGGGTACGTGGACACACTCTCCCCTCTCGTTGCTATGCATCACCATGATCCTGTGTGTGCGTAGGGAATTTTTTTGAAATTACTACGTTCCCCAACAATTGAACACTCTACAAATATGTGGGATTATTTTTACCTAAAGTTGACGCTCTTTCAAACCCACTTTCAATATTATTGGAAATAACATATTCATCATAAGGCTTAAATAAATTTTCAAGATCATAAGAAGAATGACCCCAATCATGATCATTACAATAATTAGTGGACATAGCAAAATTTTCATCCCCAAGCTTGGGGTTTTGCATATTATTATCACAATTGACATTAATAGAATTTATAGTAAAATTATTGCAATCATGCTTTTCATTCAAGGAGCTATCATGAATCACTTCATAAATTTCTTCATCACAAATTTCAGATTCACGACTCTCAAGCAAAACTTCATAAAGATAATCTAGCACACTCAACTCACTAGCAATTGCTTCATCATGATTGGATCTTTTAAAAAGATTAGCAAGTGGATGGGGATCCATATCAATAGATTTTTAGCAAGCGAAGATGCAAGCATATAGAAGGCACATGGCAACACAAGCAAACAAAAGATTTGACGAGAAAAAGGTGAACGAAAAAGAGGGCGAATAATTTGACATTTTTTTGTGAAGTGGAAGAGAGGAAAACGAGAGGCAAATGGCAAATAATGTAAATTGCGAGGAGATGAGATTTGTAATTAGGAACCTGGTATATGTTGAAGATGCTCCCCGGCAACGGCGCTAGAAATTCCTTTTGATGTCGCTTGAAGCTACGCCAGTATTTCCCCGGAGAGGAAGGGATGATGCAGCATAGCGGCGGTAGGTATTTCCCTCAGATATGAAACCAAGGTTATCGAACGAGTAGGAGAACCAAGCAACACAACGTAAATAGCACCTGCGCACAAATAAAAACTACTCGCAACCCGACGTGTAAAAGGGGTTGTCAATCCCTTTCGGGTAGCGGCGCCCCAAGACGGGCAAATAGACGTGAGAGAGTTGTAAATATTGATAGATCGAACACCAAATAAAATATATTGCAGCAAGGTATTTTGTATTTAATAGATCTGAAAATAAAAGGCAAATAAAATAGATCACAAAGGCAAATAATATGAGAAAGAGACCCGGGGGGCGTAGGTTTCACTAGTGGCTTCTCTCGAGAAAAATAGCAAATGATGAGTAAACAAATTACTATTGGGCAATTGATAGAACTTCAAATACTCATGACGATATCCAGGAAATGGTCATTACATAGGCATCACGTCAAAGATTAGTAGACCGACTCCTGCCTGCATGTACTACTATTACTCCACACATTGACCGCTATCCAGCATGCATCTAGTGTATTAATTTCATGGAGAAACGGAGTAATGCAATAAGGACGATGACATGATGTAGACAAGATCTATCTATGTAGAGATAAACCACATCGTTTTATCCTTAGTAGCAACGATACATACGTGTCGGTTCCCCTTTTGTCACTGGGATCAAGCACCGTAAGATCGAACCCACTACAAAACACCTCTTCCCATTGCATGATAAAGAGATCAAGTTGACCAAACAAAACCCAAATATCGGAGAAGAAATACGAGGCTATAAGAAATCATGCATAAAAGAGATCAAATAAATTCAAATAGTTTCATGGATATAAAAAAGATAGATCTGATCATAAACTCGAACTTCATCTGATCCCAACAAACACACCGCAAAAAGAGTTACATCATATGGATCTCCAAGAGACCATTGTATTGAGAATCAAACGAGAGAGAGGAAGCCATCTAGCTACTAACTATAGACCCAAAGGTCTACAAAGAACTACTCACGCATCATTGGAGAGGCACCAATGGAGGTGGTGAACCGCATCCGTGATGATGTCTAGATTGGATCGGGTGGTTCTGGACTCTGCGGCGGCTGGAATTGATTTTCGTTGACTCCCCTAGGGTTTCTGGAATATTGGGGTATTTATAGAGCAAAGAGGCGGTCCGAGGGGCACCCGAGGTGGGCACAACCCACTAGCGCGCGCCTGGGCCTCCTGGCGCACCCTGGTGGGTTGTGCTCTCCTCGGAGCACCCCCCAGGCACAGCCTTGGCCCATTAGGTGTCTTCCGGTCCATAAAAAATCTCCGTAAAGTATCATGGCATTTGGACACCGTTTGGTATTGATTTTCTGCGATGTAAAAAACATGCAAAAAACAACAACTGGCACTTGGCACTATGTCAATAGGTTAGTACAAAAAATGATATAAAATGATTATAAAACATCCAAGATTGATAATATAACAGCATGGAACAATAAAAAAATTATAGATACGTTCGAGACGTAACAGGCTCCTATGCGCGTGGACTGCAAGTTTGGTGTCTGGGTGTACTATTTCCTTCCTCTGCAAACTGACTCTGTACAACCCTAGGTCCCTCCGGTGTGTATATAAACCGGAGGGTTTTAGTCTGTAGGGATCATCAGAATATTCATAGGCTAGACAACTAGGGTTTAGCCATTACGATCTCGAGGTAGATCAACTCTTGTAACCCATATAGACACACCGAATATAATCAAGCAGGACGTAGGGTTTTACCTCCTTTAAGAGGGCCCGAACCTGGGTAAACATCGTGTCCCTACTGTCCCTTGTTACCATCGATCCTCAGACACACGGCTTGGGACCCCCTACCCAAGATCTGCCGGTTTTGACACCAACATGGGACTCGTGCATGACCACATCGACATCAGTCGCTGCCCCCTTGTTGGCCTCTAGGTTAGGCGGGTCGGCCTTATCATTGTCATCCAGCTGGATGACCTCAATCACCGCTGCACGAACGCACGGATAGAAGTATCAAGACGGAGTCAATCGGATGGGACCCAGAAATTCGGGTCAATTGGCATGTCCGTAACTTTGGAAGTGGCAACATCCGCCACGTCACCCTCGCCCTGACCCTACTAGGGGGCATTCGGATCGAACGATGTTGTCAACGTCTCGTTGCTGCAGTTGCAAAAACACTCGGTCGTCGGACGAGTGGACATTATACAAGAGGGTGCACCAGCTTCAACACTTACGTAGAAGCCACCGGTACCACCACCTTGATCCTTGCCACAATAGCCTTCTAGAGCTTGACGGTGATTTGCTTGGGCTCCTTCTCGGTGGAGCTCTCCTCCTCCGATCGTCCGTGCTTCGAGCTGTGTGTGGTGTGACCGGAGATGGTCTGTTGTGGAGCACCCCCTGATTGACCACTTGGGTCGTGGTGCGCTTTGGTGCGGGGCTCTCTGGGACCATCGGATGATGGTGAGGACTCGATCTCCTCACCTTCCTTGATGCTCTCCTCCTCGTCACTCTCCTCGTCGTCCTCGTCACTTTCCTCCGAATACTGATGCTCCATGTCACTTGTCATGTCCTCCGAGGATTTGTTGACCACTAGCACCTGGGAGATCATCTGTTGGAAGCTCTGAGGAAGAAGGCAAACAGAAGTTAACAACTTCAGAATTCAATGCATAGAAAGAAACCTCTAGACAACGCGACTGATCAAAGATACAGTTACCTCAACTTGCGGGGTGATGACCCACAAGTATAGGGGATCAATTGTAGCTCTTTTCGATAAGTAAGAGTGTCGAACCCAATGAGGAGCAGAAGGAAATGACAAGTGGTTTTCAGCAAGGTAATGTCTGCAAGTGCTAAAATTATAAGTAGCAGAGTAGTTTGATAGCAAGGTAATTTGTGACAAGCAAGTAACGATAGTAGTAACAAAAGTGCAACAATGTAGCCTAATCCTTTTGAGGCAAAGGACATGCCAAAACGGTCTCTTATGATAAGCAAACTGTTCTTGAGGGTACACAGGAATTTCATCTAGTCACTTTCACCATGTTGGTTCGATTTGTGTTCGGTACTTTGATAATTTGATATGTGGGTGGACCGGTGCTTAGGTGCTGTTCTTACTTAAACCAACCTCCTACTTATGATTAACCCTCCCGCAAGCATATCCGCAACTACGAGAAAAGTATTAAGAATAAATTCTAACCATAGCATTAAACTTTTGGATCCAATCGGTCCCTTACGTAATAGCGCATAAACTGGGGTTTAAGCTTCTGTCACTCTCGCAACCCATCATCTAATTGCTACTCCACAATGCATTCCCTTGTGCCCAAATATGGTGAAGTGTCATGTAGTCGACGTTCACATGACACCACTAAGGGAATCACAACATACATACTATCAACATATCGAACACATATCAAGTTCACATGATTACCTGCAACATGATTTCTCCCATGACCTCAAGAACTAAAGTAACTACTCACAAATGATAATCATGCTCAATATCAGAGGGGTATTAAATAGCATATTGAATCTCAACATATAATCTTCCACCAAATAAACCATATAGGAATCAACTACAAGATGTAATCAACACTACTAGTCACACACAAGCACTAATCTATAGTTCCAGTAACAAGATTGAACACAAGAGATGAACTAGGGTTTGAGATGAGATGGTGCTATTGAAGATGTTGATGGAGATTGCCCTCCCCAAGATGGGAGAGTTGTTGGTGATGATGATGACGATGATTTCCCCCTCCGGGAGGGAAGTTCCCCCGTCGGAATCGCTCCGCCGAAGGGCAAAAGTGCTCCTGCCCAAGTTCCGCCTCGAGACGGCGGCGCTCCATCCCGAAAGTCCTCCCCATATTTTTTTTCTAGGTCAAAATGACCTATATACCAGAAGATGGGCACCGGAGGTGGGCCTGGGTGAGCACAACCCACCAAGGCGCGCCTGGGCTCCTTGGCACGCCCAGGTGGGTTGTGCCCACCTGGTGGGCCCCCTATGATAGTTATTTGCTCCAATATTCATCATATATTTGATAAAAAAATCTCTGTGAAATTTTAGCTTTTTTGGAGTTGTGCAGAATAGGTGGCCTGACATAGCTTTTCCAAGTCCAGATTTCCAGCTGTCGGAATTCTCCCTCTTTGTGTATACATTGCATATTATGAGAGAAAAGACATTAGAATTACTCCAAAAATAATTATTATGGATAAGAACATCATAAATAACAGTAAGAAAACATGATGCAAAATAGGCATATCACGGGGCATCCTTGTTGTACGGAGGTACTCGCCTGGACCCGCGTTGGTTGTCACGGGACGACGTGATGGCCTTGATCTTACTTACCATGGTCTTCTTGTTGAACCCCGCTGGGTGCACTCGGGTAGGGTCATTAGGACCCTCATACATCCACATCAGACACGACCTGTCTTGAAGTGGCAGGATCCGTCAGGCGAGGAAGGTCTCCAGCAGACCCATCCCATTGACCCCGACAAGGGCGTTGGTCAAGATGCCCACATCCACCTTCTCTTCCTTGGTCACCTTGAGGGATGGAGGAACGACGACTCGTGCTCCCGAGTACAAGGGTAGACCATTCGGAGATCCCTCACTAGGGACATCCTTGCGATACAACCAACTATCTCGTCATCCCTTCACCGAGTCGGGAAAGCTCATTTTCGGGAACGCGCTTCTCCCCTGGACCTGTATGCCGAGCCCCCACACAACTAGGTCACATGGATCTTGTCACCATCCAACAGGTCTTTCTTCACGGTCATAGACCGACAAGTGAAGATGTGCTTGAACAACCCCCAGTGGGGGTAGCAACCAATGTAGTTTTCGCAGAGAGAGACAAATGCAGACAAATAGATGATGGCATTCAGTGGAAGGTGGTGAAGCTGAGCTCTGAAGTAATCCAGAAAAGTACGAAAGAAGGGGTGGGGGCATCAAGAAACCTCGCTCGACGTGGGTGATCAGGAGGACACACTCGTCCCTCCTGCGACACCAGCTTGATCTCACCAGCCCCCGGCCGCCTCCATCTGTCCTCCAGAATGAGATCGTCGTCCATGAACTCTTGCAGCCGCTTCGTTGTGAGGAGCGAGGGGATCCAATTGCTACCTCTTGAGCATTGCGTTGGTTTTCCCTTGAAGAGGAAAGGGTGGTGCAGTAAAGCAACATAAGTATTTCCCTCAGTTTTTGAGAACCAAGGTATCAATCCAGTAGGAGACCACACGCGAGTCACCTCGTACCTACACACACAAATAAGAACCTCACAACCAACGTGGTAAAGGGGTTGTCAATCCCTTCACGGCCACTTGCAAGAGTGAGATCTAATAGAGATGATAATAATAAGAAAAATGTTTTTGGTATTTTTATGATATAGATTGAAAGTAAAAGATTGCAAAATAAAATAGATTGGAAACTTGTATGATGGAGAATAGACCCGGGGGCCATAGGTTTCACTAGTGACTTCTCTCAAGAAAGCATAAGTATTATGGTGGGTGAACAAATTACTGTCGAGCAATTGACAGAATTGAGCATAGTTATGAGAATATCTAGGTATGATCATGTATATAGGCATCAAGTCTGCGACAAGTAGACCGACTCCTGCCTGCATCTACTACTATTACTCCACACATCGACCGCTATCCAGCATGCATCTAGAGTATTAAGTTCATAAGAACGGAGTGAAAGGATCGAGAAGAGGTGTCTAGAGGGGGGTGATTAGACACCAAGTGCCAAAAGTTGCAGTTTTTAATATTCTTAAGTTTAAGTGGAGTGTAAGAACAAGTTTAACAAACACAATACATATCAAGCAAGCATGCAATGAGTATGTGAGCAGCAGGAAGTAAAGCATGCAACTTGCAAGAATGTAAGGAGAAGGGTTTGGAGTATTCAAACGCAATTGGAGACACGGAGGTTTTTGTCGTGGTTCCGATAGGTGGTGCTATCGTACATCCACGTTGATGGAGACTTCAACCCACGGAGGGTAACGGTTGCGCGAGTCCAAAGAGGGCTCCACCCACGAAGGGTCCACGAAGAAGCAACCTTGTCTATTCCATCACGGCCGTCGCCCACGAAGGACTTGCCTCACTAGCGGTAGATCTTCACAAAGTAGGCGATCTCCTTGCCCTTACAAACTCCTTGGTTCAACTCCACAATCTTGTTGGAGGCTCCCAAGTGACACCTAGCCAATCTAGGAGACACCACTCTCCAAGAAGTAACAAATGGTGTGTTGATGATGAACTCCTTGCTCTTGTGCTTCAAATGATAGTCTCCCCAACACTCAACTCTCTCTCACGGGATTTGGATTTGATGGAAAGAAGATTTGAGTGGAAAGCAACTTGGAAAGGCTAGAGATCAAGATTCATATGGTTGGAATGGAATATCTTGACCTCAACACAAGTGTAGGTGGTTCTCTCTCAGAAAATGTGTATTGGAAGTGTAGGTATGTTCTGATGGCTCTCTCCCAGAATGAAGAGTGGGTGGAGGGGTATATATAGCCTCCACACAAAATCTAACCATTACACTCAATTTACCAATCTCAGTGAGAGCGAAGGGAAAAACTCGGTCGGACCGATTTAGTAAACCTAGTGACCGTTAGGGTTTTCGGTGGGACTGACTAGTTCAACTCGGTGGAACCGATGTGCTAGGGTTAGGGTAAAACCAGAACTCGGTTTGACCGATTACTCAAACTCGGTGGGACCGATTTGGGTAATAAGCGAAACAAAGAGTTGGCCAAGCAAACTCGGTGGGGCCGGTTGCATATCTCGGTGGGACCGAAAATATTGCAACAGGTAACAGAGAGTTTGCAAGCCCATCTCGGTGAGACTGAGATCCCATCGGTGAAACCGAACTGATTAGGGTTTCTAGCAGTGGCTATGTTAACTGAACTCGGTGGCTCCGAATAGAAAGAATCGGTGGGGCCGAGTTTGACTTTTGGTTTAGGTCATATGTGGATGTGGGAAGGTAGTTGAGGGTTTTGGAGCATATCACTAAGCACTTTGAGCAAGCAAGCCGTTAAGCAACACCTCATCCCCTCTTGATAGTATTGGCTTTTCCTATAGACTCAATGTGATCTTGGATCACTAAAATAGAAAATGTAGAGTCTTGATCTTGAAGCTTGAGCCAATCCTTTGTCCTTAGCATCTTGAAGGGGTTACACATCCTCTAGTCCATGCCACTCCATTGTTGAACTTATCTGAAACATACTAGGTAAAAGTGTTAGTCCAACAAGAGATATGTTGACATTAATTACCAAAACCACCCAGGGAGCACTTGTGCTTTCAATCTCCCCCTTTTTGGTAATTGATGACAACATACATCAAAGCTTTAGATAAAGATATAGAGAATAGCAAGTAAAGCTTTGGAAAGACATGTAACATGCATAGGCTCCCCCTACATGTATGCAATCATGTGAATATTGAATATAGGAGCATGTGAATGCGTAAACATGACAGAGTAAGCAATGTCTTACATGTATCTTGGCTATATGCATCAGACCAAATGATGTGAATGTGAGAAATGTACCTTCATGCTCATGAGTCCTTCTTGCAAATAGTATGTACATCAGCAAGAACTTCGCATTCACATGACTGTGATGCATATACTTACCTTGTGGTCTTGAGTTGGCTTAGGATGGGATGAACCTGTGCAAACAAGGTTAAATAACACAGATACACCTACTGACCAGAGCAAACAAGAGAAACCACAAGAGAACCAAGACTGGGATGACATGTAGAGTGAGTACTAAGTACCACATTGGATATAGACATGCCCCAAAGGTAAAGATATGCAATAAAATTAGAGATTTCCTTCCCTTAGATGTCTTGCTCCCCCCTAAATCTGCATGGGATATTGGGAGAAGATAGGGAACAGAAAAAAAGAAACAACAGAGCTTGAGACATGTGACATCTCTCCTCTTGAACACCAAGCATCTGGGGTCTTTGATGATATTACTTTCTCCTAGTTGAGAAACTCTCTCCCCCTGAGTACTCTCTCTTTCTCCCCCTATAGGAAGGATTAAGCTTTGATGTGATCTCTCTCTCCCCCTTTGACATCAATTTCCAAGAAGGGATCTTCTGGACATGTGATACAAATGGGTTGGTCCTTGAGTCACAGAGCAAAGCAGCATGTCTAATATGATGCTGGCAGAGGACAAGAATCATTGAGTGGAGCTGGAGCAAACAGAAATCAAGAATAAGTGGCAAGTTGGCTTTCCTGTGATGAAATCGGTGACTCCGAGTTGTGTGCTTCGGTTGCACCAAAGGATTTCGGTTGGGCCAAAGAGAACAAACCGGTGTGGCCGAGTTCATCAGAGTGAAACCACTTGTCACCTCGGCTCACTAGACAAGTAAGATCTCACAAGGATATGCAAGGAATTAAGTGAAAGATTTGCAATGAATTGGATGCAGAAAATGCAGAACAAAAAGGAAAGAAAAGAAACTGAAAGTTCTAGATGAAGTTTTTTTTGAAAGGGGAAACAAATATGCAAATGGAAAAGCACGGAGAAACACTAGAGAACTTCATATAGAAATGGTTGGTGACAAAGTCACCTATGTTAGAGTATATTGACTTAGGAGTCAAGTGAGAGCACTTGATCATAGGTCATACTCATCGTTTAAGCTCAAAATGGGGTTACCATTTTTTGTTTAAGCCTTTTGATGTATTCACATCTTGTCGAGTTGCTTTGACTCATGACTTGGAGTAAAGCTTCTCTAAGATGGAATAACATACCTTGGGTGGTGGTGTTGATCTTGTTCATGTAGTTGAACTTGTGTGGGTTGCTCAAGGTTGATGTAGTTCATCAAGGGTTGGGAGCACCACTTGGAGTTTGATTTCATCTACCTACATGGGTTAGCTTTGCAAGGAAGAGCACTTGTGTATCCAAAATGACAATCATGAGACTCAACATGGAATTTGCCAAAGGATATGTTTGAATGGTTTCGTGCTTCCTTGTCTTCAACCACCATTGTGTAGAGACTTGGTGAT
The DNA here is from genome assembly GCF_056163025.1 of Triticum urartu. Taxonomy (NCBI): domain Eukaryota; kingdom Viridiplantae; phylum Streptophyta; class Magnoliopsida; order Poales; family Poaceae; genus Triticum; species Triticum urartu. Next base: position 430,013,284 of record NC_141877.1, on the reverse strand, counting down.
GTAGAAATTGCTCATGATGTGAGTGAGTTGCAATATCATAGATTTAGATTCAACCAAGTACCTACACGGGTTAGATAACATGCAAGGTACAAATATATCCAAGACATATGAATAGCATCATAAGAGAAATATCGAGGATTAGTCATAGGCTCATGCTCCGCATGTATCAAATGGAGTTCCTACTCCAAGTTTGAAGCATCGATGATGTTCAATTCACCTCTCAACCTGCAAAACACTTTCTCATCAAGTGGTTTAGTGAATATATTCACCAATTGCTTATCGGTGCGAACATGCTTAAGGTTAATGTCCCCTTTTGCAACATGATCTCGAATGAAATGATGACGAACTTCAATATGCTTAGTTCGAGAATGTTGCACGGGATTGTGAGCAATCTTAATAGCACTTTCATTGTCACATAGCAATGGAACATGTTTCACATATATCCCATAATCTTTAAGAGTTTGGGTCATCCAAAGTAATTGAGCGCAACATGAACCAGCGGCAATGTATTCCGCATCGGCGGTGGATAAGGATACCAAGTTTTGTTTCTTGGAAGACCAAGACACAAGAGATCTACCAAGGAATTGACAAGTACCCGAAGTGGATTTTCTATCAACCTTGTCTCCGGCATAGTCCGAATCGGAGTAGCCAACAAGATCAAAAGCGGACCTCTTAGGATACCAAATGCCAAAATTTGGTGTATGGATTAGGTATCTCACTATCATTTTCACAACCTTAAGATGACATTCTTTAGGAGCCGCTTGATATCGTGCACACATGCACACACTTAGCATAATATCGGGACGAGAGGCACATAGATATAACAATGAACCAATCATAGAGCGATAAACCTTTTGGTCAACCGGTTCACCATCTTTGGTCAAATCAAGATGTCCACTAGGAGGCATGGGTGTAGTCATACCTTTGCATTCTTGCATATTGAACTTCGTGAATAAGTCATTGGTGTACTTCGTTTGAGAGACAAAGGTACCTTCCTTAGTTTGCTTGATTTGCAAACCGAGAAAGAATTTGAGTTCACTCATCATAGACATCTCATACTTCTCCGACATTAGCTTTCCAAACTTATCACTAAAATGAGGGTTAGTTGAACCAAATATGATATCATCAACATAAATTTGGCACACAAATAGTTCTCCATTAACCCTTTTAGTAAAAAGAGTAGAATCAATTTTACCAATTTCAAAGCCTTTTTCAATAAGGAACTTGGTCAAGCATTTGTACCATGCTCTAGGAGCTTGTTTAAGACCATAAAGGGCTTTGTGAAGTTTGTAAACATGATTAGGTTTCTTAGGATTGACGAAGCCGGGAGGTTGCTTAACATAAACTTCCTCTTCGATTTTGCCATTTAGAAAAGCACTTTTAATGTCCATTTGGTACAAGGTGATATCATGGTGATTAGCATAAGCAAGTAAGATGCGAATGGACTCAAGTCTAGCAACGGGAGCATATGTCTCGCCATAGTCCATACCTTCAACTTGTGTGTACCCTTGGGTGACGAGACGTGCTTTGTTGCGCACCACTTGTCCATCTTCATCTTGCTTGTTGCGAAACACCCATTTGGTACCAATGATGTTGTGGTTGTTGTCAGGCTTCTCAACCAAATTCCACACTTGATTTCTCTAAAAGTTGTGTAGCTCTTCATGCATAGCGTTTATCCAATCCGGATCCTCCAATGCTTCTTCAACCTTCATAGGTTCAATGCTAGAGATGAATGAGTAATGTTCACAAAAGTTAGCTAAACGAGTTTTAGAGCGAGTGATTCTCCCGGTTTGGATATCATTGTAGATTTGCTCGACGGGATGATCTTTGGCAATTCTTGCTCGAACTCGTGAAAGCTTTTGCTTGGGTCGGGGTGGAACATCCTCTTCATCTTGTTCTTCTTCTTGGCCTTCTTCATTGTTGACGTTGTCGTTCTCTTGTCGTGGTGGAGAAGGAGGTTGTTGATGTTCATCTTGCTGCACTTCCTCGTTTTCTTCATCTTGGCGTGTCCCACTTGTGGATGCTTCCGTATCAACTCTTGGTTCACCTTGTCGTGAGGTAGAAGCTTCCACTTGGACGGACGAGGTACTCTCCTTCACTTCCATTGGACAAATCTTGCGAATGGACAAGTCTTGAATTGCTTCCGAAGGGTCTTTGTCTCCTACATCAATTGGCAATTGCTCTACTTGCGAGCCGTTAGATTCATCAAACTTCACATCTACCATCTCTTCAACCTTTCGGGTGAAATTGTTGTAGACACGGTAAGTGTGAGAGTTTGAGCCATAACCAAGTAGGAAACCTTCATGAGATTTAGGAGCAAATTTAGAACGATGATGCTTATCAAGAATGTAGCACTTTGAGCCGAATACTCGAAAGTATCCAACTTGGGGTTTGTTACTGGTGAGGAGCTCGTATGCCGTCTTGCCGAGTAGCTTGTGAAGATACAAGCGATTTGTTGCATGACAAGCTGTCTCAACCGCTTCCGCCCAAAAGTGCTTTGGTGTTTGTACTCATCAAGCATCGTTCTTGCCATCTCGATAAGAGTCCAGTTCTTCCTTTCAACAACTCCATTTTGTTGAGGTGTGTACGTAGCCGAGAACTCGTGTGAAATCCCTTCTTCATCAAGAAAGGTGTCCACATTTGCGTTCTTGAACTTCGTTCCGTTGTCACTCCGAACCTTCTTGATCTTCACGTCAAACTGATTTTGGGCCTTCCTAGCGAAGTTTTTGAAGATCTTTTGGACCTGCGATTTGTCATCAAGAAAGAACACCCACGTAAATCTTGAAAAATCATCAACTATGACTAGACCAAATGAGTTACCACCGAGACTCTTGTAGGCATTTGGACCAAAGAGATCCATGTGAAGTAGCTCGAGTGGTCTTCTTGTGGTCATGATGTTCTTCGCGCGGTGACTTCCTCCAACTTGTTTCCCTGCTTGACAAGCACTACAAAGTCTATCCTTGTCAAATATGACATCTTTTATTCCAAGGATATGATCACCTTTAATAAGCTTATCAAGATTTCGTATACTAACATGACCTAGTCTTCTATGCCACAACCAGCCTTTAGAAGATTTGGCAATTAAGCAAGTTTTAGGTTGAGCCTTTTTAGTGAAATCAACAATGTAAAGGTCTCCTCTACGTATACCGGTAAAGACCATTTTATGATTATCTCTACGAAACACTTGGCATTCTACTTCAGTAAATAGGACATTGAAACCGAAATCGGCAAGTCTAGATACTGAAAGTAAGTTGTAGCCAAGGGATTCAACGAGCATGACATTTTGTATGGAGCTATCATGTGAGATGGCCACCTTACCAAGGCCAACCACCTTACCCTTTGAATTATCACCAAAAGTGACATACTTTCGAGGGCCGTCATTTTCAGCAAGCTCACGGAACATGTCTTTATCTCCGGTCATATGATCAGTACATCCACTCTCAAGGACCCATTCCTTTCCTCCAGCCATGTAGCCGCAAAGATTTGCCATAAGACCAAAGTGTCTCATCGCATCATCGAGATCATAGTCACTATCATCATCATCATCATCATCATCATCCTCATCCGAGTATTCATGTCCAACATCATCTTGTGATTGATCAATTCCTAGAGAGGGCAATTCATTAGATAAATGATCATTTCTATAGTTATCTTTATGAATTCTAATAGCTCTGGAAATGATATTGCTAATGATTCCAATATCTCCTTTGGCACTCGTAAGATTAGTAAGCTCAAATAAGCAGTCACCAAAATTGGGATCATTGGAACTCATCTTAATCAAAGCAATAGACTTATGGAGGATTTCATCTAGATCTTTCAAGGAGTAATTAGGAAAGAGTTCCTCAAGAAATTTCCATATGGTGTAGGCACACTTAAGAATCGGCAAACATCCAATCAAGTTTCTAGGCAAGCCTCTAGTGATAAGATTAACAGTTCTAAGATTGCGAATCATGTCAATATCTTCATCTAGGGTAGGGTGCAAAGGATCAACATGAGGTGCACAAGGGCTAGTAATGTACTTGTTCAAATGATATTCATTGAAAATCTCAAGCATTTCATTTTTCCACTCATGAAAATACTCTCCATCAAGAATAGGCACTCTATGTCTAAGACTCCCCAAAGTAGACACATCCATCTTCCTCCAATGGTGTTTAAACCAAGGCAATGGAGACCAATGCTCTGATACCAATTGAAAGGATCGAGAAGAGGTGTCTAGAGGGGGTGATTAGACACCAAGTGCCAAAAGTTGTAGTTTTTAATATTCTTAAGTTTAAGTGGAGTTTAAGAACAAGTTTAACAAACACAATACATATCAAGCAAGCATGCAATGAGTATGTGAGCAGCGGTAAGTAAAGCATGCACCTTGCAAGAATGTAAGGAGAAGGGTTTGGAGTATTCACACGCAATTGGAGACACAGAGGTTTTTGTCGTGGTTCCGATAGGTGGTGCTATCGTACATCCATGTTGATGGAGACTTCAACCCACGGAGGGTAACGGTTGCGCGAGTCCATGGAGGGCTCCACCCACGAAGGGTCCACGAAGAAGCAACCTTGTCTACTCCATCACGGCCGTCGCCGACGAAGGACTTGCCTCACTAGCGATAGATCTTCATGAAGTAGGCGATTTCCTTGCCCTTACAAACTCCTTGGTTCAACTCCACAATCTTGTTGGAGGCTCCCAAGTGACACCTAGCCAATCTAGGAGACACCACTCTCCAAGAAGTAACAAATGGTGTGTTGATGATGAACTCCTTGCTCTTGTGCTTCAAATGATAGTCTCCCCAACACTCAACTCTCTCTCTCACAGGATTTGGATTTGATGGAAAGAAGATTTGAGTGGAAAGCAACTTGGGAAAGGCTAGAGATCAAGATTCATATGGTTGGAATGGAATATCTTGACCTCAACACAAGTGTAGGTGGTTCTCTCTTAGAAAATGTGTATTGGAAGTATAGGTATGTTCTGATGGCTCTCTCCCAGAATGAAGAGTGGGTGGAGGGGTATATATAGCCTCCACACAAAATCTAACCATTACACTCAATTTACCAATCTCAGTGAGACCAAAGGGAAAAACTCGGTCGGACCAATTTAGTAAACCTAGTGACCGTTAGGGTTTTCGGTGGGACCGACTAGTTCAACTCGGTGGAACCGATGTGCTAGGGTTAGGGTAAAACCAAAACTCGGTTTGACCGATTACTCAAACTCGGTGGGACCGATTTGGGTAATAAGCGAAACAGAGAGTTGGCCAAGCAAACTCGGTGGGGCCGATTGCATATCTCGGTGGGACCGAAAATATTGCAATAGGTAACAGAGAGTTTGCAAGCCCATCTCGGTGAGACCGAGATCCCATCGGTGAGACCGAACTGATTAGGGTTTTTGGCAGTGGCTATGTTAACTGAACTCGGTGGCTCTGGATAGAAAGAATCGATGGGGCCGAGTTTGACTTTTGGTTTAGGTCATATGTGGATGTGGGAAGGTAGTTGAGGGTTTTGGAGCATATCACTAAGCACTTTTGTAACCCGCCATTAGGGTTGACCCGGCCCCTCCTAGGCGGGTCATACCTGGTAGCTATATCCCCAACATTAGGCCCCAGGTTGACTTGAACTTTGTTCTTTGTCAATCTTCAATACTTAGACGAAATCCATCTTCCTCTGTCTGGAAAAACTCTATAACCCGCCATGACGTCATCTTCTGAAAATATGAAAGCCTGCTATGACGTCATCTTCAATGGATCTTTTATCTTTTAATGTCTTCCGAGAATTGAGGCGTCCATTTAGCTGGATAATCATTATTTTGGTCTTCCTCAATTTTCGCACCCACCTGTTCACTTATCCCCTTATAAATAGGCTCGGCCGGTCCTTCTTCTTTCTTCTTCTTCCTTCCATCTTCTCGCTACCTCTCTGCTTCTCGAGCTTTGCCGCTGCCGTAGCACTCACCGTTGCCCTCAACGTCGGCCGCTGCATCACCCTGAGCTCGTCCAGAGAAACACGGCGACTCTTCGCAGTACATCTGCATTTCGTAAGATCCTTCTTTTTCACGCACTTAGATCTGTATTAGGGTTGCGAGTTCATCGGTGTTCTTCGCTGTTCATCATGGATCTTCTTGTAGTTCTTCCTCCGCAGCCTCTTCTGATCCAAAAAGGAACACATAACTCATGCGGTAGTTGTTTTGTGTCCATTTTTACACCAGTAGATCCCTTTTTCCTATACAGATGCCTCATTATAACTCACGAACTCATTCGTACTAGATTTTTAGGTCTAGAATATTTTCTTTTCGGAACAACCATTATCCAAAATAATAATGAGAGCTTGGTAAACTTGTTTGTGCCAACACTTAGCCATTTTTTGTTTCTAGCATCCTTTGAATATCTTTAGTCATGGCGGCTTATGACTCCGGCTTTCCTTTATATGTCATTAGCCCTTATTTAAGCCGCCATGATTCATCTGTATCATGATCATGAACCTGTAACTTCATCAAATAAATTGAACCAGCAAATTACTTTCTTTTCAGCTTCCCCTTTTTCATCATGCCGTCAAAAAGCACCGACAGTCTGCAACTGGGTCCCCTCCACAGTAACTGAGGATAACTTGAAAGAGTTTGTCACCATTGGATTTTTGCCGGAGAAAAACATTATGTCTTATCGTGCTCCTGACCCAGACAAGGAACGACCTAATCCCAAAGACGGTGAAGTCATTGTCTTCACCAACCACATGAATCGGGGTTTTTCTGCACCTGGCTCAAAGTTCTTCAAAGACGTTCTTCATTTTTTCAAACTTCACCCTCAAGACCTTGGACCCAATTCCATATCTAACATCTACAATTTTCAAGTTCTCTGTGAGGTGTATCTTCAAGAAGAGCCGACTGTGGAACTCTTCGGAGAGTACTTTTATCTGAACTGCCAGAATGAGTGTACCAATGGCCCTAGCTTGGAACTCGATGGAATCTCAATCCAGCGCTGATAGGGCGCCGTCTTTCCCTTAATAGTCTTACTGAGTCATCCCAAAGATTGGAATCAGACTTGGTTCTATTGCCAAGATACGTCTCCAGCCAATGAAAAACCACTGCCGGGTTATGCGCGGAGCGTCTGGATTCCAAGTTTGTGCTCCCTGATAAACTTACTGCTGCTGAACGCAAGAAACTTATTCCATCTATTAAAAGGATTAATGCCTTATTGGGGAATGGCTTAACCGGAGTTGACTTGATCCGTTACTGGATCTCGTGGCGGGTCATCCCTCTAAGCCGCCGATCCAAATTGATGTATGAGTATGGCGGAGGTCCAAAGGATTCTCTGTGTCACAACTCTGTACAACTAACTGAAGAAGACATTGTTGCAATGTCAACCATCCTTGTGAACGAAAAATATGAGGACTGCAGTAAGGTTGGGTTAAACCCCTTCTGCAAACTTAACCCAGCGCCAGAGGTGAAAACCCTGACCCCTTTCTCTTTTTGTGTTTTCCTAAGTAGTTTTAAATACTTGCATGACCTTTTATCCTATTTATTTGTTTACATGCCAAATCCAACTTCTGGAAGGCCAAGTATGACCATGAAGCTGCCAAGAAGGCTAGAGCCGCCGCCATAGCCGCCAGGAAGACGACCCAGAGGTCCAAGAAGAAAAGGAGCACTACTTCAGACCTGTTAAAGCTTGACGATGATACTGAGTCGGAGGTAGCCCTTGACTCCCTTGGCCAGTTTTATTAATAACCTTATTGACACTGACTATTGCTAGGACGACATAGGGGCCAGCCAGGCCATAGAAGAAGAGGTAACTATTTCCTCCGACTCAGCCCATTTGCCAAGACAGAAACTTCGACTGGTAACCCGGAAAGTAAGGTTTTCGCACCCTTTCGCTTATCTGGACCCTCATTTTATTTTTAAAAAGCAGCAACATGAGAGCCGCCGTCAAGCCTAGAATAATGACGACGATGAACCGCCTTCCGTTCTACAACAAGCTCCTCGAAAACGCCCGAATGAGGTTTCTTTCATCTTCATCTTTTGCTTTCATTAATGAATCTATTCCCTTGCCTCACTGACTTTACTTTACCTTTTACAGGAGGTTTCTCGCTCTTCTGGCGACTCATCTCAGACTCAGTTTCTGGCTTTCAAAACTGCTCCTGGGTAAGGAAAAATCAGCTTTCCTTTGTATCTTTAAAAACTGCATTCTTACACTAACTGTCTCATAAAACTTTTCTTAGCGGCCAAGCCAAATCCAAGAAGGCCAAGGTGATTAAGCCGTCAGAAGACCCGAAGGTTCCTGCACCTGAGCCGGCCATGCCAACTCCTCCCTCTGAAATTGAAGCACCTGAAGACCCGGCTTTTCATACTCAATTGGATCCTCCTGAGTTGTCAGCCGATGAGATCACCCTTAATCCGACTATCATTGAACCATCTAGTTCAGCTAACCCTCCAACAACTTCTGATACTGACGTGTTGATTACTGGTAGCCGATTTGTTGAACCGGGGACCCCCACTGTGTTAGCCCGGCACACTGCTAAGCAAGAAGCCTTGGAGAAGAAGAAAGTGCATTTTGATATCTCTCACTACACTCATGTGAATGCTAGTGACATACTGTCCGGCTATCTCAGTCATGTTCACTCCAGCCGTGAGTCAGAAATTGAGATGATCAAACAATTGCAGCTAAAATATGAGGTATGTTCTCCGGTTCATTTATACTCTGCCAGCCCCCAAGTCTTTAGATGATGAACCTGAATGATCTGTAGACTTTATGATATAAGTTGATACTTTGTCTCTAAGCTTTTCGAAAGTCCAACAAAGTAGCGTAAACTTCACCTGTAGTCCCCAAGGACCGTCTCAATTTATCATAAATGAACCGGTACTTAACTTCATAACTGTCTTTTACTAGTCCCAATAAGTATTGCAATCCGGCTTAATCTTGAGAAACTTTCTGAATATCATGCATTAGCCCCCAAGTGCCAAGTGTTGTTACTTTGTAAAACACTTGGGACTTGAAACATATAAGAATCATACAAAATTGCTTTGGCAGACATTAGCCCCCAAGTGTCAAGTGGTATTGCGGTGCATAGTACTTGAGACTTGAACCCTTATATATTTTAGTTTTAAGCCTTGACACACGTGTGTATGTTTGGTAGAACACCCTATCTGAATTGGGCTCCCAATTAACTGATGCAAAGACCCGACTGACGGATCAAGAGGCAGAAATCAAGACTGCTGACTCTAAACTCCAATTGAGTCTTTCTGAGACAGAAAAATTGAAGACCAACTTAACTGCAAAAGAAGAAATCCTGGGCCAAAGAAAAGACGCTACTGATACAACGTGCTGAAACAGCTGAGGCGGCTCTTGAGGAGGTTACCACGGAGCTCACCGGCTTAAAGAACCGGGTGTCTCAAATGGTCTCCACCATCTTTGGTAAGTCATCTGTATTAATCACTTGTACCTTCTTTTGAGCCGGAATATAAGCCGCTTGCTGAGCCTTTGTTTAAAAAACACTCACAGGTCCATGAAGCAAAAATCTGAGCCAAGACAGTATGACCAAATTGAAGGCGGTTTATACCTTGGTGGAGCAATTGTATACTGGTGCTCAACGAGCACTTGCCATCATCTCCCCTGCCAACCAAGGACCCAATCGGTTGATCGATGTCTTGAAGAAGTTATCAATCTTACCCGCCAGGTTTCAAGAGGTCAAACGATCTTGTGCCAGAGCCGGAGCCCTGACTGCCCTGAGCCGCTCCAAAGCCTGGGTGCCAGATCTAGACCCGGCGGATGTAGCTAAGGGGTACCCTGCCGTGAAGGAAGACGGGACTCTATTTGAGCAAGATGACTTCATTGCCTGTGTGAGGGGAGTTCGACCTCAAGCTACTATTCTTGGAGATGAGACCAACATCGATAAATATCAGCCGGGTTTTGATATGGAGAATAAGAAGATGGCGACTCCCTCTTATAAGGTGACAGATCTTATCCCGCTGGTTCGTCAACAAACTTTTGCCCCAGAAGTTGATCCGGCCAGCCTGATTGATGATGAAGCAGAGTTCATTGCTCTGAACGGCTTTGACTGGTCCAATCCCAGCTTCCAATCAGTAGAAGGAGGTGAACCGGCGAGGGAAGAGTCATGACCATCTTGTGGGCTTTCAAAGCCTTGTAATAGATTTAGCTTGAAATTGTATGTGTTGCTTATGTCGTCGCACACAAAATGTTGCATACTACTCTTTGCCAGTACATCTTTGATTATATCTGCAATGTTTTAACTTTGCTCCTGCAAAAAGTGAAAGAGTTGGCCTGGCGGTTTAACACCGGATGGGTCAAAAGCACCCGGTATATGTCTTGTCATATTGGAAAAGATAAACAAGGCTAAAAACCTGTTCGTGAACAACACTATCATACCTGTGTTTCTGGACTGCCGGTTTTCATGATCCAATCTTTTTTGAGAAGTCAATGCTTCCATATACCTGATGACTATCACGCCTTGGCGGCCTATTGTCAAATAGTCAAGCCAGCTTAAATAAAAACCATACTGATAGTTTAGATTTGAGACAATAAAAACTAGTAAGACAAAATAGCAGATTTAAAACAACATAAATTTGGGGGTTTCTGATTCGAATACGATCAGTAAATCGGACCAAAGGGGTTAAGCTAAGATTCGAATACGATCATATAGCCCCCAGTGGCTTTGGCGTTGCGCCGATCAAGAGGGTACCGACAGCTATGATCTCTTTGGTTCTAATACGACCTATGTTTGAACAGGAAGCCCCCAAATGACCTTGAGAGGTTTTTAACGACCCTGATTCGAATACGATCCAAGTCGGACCCAAAAGGGGTTAAGCTATGATTCGGATATGATCAAGAAGCCCCCTAGTGAGTTTGGCTTTGAGCCGATCAAGAGGGTTACGCCAGCTATGTTCTCTTTGGTTCGAATACGACCTATGTTTGAACAGGAAGCCCCCAAGTGATCATGAGGTTTACAGCTAGATTCGAATACGATCATAAGCCGGACCAAAAACGTTAAGCTAGATTCAGATATGATCAGCTCCTTAATAGTCATTTAAATAATGAAAATAGTAAAGATATATGATCTTTGAAGAGGAAAAAGACATAGGTCCTGCTTTATTACTTATCATAATATATACAACGTCAAAGTATGTACATGACGAGAGCCGGTAGCTCAGATGTAGTATGGCCGAAGCTGAGCAATGTTCCACGGCCGGCGGGTCTCCTCCTCCGACTTACATGAATCTTTGTGCTCTCGAACGTCAATGAGGTAATATGACCCGTTGTTTAAATTCTTGCTGACCACAAAGGGTCCTTCCCAAGGCGGGGATAGTTTGTGTGCATCCGACAGATCATGGATGAGCCGGAGCACCAGGTCACCTTCTTGAAAGGTCATGGACTTAACCCGGCGACTGTGATAACGACGTGGGTCCTGTTGCTAAATTCCTGATCGAGCCGCCGCCAAGTCTCTCTCCTCATCTAACAAGTCAAGTGCATCCTGTCGGGCTTGTACATTATTAGCTTCAACGTAAGCCACCACGCGAGGCGAGTCATGACAGATGTCACTAGGCAGCACCGCTTCCGCTCCATAAACCATGAAGAAAGGTGTATAACCTGTAGACCTGTTAGGAGCGGTGTTGATACTCCACAACACCGAGGGTAATTCCTCTACCAACAACCCGGCATCCGTTGTAAGGGAACCATAAGCCGGGGCTTGAGACCTTTTAAGATTTCCTTATTTGCTCTCTCAGCCTGACCATTAGATTGAGGGTGAGCTACGGAAGAAACATCAAGCTGGATGTGCTCACGTTGACAAAACTCCTCCATAGCACCTTGGGACAAATTAGTGCCATTGTCAGTGATAATGCTGTGTGGAAAACCAAAGCGAAAAATCACCTTTTTCATGAACTGAACCGCCGTGACTGCATCACACTTACTCACTGGCTCTGCCTCAACCCATTTTGTGAATTTGTCAACTGCCACTAAAAGATGTATCTTTTTATCCTTGGACCTTTTGAAAGGTCCAACCATGTCAAGCCCCCAAACTGCAAACGGCCAAGTGATTGGAATCATTCGCAACTCTTGAGCCGGCACATGCGCTCGTTGTGCAAATTTTTGACATCCATCACACCTACTGACCAGATCCTGTGCATCAGCGTGAGCCGTTAACCAGTAAAAACCATGATGAAAATCTTTGGCCATAAGAGACTTTGACCCAGCGTGATGACCACAATCCCCTTCATGGATCTCACGAAGTATTTCTTTACCTTGTTCAGGAGAAACACAACGCTGAAACGCTCCAGTGACGCTGTTATGATACAACTCTCCGTCAGAAATCGTCATTGACTTGGACCGCCAGGTTATCTATCGGGCCAGGGTCTTGTCCTCTGGCAACTCACCCCGGGTCATGTAAGCCAGGAACGGTACTGTCCAATCTGGAATAACATGAATAGCCGCCACTAACTGTGCCTCCGGGTCAGGAATGGCCAAATCTTCCTCTGTAGGCAACTTAACAGACGGGTTATGTAAAACATCCAAAAAGGTGTTAGGTGGTACCGTCTTACGCTGAGATCCCAACCGGCTTAAGGCATCGGCCGCTTCGTCCTTTCTGCGGTCAATGTGTTCCACTTGATAACCCTTAAAATGCCCCGCAACAACGTCGACCTCGCGGCGATAAGCCGCCATGAGAGGATCCTTGGAATCCCACTTTCCTAACACCTGTTGAGCCACCAAATCTGAATCGCCAAGGCACTGGACCCGGCTCAGACTCATCCCTTTATCCATTCGAAGACCATGGAGCAAGGCTTCATATTCTGCTGCGTTGTTAGTACAAGGAAACATCAATCTCAAACACATAACAAAACGTGTCCCCTCGAGGAGAAGTTAAAACAACTCCAGCCCCCGAGCCTTCCAACTGTCTGGACCCATCAAAATGAATCGTCCAATATGTGTTGTCTGGTTTCTCCTCTAGCATCTGCAACTCTGTCCAGTCGTTAATGAAGTCAACCAGCGCTTGAGATTTGATCACAGTACGTGGCATATACTTCAAACCATGAGACCCAAGTTCAATAGCCCACTTGGCGACTCGTCACGTGGCTTCTCTATTTTGAATGATGTCTCCTAGAGGAGCAAAGCTAACCACAGTGATTGGGTGACCCTGAAAGTAATGTTTGAGCTTCCGTCTTGCCATGAACACCCCGTAAACGAGCTTTTGCCAATGTGGATATCTTTGTTTAGATTCAATGAGCACCTCACTGACGTAGTAAACCGGCCGTTGGACCGGATGTTCCTTGCCAGCCTCCTTGCGCTCCACAACAATAGCCACACTGACAGCACGTGAGTTAGCAGCTACATATAACAACAACGGCTCTTTCTCAACCTGTTGGGGATATAGCTATCAGTTATGACCCGCCCAGGAGGGGCCGGGTCAGCCCCAATGGCGGATTACACAAGAAGCCCAGTAAACATTAAGATGATAGTTTATCAACTGTTATAGAAGGCCCAAAGGCCTAGAGGCGGCTTGAGGCCCAATATTACAAACTGTCGTATGTAAGGGAAGACTTGTAAAGAAAGGCATGTAAAGGAAGTCGCCGAGCCAGACACGATTATGAGCCGGCCGGGACTCTGTAGGCCACCAGGCGTCAACCCGTGTATATAAGGGGATGATGTAACACCCTCGATGCGACTATATCTCCCACGTGTCGAGGCACGACTTATAGGCATAATCGCATTGAAGGCATATGTCGCAAGTTAGGCAATCTTCACAACATCCCATGTAATATGAATAATAAAGGGGAGATAACATAGTTGGCTTACACTCGACAGGTTAAAACAAGACCAGCAACACCGCCCGAATGTGCCGACAAATCCCGATAGGAGCTGCACATATCTCGTTCTCAGGGCACACTCAGATGAGCAAGACGTCGGGTAGGCCAGCCCAGAGTTGCCCCTGGTAGCCCCGGACATCGCTCAGTTGGACCAACACTCAGAGGAGCACTGGCCCGGGAGGGCTAAAATAAGATGACCCTTGAGTCTGCAGAACCCAAGGGAAAGAAAAGGCTAGGTGGCAAATGGTAAAACCAATGTTGGGCATTGCTGGAAAAGCTTTAATCAAGGCGAACTATCCAGGGGTTCCCATTATAACCCAACCGCGTAAGGAACGCAAAATCCGGGAACATAACACCGATATGATGGAAACTAGGGCGGCAAGAGTGGAACAAAACACTAGGCGAGAAGCCGAGCCTTTCACCCTTTACCAAGTATATAGATGCATTAAGATAAAAAAATAATATAATGATATCCCAACAAGTAAATAAATGTTCCAACAAGGAACGGCCTCCAATCTTCACCTGCAACTAGCAACGCTATAAGAGGGGCTGAGCAAAGCGGTAACATAGCCAATCAACGGTTTGCTAAGACATGGTGGGTTAGAGGTTTGACATGGCAATATGGGAGGCTTGAAAACAAGTGGTAGGCATCGTAGCATTGGCATAGCAAAAGAGCGAGCAAACTAGCATAGCAAAGATAGTAGTGATTTCGAGGGTATGATCATCTTGCCTGCACAGTTGTCAGAGTTGACTGGATCCTCAAAAGCAAACTCAACGGGCTCCTCGTTAGCGAACTCATCTCCCGGATCTACCCAAACAAGACAAACAAGCAACAAGGACACAATCAACCACGTGCAAACTCAAACAACACAATGCAAATATGATATGCTATGCGGGATGCGATGCGGGATGCAAAATGCAAGATATGACAGGAAAATCATGAACCTGGCCTCAACGTGGAAATCCAAGTGTGCCACTGGAAAGATGGGATGAAATCACTTGAAAACGATATAAAGAACGCCGGAATCGGAGTTACAGTTTGGAAATGGCAAGCGATTCAAAAATGACACCGGTCTGCGATTTACAGCAAGTAGCCATCTAAATGCAATGAGATGAACATGCTACAGCACCCAAACATGACAACAAAATATATGGCAGGGATGCATTCAAGATGCTTAACAAAAGTCTAGCACTGAGCTACGTCCAATTCATCCATTAACAGGGTCAAACAAGCATGGCAAAACTGCATATGGTAAACAAATCTCAAACTTAGTGAAATTAACACTTGTCTGGATTTTCAGATCAGGTAGCCCTCTTCGGAGCAACAAAACAACATGCTACATGATCTGAACATGGCAAAATAAATCATGGCATGGAGCTACTCAAAGAGCTTAACAAAAGTCCCTTAGTGACCTTGAGCCAAAAGGGATCAGAAAATACAATGGCAAGCATGTGAACATAGCAAAAACATAATCAGTTTTCAGACTTAGTGAAAACTGACACATGCTGAAATATAACTCAAGTAGGCATGTTTACGAGCTCGATGCACTCACTACAGTGCAAGTCATGGCAAGACAAGCATACATCCATCAAGAAGGCACAAAATGCAAGCTAGACATGGAAATAACAATAGCATAGCATGCACGGATCAACTACAACATCACCGGCAAAATTGCAAACAAGTTGACAATCTGCCCAGATTCACAAAGTAGCAAAAGTAGAGCTCGATTGACTCAAGCTAGGGTGCTCCATAATTGCAAACAAAGACACGGATGGATGGAGCACTAAAATATTAACAAAACATCCTTACTGATCATCCTCAAAAGAGGCACGGATCACTAGGAAACAACATGAACATATGGCATCATGAGATAAACAGCTCCAGGACTTAGTGAAATTGCTAAGTCCCTGAAAACAGAATTAGCAAGTGCACCACTTTGCAAGCTTGCACAAGTCACCACACACATCACAAAAATACATGGTTTGCACCTATGGAAAGATGACAAAACCCTTAACAAAACACATGTAGAGCATCAGGGTATATCATGCACACATTAATCATGGCAAAAAATGACAAAAACCTAAATGGAGCAGCAGATCTGACAATTATCTCAAGTAGCCCTCTTCTAACAGCATTTCGGGCATCAATATGAACTCAAATGAAAATGATGCAATGGAATGAAATGATTTACTCTCTGAGATGAACATTTTGATATGCTATATGCCTGAATTGGAGCTATGGATGCGAAGTTACGGAGCTACGAACATGAGCACTTGGACTGAAAATATCAGGGACTTAGAAAAAAAACCTCAGATCTAGGGTTTGACCGGCACGCGAACCGAGGCGGCAGCGGGCACTGTTCGCGGCCGGCGGATCCGAGGTCGCCGGCGGCCGGCGAGGACGAGGCGAGGCCGGAGAGGTCGCCGGGGCGGCGGAGCTCGTCGGGGCGGCGGCCGGAGCGCGGCGGAGGCGACGAGCGGCGCCACGGGGCAGCGCAGCAACCTGGGAGGAGAGGCGGCGCGGAGCCGGCCGAGGCGGACGCCGGCGATGGCCAGGCGGCGGCGCGGCGAGCGAAGGCGGCAGGGTCGAGGCGCGGGTGAGGGAGCCGGGCGGCGGCGGCGCGTGGGCCGGGAGGGCCTCCCGCGGGCCGCGGCGGGCTTCGACGGCGGCGGCGGCGACAGCCAACGGTGGCATTCCACGTGTCGGCGGCGGGGCGGAGCGGACGCGTCTGGCCAGATTCGGACGTGTCCGGCCAGCGCGGATCTGGGATTTAGGGTTTCGGGGAGAGGGGGATCCGGAATTTCGGAGGAGGGGCTAGTTTTATAGGTAGAGGGAGCTAGGAGAGTCCAAATGAGGTGCGGTTTTCGGCCACGCGATCGTGATCGGACGCTCTAGATGATGGAGCAGAGTTAGGGGGTTTGGGGCCAAATTGGAAGGGTGTTGGGCTGCAACACACACGAGGCCTTTTCGGTCCCTCGGTTAACCGTTGGAGTATCAAACGAAGTCCAAATGATACGAAACTTGACAGGCGGTCTACCGGTAGTAAACCAAGGCCGCTTGGCAAGTCTCGGTCCAATCCGGAAATGTTTAATCCCCACACACGAAAGAAAGGTAAAAATGGCCACCGGAGGAGAACGAAGCGCCGGAATGCAAAACGGACAACTGGGAAAATGCTCGAATGCATGAGACGAACACGTATGCAGATGCAATGCACATGATGACATGATATGAGATGCATGACAACGACAACAACACACGGAGACAAAGAACCTGAACCTGAGGAAATAAATTAACTTAACGCCGGAAATGGCAAGAGTTGGAGTACAAATAGGGAAAGTTACATCCGGGGTGTTACAAATGACCCGGTGGCGGCTTAGGGCAAGAAACAAGAGATCGATAACCAAGCCGGCGAGTTAAGCCTCTTGGTGATCGAAACCCCAGCAATACCAAACACAACTAGACGTAGGCTTTTACCTTCATCGTAAGGGGCCGAACTAGTATAAAACCTCTCCGATCAACCCCTTTAAGCTTCCTAGTTGCGATGGCCCTACGACTAAGTCCTTCCACTAGGACATCTTCCATGACAATTCCACGACAGTTGGCGCCCACCATGGGGCTAGCGCACGGTGGATTGGAGTTCATAAAGGGTAACTTCGAAGGGCTCAAGGGATACGTTGTGGGCCGGATGACCAAGAGTCGTCGCGGCAAGCTCTACATCAACGACGAAGGCTGGGGCCAGGAGGCCGGCTCAATTGAGTACGGGTACTGGGTCCCCTTCGGCGGAATTCATGTCTTCATCGGCTAGATCCACGAGTCTGGCCCTGAGCCGGATATCCACACCAACCTCGTCGAGACGGCTCAGCGCGCGAGGACCACCCGTGTTCAATCTGTCGTGAAGCATGCTTTCATAGGCTGCGTCCACAGCGGTGAATACTCTGAAGGATCGGTGGAAGGCACTGAGACGGCCATCTGTTCTGACGCTACACTTCAACAGGTGAGACAGACTCTTTGTATCAGCTGTAGGATGGCATGCTCGGGGGCTGTTCCGATGGCAGCAGTATTCTGGACCCCCTTGAGCCACCAAATTGGGCCGGCGTCTTCATGGCAGGAACACAGCCCAGACAGGGTCGGCTGCCGCCGGGTTAGGAGACCCCGCGCGCCCCCCGGCTCAGATTCTGATGGACCTCATGGATAAACTGACAACCCTGTTGACTGCCGTGGTGGAACCGGTGAATAAAGCTCAGCATGATGCAGAGGTGGCACGTTGTAACGCCCCAAGACCGGAGCTTCAGGTGCCTTCCATGATTGTCGGGTTTCGTCGTGTGATTTGTTTGGTCTGTTGCATTTCATCTTTGCATCTTGTGCATTGCATCATGTGCATTGCATCATGCCATCATGTGTTTAATTTTTCTAGCTCACTAAATAAATGGCATGGATCTTTGATCCATTTAAATCGAGGGAATTCACATGATGATTCTCTTTATAACATATCCTCCCGATATTAGGGAGCTATATTAAATATTCCATTTTCGAAATCACCCATGAACACACTTGCAAATACTCACATGTCTTTTCTGCTTCGAGTTTACTCCTCAAACTTCGCCCATAAATTCTTTTATTTTTTTTCTGGAGCTCCACCAAAAATCCGAATATTTTTCTGGACTCTTCATTACCTTGAACTTATTCAAACCATTTGAATCAAATTCAAATGGATTTGAATTTAGATCTCTCAATCATGGCCTTTTCTATTTTCCCGGAACAAGCACATTTTTGTGAGTCCGGGAAAATTATCTGCGTGTCCAACTTCTTCCCCTAACCCCTCTTTCTTTTCTTTCTTAATCTCTGTTTTTTTTCTTTTCTTTTAGTAGTGAGAGAGAGCCCAGCAGGCCGGCCTTTAAGGCCCATCCCTAAGCCCAGGCCAACCTCCCACGCCGGCCCAACCTCCCTGGCCCACTCCCTCCTAACCCTAACCGATCCCCTCCTCCCTCTCCTCTCCCCTCGCGCCGCCAGGGAGCCCGACTCCCCCATCTCGCTCGATCCCATATCATCTCCCTCGGTCCCTTGCGCCATCTCTCCCTCCTCTCGATCCACCTCTCTCCCCAATTCCCTCGCGCCTCCTAATGCCATCCAGACCAGGGTTCCCTCGCCACCGGAGCGGAGCTCCTCTACATGCCAGGAGCCATGCGCGCCCGACGCCGCCCCTGCCGGCGACCAGCATCTCCATGGCGCCACCGCCGGCCTCCATGGTTTGTCGTGCCCTTGCCGGCCTCTCCTTCCTCGCGCCGCACCACCAGACCCGATGCCCGGCCTCTTCCTCGCCCTGCAAATGCTCTGGCGCATCCCTCGTCATCGCGCCTCGTCCTTGCCTCCTCTACCGACCGCGCAGGCCACTGGAGTCATCGATAGCCGGAGCCTAGCCACGTCGCAGCCCCTGCTGCCGGCGACCTCGCCTGGACCCAACAAGCTCCGCCACCCAACCTGCATCATGCTGTTCACCAGAGTCCCTCTGCTACTCCCCTGTGTCAAGTTTGCTGCTGCGTCGTCGTCTGCATCCACCATGGCCTCGCCTCTGCTCGAAACAGATGAACAACAGCGTCCGGCACACGCTTCCTTTGCATCGTCAAGCTCGCGCCAAGTCCTGTGTGTGGATTTCGTCAAGTTCGAGCTTCGTTGAACGAGGGCTTTTGCCTTGATCATTTTGGGACACGACAATTTCATCTTCGAAAGAACGTCTGCATGATGATCCGACAAGTACCGTGGCACCGAAGACCTTTTATGCGTCAAGTTCATCTCCGAGGATTTCACCAAGTACCACGACGGCCGTTATCCGTCAAGTACCCCTTCGGATCACCAAGTTTCAGCTACCATCGTCATGAACTGCTTTTGAAACGTGTATCACTAACGCCAAGTACTAGTTCTACGAGGACCGCCAAGTTCGTCTTCCGTCGTCTCCGAAATCGCCAAGTACCACGTCGATACGAGAACAACTACCCTCGACGTGCATTTTGCCAAGTACCACTACCGTCGACCCTCGAAGACACCATGGACGTCTAGTTTCTCACCGTGACCCTGAACATCTACGAAAATGTGTGCGACTAAGAACGTGAACGACTACCGCCGCCAAGATCACGAGTACCTCTACCGTCGTCATGTACCCCTACTTCCACTACCGAACGTCCTGAGAACGTCTACTTCCCCTACACCGCATCGAACTTGAACCCCTCCGATAACGCACGCTTCGAAGGTATAACCCCGAGACGACCACTCTTGGACCGTATGCCTGAGTTGTATGAGATGCATGTTGGTTGTTGTAATCCGCCCGTGAACGTTAGTTGTTCCCTCGTTTGACACCATCGTCGATACATGGGACACCTGGTATCCGGGAGTGCCCCACCATCTTTTGCATGCATCCGCACACTTCCCCTTTGCATCGGTATCTCAATCAAGTACCGGAACCGGAATGTTGCCATGGCATCATTACCGTTCCGTCGTCGTGGCACCGCTTTCTTTCTACCACGATGACAAATGCTTCATAAAATGCTCGTATCAACATTTTCATAAATATTGCATAAAACTTGCACCTGTCATTCGCATCATGATAATAACATTTAAAGGTTTAAAAATTGTTGTTGCACCAAATTGATAAATGCATATGGGGATTTACCGCAATTGTTGTTTGTTGTTCCGGCCTCATTTAAACTTGCCTAGTTAGGTTGTTTTCATATGCTTCACCCCCCTTGCCATGTTAATCAACATTTAATATTGTTAGGTACATAAACGAGATCGAACCAAATAACTCGAATGTGGTGTTCCGTCAATATGCAACTCGTTGCATATTGAGCTCCACTTAATTTGTAGGATTGTTTGGGCACTTTGCCATGCCATGTATCTTTAAACCGGACATGCATCATACTTGTTTGCGCATCATGCCATGTTCATGTGATGGTTGATTATTATGTTGTTTGCTCCTTTCCGGTTTTGCTTCTTCGGGTTAGTTCTGATAATGTCGCGTTTGTGAGGATCCGTTCGACTACGTCTGTTTGTCTTCTTCATGGACTCGTTCTTCTTCCTTGCGGGATCTCAGGCAAGATGACCATACCCTCGAAATCACTTCTATCTTTGCTTGCTAGTTGCTCGCTCTTTTGCTATGCCTATGCTGCGATACCTACCACTCTCTATGTCATGCCCCCCATATTGCCATGTCAAACCTCTAACCCACCTTGTCCTAGCAAACCGTTGTTTGGCTATGTTACCGCTTTGCTCAGCCCCTCTTGTAGCGTTGCTAGTTGCAGGTGAAGATTGGAGTTTGCTCCTTGTTGGAACATGGATATTTGTTGGGATATCACAATATCTCTTATTAGATTAATGCATCTATATACTTGGTAAAGGGTGGAAGGCTCAGCCTTATGCCTGGTGTTTTGTTCCACTCTTGCCGCCCTAGTTTCCGTCATATCGGTGTTATGTTCCTTGATTTTGCGTTCCTTACGCGGTCGGGTTATAATGGGAACCCCTTGACAGTTCGCCTTGAATAAAACTCCTCCAGCAAGGCCCACCATTGGTTTTACCATTTGCACTAACAACCTACCACCTTCCCTTGGGTTCTACAGACTCAAGGGTCATCTTTATTTTAACCCCCCCGGGCCAGTGCTTCTCTAAGTGTTGGTTTGAAATGGGCAGCCTGCGGGGCCACCTCGGGGAAACTTGAGGGCTGGTTTTACTCGTAGCTTGACCTATCCGGTGTTGCCCTGAGAACGAGATATGTGCAGCTCCTATCGGGATGTCGTCGCATCGGGCGGCTTTGCTGGTCTTGTTTTACCATTGTCGAGATGTCTTGTAACCGGGCGAGACTGATCGTGTCTTCCTGGGAGAAGGAATATCCTTCGTTGATCGTGAGAGCTTGTGATGGGCTAAGTTGGAACACCCCTATAGGGTTTTGAACTTTCAAAAGTCGTGCCCGCGGTTATGGGCAGATGGGAATTTGTTAATGTCCGGTTGTAGAAAACCTGAAACTTAACTTAATTAAAATGCATCAACCGCATGTGTAGCCGTGATGGTCTCTTTCCGGCGGAGTTCGGGAAGTCAACACGGTGTTGGAGTTATGCTTGACGTAGGTTGTTCTAGGATCACTTCTTGATCATAGTTTCTTGACCGTGCTTTGCCTTTCTCTTCTCGCTCTCATTTGCATATGTTAGCCACCATATATGCTAGTGCTTGCTGCAGCTCCACCTCATACCTTTTACCCTACCTATAAGCTTAAATAGTCTTGATCGCGAGGGTGTGAGATTGCTGAGTCCCCGTGACTCACAAATACTTCCCAAACCAGCTTGCAGGTGCCGATGATATCGTGCAGGTGATGCAACCAAGCTCAAGGAGGAGCTCGATGAAGTTTGTGTTAGTTATGTTGTTTCGTTTCCAGTTGATCAGTAGTGGAGCCCAGTCGGGGCGATCGGGGATCTGTAGCATTAGGGGTAGTATTCTTTCATTTGGTTCCGTAGTCGGACCTTGTTTGTATCTGGATGATGTAATGCTTTATTCATGTATTGTGTGAAGTGGCGATTGTAAGCCAACCCTGTATCTCTTTCTTATTCAGTACATGGGATGTGTAATGATTACCCCTCTTGCGACATTGCCTTCGACGCAGTTATGCCTCTAAGTCGTGCTCCGACACGTGCGAGATATAGCCACATCGAGGGTGTTACAAGTTGGTAATCAGAGCCTTCCCTACTTAGGAGCCCCCTGCTTGATCGAATCGTTGGCGTTGTTGAGTCTAGAAAAATGTTTTTGAGTCTTTTAGGATTTATATATATCGTAAAGTAGGATTCTTTTTACTCCTCAGTCCCTTCGTCACTCTGGTGAGGCATCCTGACGTAGAGTTTTGACTCTCCTCTTCTCAATTTTCACTAAAAAATGTTAGGATCACACGGGTATCTTGGAATCGTTTCGATGGTTTTGTTACGAGAACATTGTTCTTGGTGCCTCCAGACATTTAGGGGTTGTGGCAGTGTCCCGGGGAGTTGAGCTCCAAGGTGTTGTCGTCACAATTTTATCATTGAAGTTCTGGAATACCTGAGTTTCGCCGACATTGAAAATCTCTTTTGTGCTATTGTTGGTGAGATAACCTCGACGCCACCTACTACTGGGGTGGGAGTTCAGGAATATTGCCATAACTCGTATAACGGATGCTTTTCGAAGGTTGAGGTAAATGATTTCCGAAGGTTTCTTGGTTATGTGTTGAAGGATGGATACAGCTGGATGTAGGATTTGCCAGCTTTGGGTGAGATATTATGCTTCCCCTGTATCCCCAACACCTGATTGCATAATCGGGAAAATTTCGGGAGTTTCATAGGTGGGAATTCAAGTAGCTCTTAGGATATCTTTCCGACAGACGTATGATATGAGATTGGCGTTCGACATCTAGTGGTCCGCCTATCCACGGTTGGTTTTACGGTGGTCTCGTTGTGTCTTAAAGAGTCCTTGGCTATGCTGACTCAGGGACGCTTCGTATGTCATGTGCACTGCCTTGTGCATGATGGTGCTGTACGATCGAGCCCGTGTAGGCCCCACCACGAAAACTTCGGACGAAATCTCTATCATATGTTTGTTCCGGCTTATTCTGCAAGCCAATCCTTTGTTTTGTTTTGTTGTGGTATTCGACTTGCTTCAATGTCAAGTGTTGATTCCATGCCTTTTCCTAAGTGGTGTTCTCATATTCCTATGTGAATACTAATCCTTCTCGACCATCGTGTTTGTCCTTTCAATTTCTTCTGAACCGGTGTGTCTCTCTTCAAGTGGATCCGATCACTTCAACATTCGCAAGATCAATTATCAGTTCTCCTCTACGATGTTTGCCTTATCCATTCCAAATTGCCTTTGTTTTCCCACCCTCCCACCTTTTTTCTTCAAGACTCAGATTTCTTATTCAAGTATCCATTTTATAGATGGAAGTCTCTCCATTCTTTTCTTTCAATGTTCGTATCCGGGGATTCTCATGAATATTCTAATGGAGCTTCAAGCTCATCATTCTTCGTTTCTTTTATCTTCTCCGGTGGATTTAATTCAAGCTTTTTTGATCATATCCTTTTCCTCGTTTCAAATACCTTCTCATGCCGGTGCACCTCACATTCAGTCATTTCTCACTATTCAATTGTTCCGGAGTGCTGATAATATCTAAGAAGATTTGTGTCTCCATTATCATTCCGTCCAAGATATTTTGAGGATGTTACCTCATTCAAGCCATTTATTTCAACCGGCGCAATCTCTCTTTTAAATTGTTCAACGGTGTTTCTTTTGAGTGGGCCCTAACCCATAGGTCTTTCACAGGATCTTACCTGACTCTTCTAATTTTACCGGAGCTATTTTCAAATTCTTTTCCCTAGTTTGACGTAAGAATGAATTATCATCAGTCAAATGCCTTCTCCAAGATCTTTCAAATTCTTTTCATCGTTGGTTCAACCTTTCTAATATTCATTCTCCCAGAGTATATCAACAATTCATGGTGGTGTTTCTCGTCGTCATTCTCTGCATTTGAAGACCGAAGAAGTGTTTCCTCTAAATCTTGGTCCGTTCTCCTGAAGATTCATGGCTCTAGCTTGTTTGCCATCCTCTCATAAGTGTTTTGAATATGAGAATTCTTTTCACCTATCCGGAGCAATTCAAGATTCTTTCAATTTGATTCTCCGGAGCCCATCATTTTAGAAGACTTATTCATTCTCAGCTTTCAACTATCGTTCTCCAAATCTTACCGGTGCATCATTCAATATTCTCTAATCAGCTCGTGATCTCTTCGTTTTAGTTGTATCTAAATCCCCTCAAGTATCTTCATTCGTTCACCAATTCTTTCCGGTGATTTGTGCTTTTGATTACTTCCTTATTCAATTCTTACGGTGGTTCTTCCAAGATTCTTCTTCCTTTCGTTTATCATATCAATGCATTTGTGCTCTCCAAATTCTACCGGTGGATTGTTGAAGACCTTCTCAAGCTTAAGCTATAGCTCTCTTTAATCCTTTCCACGAGAATAAGTAGTATGCCAAATCCGTTGATTGTCATCAATTTAATTGATGAAGGATAAGCATAATGTAATTCTTATTCTTGTTTTATCCAACTGATTAATTCCTTATTCCGGAGATTCATCAAAATTCTTGATTTCTTTTATTCATCTTTCTTTTCCGGAGTTCCAAGTTTTTCCGCATTATCTCGCCGCGAAGCTCCATCTAAATCATCGCAAGGTTTCACCTTGTGTTTTCAACTTCTCTTTCCTTTTGTTTGATTATTCTTTTCTTACCGGACATCATCATGGAGGTTCTACATGATGGTTCATAAATGATTTAATTCCTTCTCCAAGTTTTTCATCGAGATTCTTTTCTAAGAAGCTCAATCTTTCTACATATTGTAATCCGGAGTGCAATTCTTTTCTACCGTATCATTGGAGGTGGTATTATGTCATTCTTGATAATTTGAGTTCATGTTTCATGATTCACACGTTGTTAAGAATGAGATATTTTAAATCCATCAACCTCTTCGTTGGAGGTATCTTGTGTCATGTTTCACCTAAAGCCTTCCCTAAGGAGTGTTGCTATTTATGGTGCTTATAAATGACCCAAGTTCTTCATTTATCCTCCCGGTGAAATAAGTTTCTCGATTCCTTGTTCATATCTATCCAATCTATTGTTTCAGTTAGTGGCAGAATTTCACCTCATAATTTTGGGATGTTTTCCATAAGCCCACTACAAGCTTATTTGTTTCGTTGTTGGTTTTCCAACAACTACATTATAATTTTCCTGGAAGGGTGTTTTCCAAGCTCAATTATGGCAGAAGTTGTCATTTTCTTCTCAATTCTTTCATTTCCAACGATCTAGCTTCTATTCTTTCTCCTGGAGGCTTTGTGATGTTGCTCTTTTCAATCATCATCTTGAATTGCGAGGATTGTTTTCTTTTCATGCTTATCAATTTAACTGGAGTGTTGTGTCCTCTACTCAAGTTCTTTTCATCTTATCAAGTCTTGCATCTCTTTTCAATAGGAGTGTTGTCCGAATTGGTTCTTCCTTGTTCCTCTTTCATAACGGAGTGCTTTCAAATTCGTTCATCTTTGTTGTATTCTTCTTTCAATTGGTTTAACCTTTCAAGGTTCTTTGGTTTCACTCGTTTGGCATAGAAGCAACTTAGTTTTACCTCTCCTCTTCCTCTTCCGTTTTCCCTCCGGTGCCATCCTAGATCTCGGGACGAGATCCTCTCGTAGTGGTGGAGTGTTGTAACGCCCCAAGACCGGAGCTTTAGGTGCCTTGCATGATTGCCGGGTTTCATCATGTGATTTGTTTAGTCCGTTGCATTTCATCTTTGCATCATGTGCATTGCATCATGCCATCATGTCTTTAATTTTTCCATCTCACTAAATAAATGGCATGGATCTTTGATCCATTTAAATCGAGGGAATTCACATGATGATTCTCTTTATAACATAACCTCCCGATATTAGGGAGCTATATTAAATATTCCATTTTCGGAATCTCCCATGAACACACTTGCAAATAATCACATGTCTTTTCTACTTCGAGTTTGCTCCTCAAACTTCGCCCATAAATTATTTTATTTTTTTCTGGAGCTCCACCAAAAATCCGAATATTTTTTTGGACTCTTCATTACCTTGAACTTATTCAAACCATTTGAATCAAATTCAAATGGATTTGAATTTAGATCTCTCAATCATGGCCTTTTCTATTTTCCCAGAACAAGCACATTTTTGTGAGTCCAGGAAAATTATCTGCGTGTCCAACTTCTTCCCCTAACCCCTCTTTCTTTTCTTTCTTAATCTCTGTTTTTTTCTTTTCTTTTAGTAGTGAGAGAGAGCCCAGCAGGCCGGCCTTTAAGGCCCATCCCTAAGCCCAGGCCAACCTCCCACGTCGGCCCAACCTCCCTGGCCCACTCCCTCCTAACCCTAACCGATCCCCTCCTCCCTCTCCTCTCCCCTCGCGCCGCCAGGAAGCCCGACTCCCCCATCTCGCTCGATCCCATCTCATCTCCCTCGTTCCCTTGCGCCATCTCTCCCTCCTCTCGGTCCACCTCTCTCCCCAATTCCCTCGCGCCTCCTGGCGCCATCTAGGCCAGGGTTCCCTCGCCACCGGAGCGGAGCTCCTCTACATGCCAGGAGCCCTGCGCGCCCGACGCCGCCCCTGCCGGCGACCAGCATCTCCATGGCGCCACCGCCGGCCTCCATGGTTTGCCGTGCCCTTGCCGGCCTCTCCTTCCTCGCGCCGCACCACCAGACCCGACGCCCGGCCTCTTCCTCGCCCTGCAAATGCTCTGGCGCGTCCCTCGTCATCGCGCCTCGTCCTTGCCTCCTCTACCGACCGCGCAGGCCACTGGAGTCGTCGACAGCCGGAGCCTAGCCACGTCGCAGCCCCTGCTGCCGGCGACCTCGCCTGGACCCGACAAGCTCCGCCACCCAACCTGCATCATGCTGTTCACCAGAGTCCTTCTGCTACTCCCCTGTGTCAAGTTTGCTGCTGCGTCGTCGTCTGCATCCACCATGGCCTCGCCTCTGCTCGAAACAGATGAACAACAGCGTCCGGCACACGCTTCCTTTGCATCGTCAAGCTCGCGCCAAGTCCTGTTTGTGGATTTCGTCAAGTTCGAGCTTCGTTGAACGAGGGCTTTTGCCTTGCTCATTTTGGGACACGACAATTTCATCTTCGAAAGAACGTCTGCATGATGATCCGACAAGTACCGTGGCACCGAAGACCTTTTATGCATCAAGTCCATCTCCGAGGATTTCACCAAGTACCACGACGGCCGTTATCCGTCAAGTACCCCTTCGGATCACCAAGTTTCAGCTACCATCGTTGTGAACTGCTTTTGAAACGTGTATCACTAACGCCAAGTACTAGTTCTACGAGGACCGCCAAGTTCGTCTTCCGTCGTCTCCGAAATCGCCAAGTACCACGTCGATACGAGAACAACTACCCTCGACGTGCATTTTGCCAAGTACCACTACCGTCGACCCTCGAAGACACCATAGACGTCTAGTTTCTCGCCGTGACCCTGAACATCTACGAAAACGTGTGCGACAAAGAACGTGAACGACTACCGCCGCCAAGATCACGAGTACCTCTACCGTCGTCATGTACCCCTACTTCCACTACCGAACATCCTGAGAACGTCTACTTCCCCTACACCGTATCGAACTTGAACCCCTCTGATAACGCACGCTTCGAAGGTATAACCCCGAGACGACCACTCTTGGACCGTATGCATGAGTTGTATGAGATGCATGTTGGTTGTTGTAATCCGCCCGTGAACGTTAGCTATTCCCTCGTTTGACACCGTCGTCGATTCATGGGACACCCGGTATCCGGGAGTGCCCCACCATCTTTTGCACGCATCAGCACACTTCCCCTTTGCATCGTTATCTCAATCAAGTACCGGAACCGTAATGTTGCCATGGCATCATTACCGTTTCATCGTCGTGGCACCCCTTTCTTTCTACCATGATGACAAATGTTTCATAAAATGCTCGTATCAACATTTTCATAAATATTGCATAAAACTTGCACATGTCATTCGCATCATGATAATACCATTTAAAGGTTTAAAAATTGTTGTTGCACCAAATTGATAAATGCATATGGGGATTTACCGGAATTGTTGTTTGTTGTTCCGGCCTCATTTAAACTTGCCTAGTTAGGTTGTTTTCATATGCTTCACCCCCCCTTGCCATGTTAATCAACATTTAATATTGTTGGGTACATAAACGAGATCGAACCAAATAACTCGAATGTGGTGTTCCGTCAATATGCAACTCGTTGCATATTGAGCTCCACTTAATTTGTAGGATTGTTTGGGTACTTTGCCATGCCATGTATCTTTAAACCGGACATGCATCATACTTGTTTGCGCATCATGCCATGTTCATGTGATGGTTGTTTATTATGTTGTTTGCTCCTTTCCGGTTTTGCTTCTTCGGGTTAGTTCCGATAACGTCGCATTTGTGAGGATCCGTTCGACTACGTCCATTTGTCTTCTTCATGGACTCGTTCTTCTTCCTTGCGGGATCTCAGGCAAGATGACCATACCCTCGAAATCACTTCTATCTTTGCTTGCTAGTTCCTCGCTCTTTTGCTATGCCTATGCTGCGATACCTACCACTTGCTATGTCATGCCCCCCATATTGCCATGTCAAACCTCTAACCCACCTTGTCCTAGCAAACCGTTGTTTGGCTATGTTACCGCTTTGCTCAGCCCCTCTTATAGCGTTGCTAGTTTCAGGTGAAGATTGGAGTTTGTTCCTTGTTGGAACATGGATATTTGTTGGGATATCACAATATCTCTTATTAGATTAATGCATCTATATACTTGGTAAAGGGTGGAAGGCTCGGCCTTATGCCTGGTGTTTTGTTCCACTCTTGCCGCCCTAGTTTCCGTCATACCGGTGTTATGTTCCTTGATTTTGTGTTCCTGACGCGGTAGGGTTATAATGGGAACCCCTTGACGGTTTGCCTTGAATAAAACTCCTCCAGCAAGGCCCACCCTTGGTTTTACCATTTGCACTAACAACCTACCACCTTCCCTTGGGTTCTGCAGACTCAAGGGTCATCTTTATTTTAACCCCCCGGGCCAGTGCTTCAATAAGTGTTGGTCCGAAATGGGAAGCTTGCGAGGCCACCTCGGGGAAACTTGAGTGCTGGTTTTACTCGTAGCTTGACCTATCCGGTGTTGCCCTGAGAACGAGATATGTGCAGCTCCTATCGGGATGTCGGCGGATCGGGCGGCTTTGCTGGTCTTGTTTTACCATTGTCGAGATGTCTTGTAACCGGGACTCCGAGACTGACCGGGTCTTCCTGGGAGAAGGAATATCCTTCGTTGACCGTGAGAGCTTGTGATGGGCTAAGTTGGGACACCCCTGCAGGGATTTGATCTTTCGAAAGCCGTGCCCACGGTTATGGGCAGATGGGAATTTGTTAATGTCTGGTTGTAGAAAACCTGAAACTTAACTTAATTAAAATGCATCAACCGCGTGTGTAGCCGTGATGGTCTCTTTCCGACGGAGTTCGGGAAGTGAACACGGTGTTGGAGTTATGCTTGACGTAGGTTGTTCTAGGATCACTTCTTGATCATAGTTTCTCGACCGTGCTTTGCCTTTCTCTTCTCGCTCTCATTTGCGTATGTTAGCCACCATATATGCTAGTGCTTGCTGCAGCTCCACCTCATACCTTTTACCCTACCTATAAGCTTAAATAGTCTTGATCGCGAGGGTGTGAGATTGCTGAGTCCCCGTGACTCACAGATACTTCCAAAACCAGCTTGTAGGTGCCGATGATATCGTGCAGGTGATGCAACCAAGCTCAAGGAGGAGCTCGATGAAGTTTGTGTTAGTTATGTTGTTTCGTTTCCAGTTGATCAGTAGTGGAGCCCAGTCGGGGCGATCGGGGATCTATAGCATTAGCGGTAGTCTTCCTTCATTTGGTTCCGTAGTCGGACCTTGTTTGTATCTGGATGATGTAATGTTTTATTCATGTATTGTGTGAAGTGGCGATTGTAAACCAACCATGTATCTCTTTCTTATTCAGTACATGGGATGTGTACTGATTACCCCTCTTGTGACATTGCCTTCAATGCGGTTATGCCTCTAAGTTGTGCTCCGACACGTGGGAGATACAGCCGCATCGAGGGTGTTACACATGTATACGTGAGGATATGGTGCAATCCAAAGAAAACTTAGCAGTAGAGGAGGTCAGGATGGCCGCGGAGCGGGCGGCTTTGGACGCACGTGCTCAGCAGCTTCAGGCGGAGACTTTCCGGCTCTCGGTGGACCTGAACGCGTCGAACGAGGTCATGAGAAGAAGACACCAAAAAACTCAGTCGCGTCTACCTCTGACACTCGATCCTAGGAACCTTTTTCATACACCCGGGGCCGGGGCAAGTAACCCGCCGGAGGCAAATTGGATCACGACGCCTGGAGCACCAGTTCAGCCGCGCACCATGGAACCACCTCGTATACACACCGCTCGCCTCTTTATGTACCAACACCGCCGGGTCACTTCTCCAATCCCCTGGAAAACCTCATTGCAGCTTTGGCCCGTTTGGCGGCTCTCCCAATGGAAGGTGATTCTCTGGCAGCGATCGAAACACGAAGGGTGAGAAAACTTCTTCAAACAGCTCTGGCATAGCAGGATGCATACTCCAACAGTCGAGACAGGATCCATTCAACTCCTCGCCCAAGCCGGAGCCCAAGCTACAGTAGGCATATGGAGTCAGCTGACATGTCAAGCAATGCTCAACGCTGCAACCGGCCGCACAGGTATGAGCCGGTGCAGGCTGGAGCCATTAACTTGGCGGATCAGGAGAGGATCCGGCAAGAGGCGGAGCGAGCGGTTCAACTGGCAGCTAAACAGGCGGCTCATCAGACCTTTCCAGCTTACCCAGCAACCTCAGTTGAGGCAGGGGTGACCACAAGAACCGGAGGTGTCCCTTGCCTGGTGCCGGCCATACGTAATGAGCATTTACCAAAAGACTTCAAGGGGCACTGTAAGGTGCCTAATTACACGGCCGACTTACAGCCTGGGGCTTGGATTGAGAGTTATGAGATAGCTATGGAGTTGTTGGAGGTCAGCGACGCGGCAATGGCCAAGTATTTCACTATGATGTTGGATGGAACAGCTCGTACTTGGTTGAAGGGGTTGCCACCCAATTCTATCGGCTCATGGGCGGAGTTGAAGGCCCGGTTCATCTAGAACTTCAAAGACACGTGTAAGCAGCCTATGTCGATTGTGGACTTGACTAATTGTAAACAAGATGACGGTGAGTCTACAACCCATTGGGTGTGCCAGGTCAAGGAGATAATACATTCATCTGATAATATGGATGTCGGCTCAGCGGTCTTGATGTTGGAGAAAAATTGCCATTTTGAACCTCTGAAGTAGAAGTTGGGGTGGCTCAAGCGTGACTGCAATGACATGGGCCAGTTGATGGCGGCTCTCATTAAGTATGCTGATTCTGATAGTACCAAAGACCCGGTGTCTGACGAAGAAAAAACAGCAAAGGGAAAGAAGAACGGCAACGGCAAGGGTCACCGGCATAACCCGGCAAATCAAGGAGGTAATAAACTTAAGGCTGATGAGTTTGTCGCTAACACCAATGCGCAGGGCGGAAATCAATGACGCAAGGGCAGGCAACCCCCTCGGTCGGGCGGGTCAGGTCCCACCCTTGAGCAACTATTGAATGAGTCTTGTCCAAGGCACGACACCCGGGAGAAGCCAGCCACCCACCCGTGGAAAGATTGTAGAATCATGAAGGCGTTTAAAAATTCAAACGTGGTTGATGGAGGTCACGGCCCAGGTGGTGGTTCAGGTGGAGGCGGTTTCCATGGCCCTGGCGCTGGTTCAGGGGGAGGAGGATTTCACGGTTAGGGCCATCCTGGTAACCAAGGAGGATATAATCCATAACCCAGACAAGGTAATCAGCAGCAATAGTCCGGATATCAGAGCAACCCAAAACAGCTGAATAGTGGGCAGTACCATGTGTTCACCACTAGTTTATGTAAGAGAGACCAGAAGCTTCACAAGAGGGCCGTCAATGCCATTGAGCCGACAATTCCACGTTACTTACGTTGGTCAGAGCAGCCTATTGTGTGGAGCAGAGAGGACCACCCACCCCGGGTTGATAATCCGGGTCACTTGGCCTTGGTAGTGGCGCCTCAGGTTGGTGGATGTAATTCACTAAGGTGCTCATGGATGGAGGCAGTAGCATCAACATCCTCTACTATGAGACGTTCCGCCGGATGGGATTGACTGATAAGAGTCTTAAACAATCCAACACTGTTTTTCACGGTGTGGTCCCTGGCAAGTCGGCATACCCAGTTGGAAAGATTGAACTGGAAGTAGCCTTTGGAGATGAGTATGACTCCAGAGCAGAAAAATTAACCTTTGAGGTGGTTAAAATCAAAAGCCCATATAATGCTCTATTTGGACGGCCGGCTTATGCCAAGTTCATGGCCCGGCCGTGTTATGTATATTTGCAGCTCAAGATGCCGGGTTATAAGGGCACCATTACAGTACATGGGAGCCGGAAAATAGCCTTGGAGTGTGAAGAAGGTGATGCTGCCTATGCTGAGTCTATTTGTGCAATAGAGGAGTTAAAGTTTTACAAGGATCATGTTGACCCGACAGACATGACGTCGTTAAAGAAACCAACAATAGAGCATGAGCCGGTGTTGAAGTTCAAATCAGCTGATGACACCAAGATGGTTGACTTTGTGCCTGGCGACTCATCCAAGCAGTTCATCATCAGTGCAAACTTGGATCCCAAATAGGAAAGCGCGCTCATCGAGTTCATCCGTGAGAACCGGGACATCTTTGCATGGAAACCTTCCGACATGTCGGGTGTCCCGAGGGAACTCGCTGAGCACACTCTCAATATTGATCCAAAGTTTAAACCTGTTAGACAGTTTCTCCGACGGTTCAATGAAGAAAGGCGCAAGGCCATTGGAGAAGAGGTGGCCCGGCTCTTGGTGGCCGGGTTCATTGTAGAAGTCTTTCACCCAGAGTGGTTAGCCAACCCGGTGTTGGTACTCAAAAAGAACGGCACCTGGCATATGTGTGTGGATTACACCGATTTAAACAAGGCTTGTCCGGCTGACCCTTTTTCCCTCCCCCGTATTGATCAGATCATCGATGCTACAGTGGGTTGCGCATGTTTGAGTTTCTTGGATGCTTATTCAGGTTATCACCAGATCAAGATGGCAGTCAAAAATCAGGAGAAGATGGCTTTTATCACTCCTTTTGGAGCTTTCTGCTATCTGTCTATGCCTTTTGGGCTTAAGAGTTCCCAGGCGACTTACCAATGGTGTGTGCAGAATTGTCTTCATGATCAGATTGGGCATAATGTTCATGCTTATGTGGATGATATAGTGGTAAAATCCAGGAAAGAAGAAACCTTGATCGCAGATCTGAAAGAGACCTTCGATAATCTCCGGGTCTACAAAATGACGCTTAACCTGGCTAAGTGTGTTTTTGGAGTCCCAGCAGGCAAGCTCTTGGGTTTTTTGGTGTCCAACCGAGGTATTGAAGCTAACCCGGAGAAAATCAAGGCTATTACATCCCTGGCCAAACCAACGTGTATCAATGACGTTTATCGGCTGGCGGGTCGTGTTGCTGCTTTGAGCCGGTTCATAAGCCGGTTAGGGGAGAAGGTGATGCCTTTGTATTAGATGATGAAGAAAACAGATGATTTTGTTTGGAGCGATGCTGCAAACTCTGCTTTTGAAGATCTGAAGACACAGCTTGCTGAGCCGCCGGTCCTTGCTGCTCCAGTTGAGAAAGAGCCGCTGTTGTTATACGTAGCCGCTAACTCACGAGCTGTTAGTGTGGCGATTGTGGTGGAGCGCAAGTAGGTTGGCAAGGAACACCCGATTCAACGGCCGGTTTACTATGTCAGTGAGGTGTTAATTGAATCCAAACAGCGATATCCACATTGGCAGAAGCTCGTATATGGGGTGTTCATGGCGAGCTGGAAGCTTAAACATTATTTTCAGGGTCACCCAATCACTGTGGTTAGCTCTGCTCCTTTGGGAGACACCATTCAAAATAGAGAAGCCACTAGACGAGTCGCCAAGTGGGCCATTGAGCTTGGGTCTCATGGGTTGAAGTATGTACCACGTACTGCGATCATGTCTCAAGCATTGGTTGATTTTATTAATGACTGGACAGAGATGCAGATGTCGGAAGAGAAACCAGACAACACATATTGGACTATTCACTTTGATGGGTCTAGACAACTGGAAGGCTCGGGGGCTGGAGTTGTGTTAACCTCCCCTCGAGGTGACAAATTTTGTTATGTGTTGCGGCTGATGTTTCCATGCACTAACAACGCAGCGGAATATGAAGGTTTGCTCCATGGTCTTCGGGTGGCCAGAGAGATGAGCCTGAGCCGGGTCCGGTGTCTTGGCGACTCAGATTTAGTGGCTCAACAAGTCTCAGGTAAGTGGGATTCCAAAGATCCTCTCATGGCGGCTTATCGCCAGGAAGTTGATGCTGTTGCAGGGCATTTTAAAGGTTATCAGGTGGAGCACATTGACCGTAGGAAGAACGAAGTGGCTGATGCTTTAAGCCGGTTGGGATCTCACCGTAAGCCGGTGCCACCTAACACCTTTTTGGATGTTTTGCATAACCCGTCTGTTAAGTTGCCCATAGAAGAAGATCTAGCTGTTCCTGACCCGGAGGCACAGTTGGTGGCGGCTCTTCTTGTCATCCGAGATTGGACAGTGTCGTTCTTGGCTTACATGACCCGAGGAGAGTTGCCAGCGGATGAGACCCTCGCTCGACAGATAACCTCGTGGTCAAAGTCAATGAAGATTTCTGATGGAGAACTATACCATCACAGTGTCTCTGGAGCGTTTCAGCGGTGTGTTTCCCTTGAAGAAGGCAAAGAATACTTCGTGAGATCCATGAAGGCGATTGTGGTCATCATGTCGGGTCAAAATCTCTGGTGGCCAAGGATTTTCATCACGGTTTTGACTGGTTGACGGCTCACGCCAATGCAGAGGATTAGTCAGCAGATGTGATGGATGTCAAAAGTTCGCATGAAGAGCACATGTGTCGGCTCAAGAGCTCCGGATGATTCCAATCACTTGGCCGTTTGCGGTCTGGGGGCTTGACATGGTGGGACCTTTTAAAAGGTCTAAGGATAAAAAGACACATCTTTTAGTGGCAGTTGATAAATTCACAAAGTGGGTTGAGGCAGAGCCAGTGAGTAAGTGTGATGCGGCCACGGCGGTTCAGTTCATGAAAAAGGTGATCTTCCGTTTTGGTTTTCCACACAGCATTATCACTGGCAATGGCACTAATCTATCCCAAGGGGCCATGGAGGAGTTTTGTCAACATGAGCATATTCGGCTTGATGTTTCTTCTGTAGCTCATCCTCAATCCAATGGTCAAGCTGAGAGAGAAAATCAGGAAATTTTAAAAGGTCTTAAACCCCGGCTTATGGTTCCTTTACAGCGAACGCCGGGTTGTTGGGTAGAGGAATTACCCTCGGTGCTGTGGAGTATCAACACCACACCTAATAGGTCTACAGGTTACACACCTTTCTTCATGGTGTATGGAGCAGAAGCAGTGTTGCCTAGTGACATTCGTCATGACTCGCCCCGTGTGGCGGCTTATGTTGAAGCTAATAATGAACAAGCCAGACAGGATGCACTTGACTTGTTAGATGAGGAAAGAGACTTAGCAGCGGCTCGATCAGCAATTTATCAACAGGACCTGTGCCGTTATCACACACAGCTGCCGGGTTAAGTACAGGACTTTTCAGGAAGGTGACCTGGTGCTCCGGCTCATCCAGGATCTGTCAGATGCACACAAGTTATCCCCACCTTGGGAAGGACCCTTTGTGGTCAGCAAGAACTTAAACAACGGGTCATATTACCTCATTGACATTTGAGAGCACAAAGACTCACGTAAGTCGGAAGAGTAGACCCGCCGGCCGTGGAACATTGCTCAACTTTGGCCATACTACACCTGAGCCACCGGCTCTCATCATGTACATACTTTAACATTGTATATACCATGATAAGTAATAAAGAAGGACCATCGGTCTCTTTTCTTTTCAAAGATTACGCATCTTTGTTATTTCTTATTTTCAAATGACTATTAAGGAGCTGATCATATTGGAATCAAGTCTAACCTTTTTTCGGTCCGGCTTATGATCGTATTCGAATCTAGCTGCAACTATCATGGTCACTTGGGGGCTTCCTGTTCAAACATAGGTCGTATTCGAACCAAAGAGAACATAGCTGTCGTAACCCTCTTGATCGGCTCAAGGCCAAACTCACTAGGGGGCTTCTTGATCGTATCCGAATCATAGCTTAACCCCTTTTGGGTCCGACTTGGATCGTATTCGAATCAGGGTCATTAAAAACCGCTCAAGGTCATTTGGGGGCTTCATGTTCAAACATAGGTCGTATTCGAACCAAAGAGAACATAGCTGTCGGTACCCTCTTGATTGGCGCAACGCCAAAGCCACTGGGGGCTATATGGTCGTATTCGAACCATAGCTTAACCCCTTTGGTCCGGTTTACTGATCGTATTCAAATCAGAAACCCCCAACCTTCAAATACAAGGTTAAATCGTATTTATTACCTGTTATTTGCCTTTTAGTTCTTTGTTGTCTTAATTTCACAAATAATTAGCATGGCTTGTTTCGCCGGCTGGACTATTTGACAACAAAGCCACCAAGGTATGATGATCATTAAGTGTTCAGAAGTATTGACTTCTCAAAAAGATAGAGTTATCAACTTCATTACCCGGGTTATTTAAACCAGTGGTCTAATGATCAAAGGTACAAGTATGGCTATTGTTTATACGCAATTGCCTATTGCATTAACCAAAGGGTTAGTTTCAGCCTTGTTCTCTTTTTATATCTGTTTCTGTTTTCTATTATGGTAAACATATTGGCTATAAGCCGGGTGTTTTAACCCGTTCGGTACTAAGCCGCCAAGCCAGTTTTTTTTCTTGTATTTACAGGAGCAGAGCTGAAGTATTACAGGGACAACCATAAATATGATGCATATATTGACATCAGGAAACACATAATCACATACTAGTGTTTTATGCGTGATGGCATAAGCAAAGCATGCAGTGTTTTCACAGCTAAAACTATTACAAGGCTTTTATAAGCCCATGAAGATGGTTATTGCTCCTCCCTCGCCGGTTCACCGCCCTCTGTTGACTGGAAGCTGGGTTTTGACCTGTCAAAACCATTCATGGTGACAAATTCTGCTTCTTCGTCAATCAGGCCGGCCGGGTCAACTTCCGGGGCAAATGTATTTTCACGAACAGGCGGGATTAGCTCTGTCACCTTGTACGAGGGAGTTGCCATCTTCTTATTTTCAACATCAAAACCCGGCTGATACTTGTCGATGTTGGTTTCATCTCCAAGAATAGTCGCCTGAGGTCGCACCACCCTCATGCAAGCAACGAAGTCGTCTTGTTCAAACAGTGACCCATCTTCTTTTACCGTGGGGTACCCTCTGGCTACATCAGTCGGGTCTAGATCTGGCACCCAAGCCTTGGAGCGGCTCAAGGCAGTCAAAGCTCCGGCTCTGGCATAGGAACGCTTAACCTCTTGGAACCTGGCGGGCAAAATTGACAGCTTCTTTAAAACATCGCTGAGCCGGTTGGGTCCTTGATTAGCAGGAGAGATGGCAGCAAGTGCCTGTTGTGCGCCAATATACAGTTGCTCCACTAAGGTATACACTGCCTTCAGTTTAATCACATGATCTTGACTTAGATTCTTGCTTCGTGGGCCTGCACATATTTTCTAAACAAAATCAGCTTGCGGCTTATATTCTGGATCAGAAAAAAAGTACATAAGATTAAAGACACACGGCTTACCAAAGATGGCGGACACCATTTAAGACACCTGGCCCTTTAAACCGTTCAGCTCTGTTGAAACCTCTTCAAGGGCTGCTTCGGCCTTCTCGGCACGTTGTGTCAGAAGCGTTTTTTCCTCTGCCCAGGTTTTCTTCTTGGCAGTGAAGCTGGTCTTTAAATTTTCCGTCTCAGAGAGACTTATTTGCAATTTGGAGTTAGCAGACTTGATTTCTGCCTCCTGACCTTCTAGCCGGGTCTTCGCATCAGTCAATTGCAAGCTCAGTTCAGATAAGGCATTCTGCAAAAAACATACCCAGATGAGTCAAGATTTCGCTTAAAGTTCAAAAATCAAGATTCAAGTCTCAAGTACTTTACAAAAAACCACTTGACACTTGGGGGCTAATGTATGCCAAAATAATTTCTTATGACTTTAAAGACATACTTTAAGTCCCAAGTGCTTTACAAAGTAACAGCCTTGGCACTTGGGGGCTAATGTATGCTATTCAACAAGTTTCTCAAGGTTAAGCCAGATTATGAAGTCCTTTGAATACAGTACAAGACAATTTAAAGTACCGGCTCATTTATGATTAAAATGAGCCGGTCCTTGGGGACTACAGGTGAAGCTTTGTTCTATTTTATTGAACTCAAGAAAGGTTTCAAAGGTAAAAGTATTGGCCTATGTTATAAAGTCTATAGATCATTTCGGTTCTCTCATAATCTGAAAACTTGGGGGCTGGCGGATTATAGATAAGCCGGAAGAACATAGCTCATATTTCAGCTGCAACTGTTTGACCATTTCGATCTCTGAGTCGCGACTGGAGTGCACATGGCTGAGATAGCTGGATAAAATATCGTTGGTGTTCAGATGGTCATAATGTGAAACATCAAAGCACACTTTCTGCCTCTCCAATGCCTCTTGTTTCGCCGTGTGACGAGCCAACACGGTGGGATTCCCCGGCTCAATAAAGCGGCTCCCGGTGATCAAAACGTCTTATGCAGACGGTGATGGTGGGTTGGCTGAGCTTGATGGTCCAGTTGCGGAAGGATTCACGGTTGTCTCAT
This sequence comes from Triticum urartu, assembly GCF_056163025.1. Taxonomy (NCBI): domain Eukaryota; kingdom Viridiplantae; phylum Streptophyta; class Magnoliopsida; order Poales; family Poaceae; genus Triticum; species Triticum urartu. Next base: position 429,974,080 of record NC_141877.1, on the reverse strand, counting down.
CAAATGGTGGCTCAGGAGGATTTCCTTCTGCATCGATAGGCGGGTCTTCTGGAGCGTCAGTTAATGGAGGAGAAGGTGGCCTGGCTGGGTCAGATGCAAGGATTGGCGGGTCTTCCGCTGGTTTAGCTGCCTTTGCCTTCTTGGACTTAGCTTGGCCACAAAGAGAAATGTTGCAGGACTGTCAGTACAAATATACAATTTGAACAACCAGGAAAAAAGGAGGATTTTTCATTACCCAGGGGCAGTCTTGAAGACCGGAAATTGGGTCTGCGATGAGTCGCCAGAAGAGCGAGACACCTCCTGAAAAGATAAAATAAAGTTAAAGTAATGCAAGCGAAAGGATCCATTAAACAGAGTTAAAGACAAAAGAAGTAAACCTCATTCCGACGCTTCTGGGGAGTTTGTTGAAGAACAACAGCCGGTTCATCTTCGGTCCGGGCTTGACGGCGGCTCTCATGTTTCTGCTTTTTCAAAAGAAAGTGAGGGTCCAGATAAGCCAAAGGGTGTGAAAACCTTACTTTTAGGGTTACAACTCGAAGTTTCTGTCTTGGCAAATGGGCTGAGTCAGAGGAAATAGTTACCTCTTCTTCCACAGCCTGACTGGCCCCGGTATCATCTTGGTAATGATCAGTGTTAATAAGATTATTAAAAAGTCAGCCAAGGGAGTCAAGGGCTACCTCTGACTCAGAAGTTTCGTCCAGTTTCATCATGTCTTCAACAGTGCTCTTCTTCTTCTTTTTGGACCTCCGGGTCATTTTCTTGGCGGTTATGGCAGCGACTCTTGCTTTTTTGGCAGCTTTGTGGTCATATTTCACCTTCCAGAAGTCAGATTTGGCCTACAAACAAGTAAAAACAAAATGAAAGGTTAGGCAAGTGTTAAATAATACGGCTGAGAAAAATACAAAGGAGAGAGATCAGAGTCTCCTTACTTCCGGCGCCGGGTTAAGCTTGCAGAAAGGGTTTAACCCGACGGTATTGCAGTCTTCGTACTTTCCATTCACCAGAAGGGTTGACATTGAAACAATATCTGCTTCCATTAATTGAATGGGGCTGTGAAAAAGAGAGTCGTATGGGCCTCCACCATACTCGTACATCAATTTTGAGCGAGGCCTCAGAGGAATAACCCGCCATGAGATCCAGCAGTGGGTCAGGTCAACTCCAGTCAAGCCGTTCCCTAACAAGGCGTTAATCCTTTTTATGGATGGGATCAACTTCCTACGTTCGGCAGCCGTAAGCTTGTCAGGGAGCACAAATTTGGAGTCAAGACGCTCGGCGCGATAACCCAGTAGTGGCTTCTCATTTGCTGGTGAAATATCTTGACAATAGAACCAAGTCTGGTTCCAGTCTTTGGGATGACTCGGTAAGACTATGAGGAGGAAGACAGCGCCCTGCCGACACTGGATTGAGATGCCTCCAAGCTCCAAGCTAAGGCCGTTGGTGCACTCATTCTGCCGGTTCAGATAAAAGTATTCTCTAAACAACTCCACGGTCGGCTCTTCCTGAAGGTACACCTCACAAAGCACTTGGAAATTGCAGATATTAGATATGGAGTTGGGCCCGATATCTTGAGGGTGGAGTTTGAAAAAGTGGAGGACCTCTCTAAAGAACTTTGAGCCGAGCGGTGTGATACGTCCATTTTGCATCATGCTTTTATATCGATATTTATTGCATTATGGAGTGTTATTTCACTTTATGTCACAATACTTATGGCTATTCTCTCTTATTTTACAAGGTTTACATAAGGAGGGAGAATGTCGGCAGCTGGAATTCTGGGCTAGAAAAGGAGCAAATATTAGAGACCTATTCTGCGCAACTCCAAAAGTCCTGAAACTCCATGGAACATCTTAAAATAAATAAAGAAAAATCCTCGCCAAAGATGAAGGCCAGGGGCCCACACCCTACTCACGAGGGTGGGGGTGCGCCCCCTACCTCATGAGCCCCCTGGTGGCTCTCCGACGTCCATCTTCTCCTATATGAAGTCTTACGATGAGAAAAAAGGAAGGAACTTTTCGGGACGAGACTCCACCGCCACGGGGCGGAACCTTGGCGGAACCAATCTAGAGCTCCGGCAGAGCTGTTCTGCCGGGGATACTTCCCTCCGGGAGGGGGAAATCATCACCATCGTCATCACCAACGCTCCTCTCATCGGGAGAGGGCAATGTCCATCAACATCTTCACCAGCACCTTCTCATCTCCAAACCCTAGTTCATCCCTTATATCCAATTCTTGTCTCAAAGTCCGGGATTGGTGCTAGTAGGTTGCTAGTAGTGTTGATTACTCCTTGTAGTTGATGCTAGTTGGTTTATTTGGTGGAAGATCATATGTTCAGATCCTATATGCATATTATTACCCCCTGATTATGAACATGAATATGCTTTTTGAGTAATTACATTTGTTCCTGAGGACAAGGGAGAAGTCTTGCTATTAGTAGTCATGTGAATTTGGTATTCGTTTGATATTTTGATAAGATGTATGTTGTCTAGCCTCTGGTGGTGTTATGTGAAAGTTGACTACATAACACTTCACCATTATTTGGGCCTAGAGGAAGGCATTGGGAAGTAATAAATAGATGATGGGTTGCTAGAGTGACAGAAGCTTAAACCCTAGTTTATGCGTTGCTTCGTAAGGGGCTGATTTGGATCCATATGTTTCACGCTATGGTTAGGTTTACCTTAATACTTTTGTTGTAGTTGCGGATGCTTGCAATAGAGGTTAATCATAAGTGGGATGCTTGTTCAAGTAAGAATAGCACCCAAGCACCGGTCCACCCACATATCAAATTATCAAAGTATCGAACGTGAATCATATGAACGTGATGAAAACTAGCTTGACGATATTCCCATGTGTCCTCGGGAGCGCTTTTCCTTATATAAGAGTTTGTTCCGGCTTGTCCTTTGCTACAAAAAGGATTTGGCCACCTTGCTGCACTTTATTTACTTTCTGTTACTTGTTGCTCGTTACAATTTATCTTATCACAAAACTATCTATTACCACTTATTTCAGTACTTGCAGAGAATACCTTGCTGAAAACCGCTTATCATTTCCTTCTGATCCTCGTTGGGTTCGACACTCTTACTTATCTAAAGGACTATGATAGATCCCCTATACTTGTGGGTCATCAAGACTCTTTTTTGGCCCCGTTGTCGGGGAGTGTAGCGCCTTTGGTAGGCGGAATTTGGTAAGGAAAAATTTATATAGTGTGCTGAAATTTACTGTCACTTGTTACTATGGAAAGTAATTCTCTGAGGGGCTTGTTCGAGGTATCTTCACCCCGTCCAGTGGAGCAAAGAGTTGCTCCTCAACCTACTGAACCTATTGAAAATCAAACTCCTTTTGAATTTCCTTCGGGTATGATGGAAAAACTGCTAGCTAACCCTTTTACAGGAGATGGAACAAAGCATCCTAATGAGCACTTAATATATGTGGATGAAGTTTGTGGATTATTTAAGCTTGCAGGTATACCCGATGATGTTGCTAAGAAGAAGGTCTTCCCTTTATCTTTGAAGGGAGACGCATTGATATGGTATAGGCTATGTGATGATATGAAATCATGGAACTATAAAAGATTGAAATTGGAATTTCGTCAAAAGTATTACCCTATGCATCTTGTTCATCGTGATCGCAATTATATATATAATTTCTGGCCTCGCGAAGGAGAAAGCATCGCTCAAGCTTGGGGGAGGCTTAAGTCAATGCTATATTCATGCCCCAATCATGAGCTCTCGAGAGAAATAATTATGCAAAGTTTTTATGCTCGGCTTTCTGAAAACAATCGCACCATGCTCGATACATCTTGTGCTGACTCTTTTATGATGAAGACTATTGAATTCAGATGGAATTTATTGGATAGAATTAAACGCAACTCTGAAGATTGGGACCTCTAGGAAGGTAAGAAGTCAGGTATGACACCTAAGTTTGATCGTGTTAAATCCTTTATGGACACCGATATTTTCCGTAAGTTTAGCACTAAATATGGACTTGACTCTGAGATAGTAGCTTCTTTTTGTGAATCTTTTGCTACTTATGTTGATCTCCCTAAGGAGAAGTGGTTTAAATATCATCCTCCCATAGAAGTAAAAGTACTTGCACCTATTAAAATTGAAGAAAAGACTGTCACTTATAATGATCCTATTGTTCCTACTTCTTATGTTGAGAAACCACCTTTCCCTGTTAGAATCAAGGATCATGCTAAAGCTTCAACTGTTGTTCATAAAAGCAATATTAGAACTTATACACCTCCTCAGCAAGTTAAAGTAGAACCTAATATTGCTATTGTTAAGGATCTCTTGTCTGATAACATTGATGGGCATGTTATTCAGTTCGAAGGTGAAACTGCTAGAATTGCTAAACCTTGTGCTAAAGATAAACATAGACCTATGGTGGGCATGCCTGTTATCTCTGTTAAAATAGGAGATCATTGTTATCATGGCTTATGTGATATGGGTGCGAGTGCTAGTGTTATACCACATACTTTATACGAAGAAATTAAGAATGAAATTGCACTTGCTGAGTTAGAAGGTATTGATGTCACAATTAAACTTGCCAATAGAGATACTATTTCACCAATTGGAATTGTTAGAGATGTTGAAGTCTTGTGTGGGAAAACTAAATATCCTGCTGATTTTCTTGTTCTTACTTCTCCGCAAGATAGCTTTTGTCCCATTATATTTGGTAGACCCTTCTTGAACATTGTTAATGCTAGGATAGATTGCAAAAAGAATGTTGTTACTATTGGCTTGGATGATATGGTTCATGAGTTTAATTTCTCTAAATTTAGTAAACAACATCGTGAGGAAGAATTACCTAGTAAGGATGAAATTATTGGTCTTGCTTCTATTGCCATACCTCCTAGTGATCCTTTAGAACACTATTTGCTAGACCATGAAAATGATATGTTCATGAATGAAAGAAGGGAAATAGATGAAGTATTCTTTAAACAGGAACCTATTCTGCATCACAATTTGCCTGTTGAAATTTTAGGGGATCCTCCTCCACCCAAGGGTGATCCCGTGTTTGAGCTTAAACCTTTGCCTGATAATCTTAAATATGCTTATCTTGATGAAAAGAAAATATATCCTGTTATTATTAGTGCTAACCTTTCAGAGCATGAAGAAGAAAGATTATTGAAATCTCTGAAGAAGCATCATGCTGCTATTGGATATACTCTTGATGATCTTAAGGGCATTAGTCCCACTTTATGTCAACATAAAATAAATTTGGAAGCAGATGCCAAACCAGTTCGTGATCCTCAACGACGTCTGAATCCTAAAATGAAAGAAGTGGTAAGAAAAGAAATACTAAAGCTTCTGGAGGCAGGTATAATCTATCCTGTTGCTGATAGTGAGTGGGTAAGTCCTATCCATTGTATCCCTAAGAAGGGAGGTATTACTGTTGTTCCTAATGATAAAGATGAATTGATTCCACAAAGAATTATCACAGGTTATAGGATGGTAATTGATTTCCGTAAATTAAATAAAGCTACTAAGAAAGATCATTACCCCTTACCTTTTATTGATCAAATTCTAGAAAGATTATGCAAACATACACACTATTGCTTTCTAGATGGTTATTCTGGTTTCTCTCAAATACCTGTGTCGGCTAGAGATCAATCAAAGACTACTTTTACATGCCCTTTTGGTACTTTTGCTTATAGACGTATGCCTTTTGGTTTATGTAATGCACCTGCTACCTTTCAAAGATGCATGATGGCTATATTCTCTGACTTTTGTGAAAAGATTTGTGAGGTTTTCATGGACGACTTTTCCGTCTATGGGTCCTCTTTTGATGATTGCTTGAGCAATCTTGATCGAGTTTTGCAGAGATGTGAAGAAACTAATCTTGTCTTGAATTGGGAAAAGTGCCACTTTAATGTTAATGAAGGTATTGTCTTGGGGCATAAAGTTTCTGAAAGAGGTATTGAAGTTGATAAAGCCAAGGTCGATGCTATTGAAAAGATGCCATGTCCCAAGGACATCAAAGGTATAAGAAGTTTCCTTAGTCACGCAGATTTTACATGAGGTTCATTAAGGACTTCTCAAAAATTTCTCGGCCTCTGACTAATTTATTGCAAAAAGATATACCATTTGTCTTTGATGATGATTGTGTAGAAGCATTTGAAATACTTAAGAAAGCATTAGTCTCTGCACCTGTTGTTCAGCCACCTGATTGGAATTTACCCTTTGAAATTATGTGTGATGCTAGTGATTATGTTGTAGGTGTTTTTCTAGGGCAAAGAGTTGATAAGAAATTAAATGTTATTCATTATGCTAGTAAGACTCTAGACAATGCTCAAAGAAATTATGCTACTACTGAAAAAGAGCTTTTAGCAGTTGTATTTGCTTGTGATAAGTTCAGATCTTATATTGTTGATTCTAAAGTAACTATTCACACTGATCATGCTACTATTAAATATCTTATGGAAAAGAAAGATGCTAAACCTAGACTTATTAGATGGGTTCTCTTGCTACAAGAATTTGATTTGCATATTGTTGATAGAAAGGGAGCTGAGAACCCCGTTGCAGACAACTTGTCTAGGTTAGAGAATGTTCTTGATGACCCACTACCTATTAATGATAGCTTTCCTGATGAACAATTAAATGTTATAAGTACTTCTCGTAGTACTCCATGGTATGCTGATTATGCTAATTATATTGTTGCTAAATTTATACCACCTAGCTTCACATACCAGCAAAAGAAAAAGTTTTTCTATGATTTAAGACATTACTTTTGGGATGATCCACATCTTTATAAAGAAGGAGTAGATGGTGTTATTAGACGTTGTGTACCTGAGCATGAACAGGAGCAGATCCTACGCAAGTGTCATTCCGAGGCTTATGGTGGACACCACGCTGGAGATAGAACTGCACATAAGGTATTGCAATCTGGTTTTTATTGGCCTACTCTCTTCAAGGATGCCCATAAGTTTGTCTTGTCTTGTGATGAATGTCAAAGAATTGGTAATATTAGTAGACGTCAAGAAATTCCTATGAATTATTCTCTTGTTATTGAACCGTTTGATGTTTGGGGCTTTTATTATATGGGACCTTTTCCTGCCTCTAATGGATACACACATATTTTAGTTGCTGTTGATTAGGTTACTAAATGGGTAGAAGCTATTCCAACTAGTAGTGCTGATCATAACACTTCTATTGAAATGCTTAAAGAAGTTATTTTCTCGAGGTTTGGAGTCCCTAGATATTTAATGACTGATGGTGGTTCACACTTTATTCATGGTGCTTTCCGTAAAATGCTTGCTAAATATGATGTTAATCATAGAATTGCATCTCCTTATCACCCACAGTCTAGTGGTCAAGTAGAGTTGAGCAATAGAGAGCTCAAATTAATTTTGCAAAAGACTGTTAATAGGTCTAGAAAGAATTGGTCCAAGAAACTTGATGATGCATTATGGGCTTATAGGACTGCATACAAAAATCCTATGAGTATGTCTCCGTATAAAATGGTTTATGGAAAAGCATGCCACTTACCTCTCGAACTAGAACATAAGGCATATTGGGCTATTAAAGAGCTCAACTATGATTTTAAACTTGCCGGTGAGAAGAGGTTATTTGATATTAGCTCACTTGATGAATGGAGAACCCAAGCTTATGAAAATGCCAAGTTGTTTAAAGAAAAAGTTAAAAGATTGCATGACAAAAGGATACAAAAGCGTGAGTTTGATGTAGGTGATTATGTATTGCTATACAACTCTCGTTTAAGATTTTTTGCAGGAAAACTTCTCTCTAAATGGGAAGGCCCCTATGTTATCGAAGAGGTCTATCGTTTCGGTGCCATAAAAATCAACAACTTCGAGGGCACAAATCCGAAGGTGGTAAACGGTTAAAGAATCAAACATTATATCTCAGGTAATCCCATAAATGTTGAAACCAATATTATTGAAACCGTAACCCCGGAGGAATACATAAGGGACACCTTCCAGACCGTTTCAGACTCCGAAAAGGAATAGGTATGTGGTACGGTAAGTAAACCGACTCCAAAACAATTTTAAGGCAATATTTCTCCGTTTTGGAATATTTAGAAAAATAGAAAAATAAATAGCAGTCCGGGAAGGACACGAGGGCCCCACAAGGGTGGTGGGCGCGCCCTACCCCTCTGGGCGCGCCCCCCTACCTCGTGAGCACCTCGTGTGCCTTCCGGACTCCGTTTTCTTACACGATACGTATTTTGGTCGGTAAAAATTCATTATATATTCTCCCGAAGGTTTTGACTCCCGTATCATGCAAATCTCCTCTATTTTTGTTTTCGAGCTGTTGCTGCTGTAGATTAGAGCAAGATGTCTTCTCAAGAGTCAATCGGGGAGAGCCGGGTATCTAATCCGGCACCGGAACCAAGGGCAAACAGCGACGCTGACCATTTTGGGCCAGCAACGGAGGAAGAGATGGAGGCTGACTTGATGAGAGTCGATGCCATGGAGGATCAAGAAGTCACCTCTCGCCTCCGAGCTGGGTTCACGATGGGGGAACTACAGAGCTCAGCTATTCCAAACTCGGTTATCCCTTCTAATGTTAGATTTCTTTCTTATGAAAATAAGAAGAGGAGTGTCACTTGTTCTCCCACAGCTACGCAACACCCTTGGGTGCAAGGAGCTTTAGCTGTCACGGGAAAGCTTCGTAAGGAAATAATGGACCTCAAACAGCAAGTCAATAAGCTCGAGGAGGAGAACTGCATTCTGAGGGGAATCATCGCCAAGAATATTACACCGACAACAAAGAAGGAGATATAATCACATGGGTATGGGCACTCCCCTTGGCAACTGCCAAGCTTGGGGGAGGTGCCCCGGTATCGTATCACCATCACAACTCCTATCTTTACCATTTTTTCTTAGTTCGATTCTATTAGTAGTATCTTGATCTAGTAGAATAAAGTTTATGGCATGATCTAGTTTTGAGTTTTGCTTTATGATCTCTCTTTGTAATCGAGTCCGTGAGCTATATATAATAAAGATTAGTGTTGAGTCAAGGGCTTGATTATTTTGCCATGATCTTGGGTGAATAAAAGAAAAGAGAAAAAGAATAAAAAGAAACAAAAAGTTCATATTGATCTTATTGAGAGTAATGACTTCACATAGAAAGAGTATGATGATTAAAAGTTGTTGGGAGTTGGCAGACATAGCTTTGGTCATTGTTGCAATTAACAGGAAGTAATAAGGAAAGAAAGGTTTTCACATATAGATATATTATCATTGACATCTTTTATGATTGTGAGCACTCATTAAAATATGACATGCTAAAGGGTTAATGTTGGACAAGGAAGACAACGTAATGAGTTATGTCTTTCTTATATCTGAGATAAAGTATGTTGTCATGGATCCTCTAACTTGTTGAGCTTGCCTTTCCCCCTCATGCTAGCCAAATTCTCAGCACCAAGTAGAAATACTACTTGTGCTTCCAAATACCCTTAAACCAGTTTTGCCATGAGAGTCCACCATATCTACCTATGGATTGAGTAAGATCCTTCAAGTAAGTTGTCATCGGTGCAAAGCAATAAAAATTTCTCTAAATATATATGATTGATTGGTGTGGGAGAAATAAGCTTTATACGATCTTGTGATGTGGAAGTAATAAAAGCGACGGACTGCATAATAAAGGTTCATATCACAAGGGGCAATATAAAGTGACGTTCTTTCGCATTGAGATTTTTTGCATCCAACCATAAAAGTGCATGGCAACCTCTGCTTCCCTCTGCGAAGGGCCTATCTTTTATTATCTTCTACCTTATGCAAGAGTCATGGTGATCTTCACCTCTTCTTTTTCATTTTATCCTTTGGCAAGCTCAGCATGTTGGAAAGAACATGATATATATATCTAATTGGATGTAGGGGAGCATGAATTATTATTGTTGACATTACCCTTGAGGTAAAAGGTTGTGGGGTAAAACTATAAGCCCCTATCTTTCTCTGTGTCCGATTAAAACTCCGTAACCACAAGTATTGCGTGAGTGTTAGCAATTATGGAGGACTAAATGATAGTTGAGTATGTGGACTTGCTTTTTAGCTCTGACATAGACTCTTTCTGATGTTATGATAAATTGCAATTGCTTCAATGACTGAGATTATAGTTGTCGGAGCCCAATAAGGTTTATGATTTATACTTTTACATTGTGAATAGATCATCACTTGAACATAAGTAATCATATGACAAAATCTATATAAGTTGCTGTTATGAGAATAATCATGATGCCTTCATGTCCGTATTTTATTTTTATCGATGCCTCTACCTCTAAACATGAGGACATATTTATTGTTATCGGCTTTTCTCTTGAGGACAAGCAAGGTCTAAGCTTGGGGGAGTTGATATGTCCATTTTGCATCATGCTTTTATATCGATATTTATTGCATTATGGACTATTATTTCACTTTATATCACAATACTTATGGCTATTCTCTCTTATTTTACAAGGTTTACATAAGGAGGGAGAATGCCGGCAGCTGGAATTCTGGGCTGGAAAAGGAGCAAATATTAGAGACCTATTTTGCGCAACTCCAAAAGTCCTGAAACTCCACGGAACATCTTAAAATAAATAAAGAAAAATCCTCGCCAAAGATGAAGGCCAGGGGGCCCACACCCTACTCACGAGGGTGGGGGCGCGCCCCCCTACCTCGTGGGCCCCCTGGTGGCTCTCTGATGTCCATCTTCTCCTATATGAAGTCTTTCGATGAGAAAAAAAGGAAGGAACTTTTTGGGACGACACTCCGCCGCCACGAGGCGGAACCTTGGCGGAACCAATCTAGAGCTCCGGCCGAGCTGTTCTGCCGGGGATACTTCCCTCCGGGAGGGGGAAACCATCACCATCGTCATCACCAACGCTCCTCTCATCGGGAGAGGGCAATCTCCATCAACATCTTCACCAGCACCATCTCATCTCCAAACCCTAGTTCATCTCTTGTATCCAATTCTTGTCTCAAAGTCCGGGATTGGTGCTAGTAGGTTGCTAGTAGTGTTGATTACTCCTTGTAGTTGATGCTAGTTGGTTTATTTAGTGGAAGATCATATGTTCAGATCCTATATGCATATTATTACCCCTCTGATTATGAACATGAATATGCTTTTTGAGTAATTACGTTTGTTCCTGAGGACAAGGGAGAAGTCTTGCTATTAGTAGTCATGTGAATTTGGTATTCGTTTGATATTTTGATAAGATGTATGTTGTCTAGCCTCTGGTGGTGTTATGTGAACGTCGACTACATAACACTTCACCATTATTTGGGCCTAGAGGAAGGCATTGGGAAGTAATAAATAGATGATGGGTTGCTAGAGTGACAGAAGCTTAAACCCTAGTTTATGCGTTGCTTCGTAAGGGGCTGATTTGGATCCATATGTTTCATGCTATGGTTAGGTTTACCTTAATACTTTTGTTGTAGTTGCGGATGCTTGCAATAGAGGTTAATCATAAGTGGGATGCTTGTTCAAGTAAGAACAGCACCCAAGCACCGGTCCACCAACATATCAAATTATCAAAGTATCGAACGCGAATCATATGAACGTGATGAAAACTAGCTTGACGATATTCCCATGTGCCCTCGGGAGCGCTTTTCCTTATATAAGAGTTTGTTCCGTCTTGTCCTTTGCTACAAAAAGGATTGGGCCACCTTGCTGCACTTTATTTACTTTTGTTACGTGTTGCTCGTTACAATTTATCTTATCACAAAACTATCTGTTACCACTTATTTCAGTACTTGTAGAGAATACCTTGCTGAAAACCGCTTATCATTTCCTTCTGCTCCTCGTTGGGTTCGACACTCTTACTTATCGAAAGGACTATGATAGATCCCCTATACTTGTGGGTCATCACGGTGAAAAGCCACGGTTCATATAGTCAGTGAAAACAATCACTTCGCTGTCTCTTGGATTGGGCCGTTCTTCCTCCGGGTCAGGGGCACGGTAGGACATGACGTTTTTCCCTAGCAAAAACCCTATGGAAAAGAACTCCTTCAAATGTTCCTCGGTTACGGTTGAGGGAACCCAGTCGCAGATGGTTGGCGCTTTGGACGGCATGATGTTCAAAAATGAACTGAAAGAAAGGCAACATGCCGGTTCAATTCAATGGTGAAATTAACAGTTAAATGATGATAATACAGGGAAGTAATGGCGGCTTAGTTAAGGGCTAATGTCATATAAGGAAAAGTAAGCCGGCACAATAAGCCGTCATGACTATAGATATTTGAGAAAAGCAAATTTAGCTAAGTGTTGAGACAAACAAGTTTCCTAACTGCTTGGTATTATTTTAGATCAAATGGCTATTCAAAATGGAAAAAATTCTAGACCTAAAAAGCTTAGCGCAGATGAGTCTGTGAGTGCTAAAGAGATCTTTGAACCAGAGAAAGGGATCTATGGGCATCAAGAGTAGGCACAAAAACACCACCGCACAAGCATGTATATCTTTTTGGATCAAGAAGAGGCCTGCGGTGGAAGAACTATGAAGAACTATGATGAACTATGAAGAACATGAAGAAGTACGGAAACCCTAATGCGAATCTGAGAAATGAAAAGGAGAACACTTACAACCACGGATCTTCAGCGGAGGTCGCCGCCGTTCTCTGGACTGATTCAGGTTGATGCAGCGGCCAAGGTCGGCGGAGACAGAGGAGAAGCGCGACGGCTGTGAGACTCGAGCAGCAGGAGGGTTGCGAGAGGAAGAAGACGGAGAGAGAGAAGAATGAGGAAGGCCGAGGCGTGCCTATATATAAGGAAAAATGTGAATAGACGGGCGCAAAAATCGAGGAAGAGCCGAATAAATGTTATCCAACTACACAGACGCCTCGATTCTCGGAAGACATTAAAGGTGAAGATCCGTTGGGAGATGATGTCATAAAAGTTTTTTGCGTTTCTAGAGATGACGTCATGGCGGGTTACAAAAACTTCTGCAAGGATAAGAAGATGGATTTTGTCTAAGTATTGAAGATTGACAAAGAACGAAGTTCAAAGTCAACCTGGGGCCTAATGTTGGGGATATAGCTATCAGTTATGACCCGCCCAGGAGGGGCCGAGTCAGCCCCAATGGCGGGTTACACAAGAAGCCTAGTAAACATTAAGATGATAGTTTATCAACTGTTATAGAAGGCCCAAAGGCCTAGAGGCGGCTTAAGGCCCAATATTACAAACCGTCATATGTAAGGGAAGACTTGTAAAGAAAGGCATGTAAAGGAAGTTGCCGAGCCGGACACGATTATGAGCCGGCCAAGACTCTGTAGGCCACCAGGCGTCAACCCGTGTATATAAGGGGACGACTCGGTGGCGGCTTAGGGCAAGAAACAAGAGATCGATAACCAAGCCGGCGAGTTAAGCCTCTTGGTGATCGAAACCCCAGCAATACCAAACACAACTAGATGTAGGCTTTTACCTTCATCGTAAGGGGCCGAACTAGTATAAAACCTCTCGTGTCCTTTGTCCCGATCAACCCCTTTAAGCTTCCTAGTTGTGATGGCCCTACGACTAAGTCCTTCCACTAGTACATCTACTATGACAATTCCACGACACAACCGGAGCAGCAAGAACCGGCGGCTCAGCGAGCTATTTCTTCAGATCCTCAAAAGCAGAGTTAGGAGTGTCACTCCAGACAAAGTCATCTGCCTTTTTCATCATTTGATACAAAGGCATCGCCTTCTCCCCTAACCGGCTTATGAACCGGCTTAAGGCAGCGACGCGACCCGCCAAACGCTGAGCGTCATTGATGCACACCGGCTTGGCCAGAGATGTAATTGCCTTAATTTTCTCCGGATTAGCCTCAATACCTCTGTTAGACACCAAAAAAACCCAAAAGTTTGCCAGCTGGGACTCCAAAAACACATTTGGCCGGGTTAAGCATCATCTTGTAGACCCGGAGGTTATCAAAGGTCTCCTTCAGATCAGTTACCAAGGTTTCCTTCTCTCTTGATTTCACCTCTATGTCATCCACATAAGCATGAACGTTACAACCAATCTGACTGTGAAGACAATTCTGTACACATCGTTGATAAGTCGCCTGGGCACTTTTCTGTCCAAAAGGCATAGACAAATAGCAAAAGGCTCCAAACGGAGTAATGAAAGCCGTCTTCTCCTGGTCCTTAACTGCCATCTTGATCTGATGATAACCTGAATATGCATCCAAAAAACTCGAATGCTCGCAACCCGCCATAGCATCAATGATCTGATCAATATGAGGGAGAGCAAAAGGATCGGCCGGACAAGCCTTGTTCAAATCGGTGTAATCCACACACATACGCCAGGTGCCATTCTTCTTGAGTACAAGCACCGGGTTAGCCAACCACTCTGGGTGAAAAACTTCAACAATGAACCCGGCCGCCAAGAGCCGGGTCACCTCTTCTCCAATGGCCTTGCGCCTTTCCTCGTTAAACCGTTGAAGAAACTACCTGACCGGCTTAAACTTCGGATCAATATTAAGAGTGTGCTCAGCGAGTTCTCTCGGGACACCCGGCATGTTAGAAGGTTTCCATGCAAAGATGTCCCGGTTCTCATGGATGAACTCGATGAGCGCACCTTCCTATTTTGGATCCAAGTTGGCACTGATGATGAACTATTTGGATGAGTCGCCACGCACAAAATCAACCATCTTGGTGTCATCCGCTGACTTGAATTTCAACACCGGTTCATGCTCCATAGTTGGCTTCTTCAAAGACGTCATGTCTGTCGGGTCAACATTAGCTTTATAAAACTTTAACTCCTCTGTCGTACAAACAGACTCAGCATAAGCGGCATCACCTTCTTCACATTCCAGGGCTATTTTCCAGCTTCCATGTACTGTGATGGTACCTTTATAACCTGGCATCTTGAGCTGCAGATACACATAACATGGTCGAGCCATGAACCTGGCATAAGCCGGCCGTCCAAACAGAGCGTGATATGGGCTTTTGACCTTAACCACCTGAAAAGTTAACTTCTCAGCCCTGGAATCATATTCATCCCCAAAGGCTACTTCCAGTTCAATCTTACCAACTGGGTATGCCGACTTACCAGGCACAACACCATGAAAAACAATGTTGGATTGTTTAAGACTCTTATCAGTCAACCCCATCCGACGAAATGTCTCATAATAGAGGATGTTGATGCTACTGCCTCCGTCCATGAGCACCTTAGTGAACTTATATCCACCAACCTGAGGTGCCACCACCAAGGCCAAGTGTTGGGGATATTACTACTGGACGTAAACCAGCCAGGAGTTGCCGGATTAACTCTATAAAGATTAGAAGCCCATGAAGACGTAAGGGTGATGGCGCTTTATGGAGGCCCAAGGCCCAAAGGCGAGTTAAGGCATGTAGATGTAAACCGACTTTCTCATGTAACTTGCATTGTAAGATAGGAAGGATAGAGACTGAGCCGAAAACGTTTTATGATCCGGCCTCGGGACTCTGTAAACCGGCGGGCGTCAACCTGTGTATATAAAGGGACAACCCGGTCGCGGTTTAGAAACAATAGACAACAACTCGAGAGCCAGGAAAAGTGGATTCGCTCCCTGGTCATCGAAACCCTAGCAATACCAAACACAACTAGACGTAGGCTTTTACCTTCATCGAAGGGGCCGAACTAGTATAAAAACCCTCATGTCCCTTGTCCGGTTTAACCCCCTTAAGCTAACCCATAGCGATGGCTCCACGACTAAGTCATTTGCTACGTCTTGAGCTTGCGTTGGTTTTCCCCGAAGAGGAAGGGATGATGCAGCAGAGTAGCGTAAGTATTTCCCTCAGTTTTTGAGAAACAAGGTATCAATCCAGTAGGAGGCCACGCTCAAGTCCCTCGTACCTGCACAAAACGATAGCTACTCGCAACCAACACGATTAGGGGTTGTCAATCCCTTCACGGTCACTTACGAGAGTGAGATCTGATAGACATAATATTTCTGGTATTTTTGGTATAGAGATGCAAATTAAAAAGTAAAAGCAAAGTAAAAAATCAAAGCAAGATTAAACTGATGGAGATTGATATGATGAGAATAGACCCAGGGGCCATAGGTTTCACTAGTGGCTTCTCTCAAGAGCATAAGTATTCTACGGTGGGTGAACAAATTACTGTTGAGCAATTGACAGAATTGAGCATAGTTATGAGAATATCTAGGCATGATCATGTATATAGGCATCACGTCCGTGACAAGTAGACCGAAACGATTCTGCATCTACTACTATTACTCCACTCATCGACCGCTATCCAGCATGCATCTAGAGTATTAAGTTAAAAATAGAGTAACGCCTTAAGCAAGATGACATGATGTAGAGAGATAAATTCATGCAATATGAAATAAACCCCATCTTGTTATCCTTGATGGCAACGATGCTATAGGTGCCTTGGTGCCCCTTCTGTCACTGGGAAAGGACACCGCAAGATCGAACCCAAAGCTAAGCACTTCTCCCATGGCAAGAACTACCAATCTAGTTGGCCAAACCAAATGGATAATTCAATCTTCACGCAATACATGAGCGTGAGCCATGGATATAGCACTATAGGTGGAATAGAATGGTGGTTGTGCAGAAGACAAAAAAGGGGAAGATAGTCTCACATCAACTAGGCGTATCAACGGGCTATGGAGATGCCCATCAATAGATATCAATGTGAGTGAGTAGGGATTGCCATGCAACGGATGCACTAGAGCTATAAGTATATGAAAGCTCAAAAAGAAACTAAGTGGGTGTGCATCCAACTTGCTTGTTCATGAAGACCTAGGGTAATTTGAGGAAGCCCATTATTTGAATGTACAAGCCAAGTTCTATAATGAAAAATTCCCACTAGTATATGAAAGTTATAACATGAGAGACTCTCTACTATGAAGATCATGGTGCTACTTTGAAGCACAAGTGTGGTAAAAGGATAGTAACATTGTCCCTTCTCTCTTTTTCTCTCATTTTTTTATTTGGGCCTTTTCTCCTCTCTTTTTTATGGCCTCTTTTTTTTATTTGGGCTTCTTTGGCCTCTTTTATTTATTTTTCGTCCGGAGTCTCATCCCGACTTATGGGGGAATCATCGTCTCCATCATCCTTTCCTCACTGGGACAATGCTCTAATAATGATGATCATCACACTTTTATTTTTCTTACAACTCAACAATTACAACTCGATACTTAGAACAAAATATGACTCTATGTGAATGCCTCCGGCGGTGTACCGGGATATGTAATATGACAATGATGAATATGTCATGAACGGAACGGTGGAAAGTTGCATGGCAATATATCTCGGAATGGCTATGGAAATGCCATGATAGGTAGGTATGGTGGCTGTTTTGAGGAAGGTATATGGTAGGTGTATGATACCGGCGAAAAGTGCGCGGTATTAGAGAGGCTAGCAAAGGTGGAAGGGTGAGAGTGCGTATAATCCATGGACTCAACATTAGTCATAAAGAACTCATATACTTATTACAAAAATCTAGGAGTTATCAAAGCAAAGTATTATGCACATGCTCCTAGGGGGATAGATTGGTAGGAAAAGACCATCGCTCATCCCCGACCGCCACTCATAAGGAAGACAATCAATAAATAAATCATGCTCCGACTTCATCACATAACGGTTCACCATACGTGCATGCTACGGGAATCACAAACTTTAACACAAGTATTCTTTAAATTCACAACTACTCAACTAGCATGACTTTAATATTATCACCTCCATATCTCAAAACAATTATCATGCTTCAATCTTTCCTTAGTATTCAACACACTCAAAAGAAAGTTTCACAAATCTTGAATACCAAGCATATTATTATTAAGAAAATTACCATGCTATTAAGAGACTCTCAAAATAATTCAAGTGAAGCATGAGAGATCAATAGTTTCTTTAAAATGAATCCACCACCATGCTCTAAAATATCTAAGTGAAGCACATAGAGCAAAATTATAACGCTCAAAAGATATAAGTGAAGCACATAGAGCAAAACTACATAGCTCAAAAGATATAAGTGAAGCACATAGAGTATTCTATCAAATATTAATTCATGTATGGCTCTCTCAAAAGGTGTGTACAGCAAGTATGATTGTGGCATACTAAGACACAAAGACACAAATAATACAAGACGCTCCAAGCAAAACACATATCATGTTGGTGAATAAAAATATAGCTCCAAGTAAATTACCGATGGAAGTGGACGAAAGAGGGGATGCCTTCCGGGGCATCCCCAAGCTTTGACTCTTTGGTGTCCTTGGATTATCTTGGGGGTGCCATGGGCATCCCCAAGCTTAGGCTCTTGCCACTCCTTTTTCCATAATCCATCAAAAGAATTCACCCAAAACTTGAAAACTTCACAACACAAAACTTAAAGTAGAAAACAAATGACCTCCGTTAGCGAAAGAAAACAAATGACCACTTCAAGGTACTGTAATGAACTCATTCTTTATTTATATTGGTGCTAAACCTACTGTATTCCAACTTCTCTATGGATTATAAACTATTTTACTAACCATAGATTCATCAAAATAAGCAAACAACACACGAAAAACAGAATCTGTCAAAAACAGAGTAGTCTGTAGTAATCTGTAGCTAGCACAAGATCTGGAACCCCAAATAAATTGCTGGACGTGAGGAATTTCTATATTAATCATCTGCAAAAAGAATTAACTAAATATAACTTTTTAAATAAAAATGACAGCAGTTCTCGTGAGCGCTAAAGTTTCTGTTTTTTACAGCAGGTTCAACAAGACTTTCCCCAAGTCTTCCCAACGGTTCTACTTGGCACAAACACTAATTAAGCACAAAAAAACAACCAAAACAGAGGCTAAATAATTTATTTATTAATAAGCAGGAGCAAAAAGCAAGGAATAAAAATAAAATTGGGTTGCCTCCCAACAAGCGCTATCGTTTAACGCCCCTAGCTAGGCATAAAAGCGAGGATAGATCTAGGTATTGCCATCTTTGGTTTTAGAGAAAAAGAGAGCAAACTTGTTATCTATGGAATTAATCTTTCTATTTTGACAGAGTACATGTCCATTAATGGTAGAATAAAGATTAAGAATGTTGCGGAAATTGGCATCTAGGCTAGCTTTTATCTCTTTAATAGATTCGTTTTGGTAAGAAAGCAAGAG
This sequence comes from Triticum urartu, assembly GCF_056163025.1. NCBI lineage: Eukaryota > Viridiplantae > Streptophyta > Magnoliopsida > Poales > Poaceae > Triticum > Triticum urartu. The sequence continues at coordinate 429,955,066 of NC_141877.1, read as the reverse complement.
AGATGTGATTTCAGTTTTCTCATTAATGGGGTACCCAAATATAGTTTTCATCCTCTCATAGGTATCTATGGGGTCCCCTTCAAGAAAACCCCCCTCAAAAATAGAATCTAAAACTTGTTTGAACGAAGCGGGTAGCCCAACATAAAAGCCTTTTAAGTAAACCTCAATTTGATATTGGGGTACATAGCTAGCCCGGATCCTTAACAGCCTATCCCAAGCATCTTTCAAAGATTCATCAAGTAAATAACGAAAAATTCCAGAATCATCTTCATCAAAATTACTAAGGTTCTCATTGATAACTCTGGCAAGTTGTTCTATAGCATTCCGATTTATCAGTTTAGATAAGATAGCAGGATTGACTAAAGCACTAGAACTTGGGAGAGAACCCCCAACTCTTTTTGGTTCTGACATGGCGAGGGAAAAGAGGCAAACAGAAAAGGAGAGGGAGGATAGAGAGAGAGGGCGAATAAAACGGCAAGGGTGAAGTGGGGGAGAGGAAAACGAGAGGCAAATGGCAAATAATGTAATGCGAGAGATAGGGATTGTGATGGGTACTTGGTATGTTGACTTTTTGCGTAGACTCCCTGGCAACGGCGCCGAAAATCCTTCTTGCTACGTCTTGAGCTTGCGTTGGTTTTCCCCGAAGAGGACGGGATGATGCAGCAGAGTAGCGTAAGTATTTCCCTCGGTTTTTGAGAACCAAGGTATCAATCGAGTAGGAGGCCACGCTCAAGTCCCTCGTACCTGCACAAAACGATAGCTACTCGCAACCAACGCGATTAGGGTTTGTCAATCCCTTCATGGTCACTTACGAGAGTGAGATCTGATAGACATAATATTTTTGGTATTTTTGGTATAGAGATGCAAAGTAAAAAGTAAAAGCAAAGTAAAAAAGCAAAGCAAGATTAAAGTGATGGAGATTGATATGATGAGAATAGACCCGGGGGGGCATAGGTTTCACTAGTGGCTTCTCTCAAGAGCATAAGTATTCTACGGTGGGTGAACAAATTACTGTTGAGCAATTGACAGAATTGAGCATAGTTATGAGAATATCTAGGCATGATCATATATATAGGCATCACGTCCGTGACAAGTAGACCGAAACGATTCTGCATCTACTACTATTACTCCACTCATCGACCGCTATCCAGCATGCATCTAGAGTATTAAGTTAAAAACAGAGTAATGCCTTAAGCAAGATGACATGATGTAGAGATATAAATTCATGCAATATGAAATAAACCCCATCTTGTTATCCTCGATGGCAACGATGCTATACGTGTCTTGCTGCCCCTTCTGTCACTGGGAAGGACACCGCAAGATCGAACCCAAAGCTAAGCACTTCTCCCATGGCAAGAACTACCAATCTAGTTGGCCAAACCAAACGGATAATTCGAAGAGACTTGCAAAGATAACCAATCATACATAAAAGAATTCAGAGAAGATTCAAATATTATTCATAGATAGACTTGATCATAAACCCACAATTCAACGTTCTCAACAAACACACCGCAAAAAGAAGATTACATCGAATAGATCTCCGCAAGAGAGGGGGAGAACTTTGTATTGAGATCCAAAAAGAGAGAAGAAGCCATCTAGCTACTAACTATGGACCCGAAGGTTTGAGGTAAACTACTCACACTTCATCGGAGAGGCTATGATGATGTAGAAGCCCTCCGTGAGTGACGACCCTCTCCGGCGGAGCTCCGGAATAGGCCCCAAGATGGGATCTCGTGGATACAAAAAGTTGCGGCGGTGGAATTAGGTTTTTGGCTCCTCCTCTGATCGTTTGGGGGTACGTAGGTATATGTAGGAGGAAGGAGTACGTCGGTGGAGCACCGAGGGGCCCACGAGGCAGGGGGCGTGCCCTAGGGGGGGCGCCCCCCACCCTCGTGACCGCCTCTTTGACTCCTTGGAGTAGGGTCCAAGTCTCCTAGATCACGTTCGGTGAGAAAATCAAGTTCCCGAAGGTTTTATTCCGTTTGGACTCCGTTTGATATTCCGTTTCTTCGAAACACTGAAATAGGCAAAAAACAGCAATTCTGGGCTGGGCCTCCGATTAATAGATTAGTCCCAAAAATAATATAAAAGTGGAAAATAAAGCCCAATATAGTCCAAAACAGTAGATAATATAGCATGGAGCAATCAAAAATTATAGATACGTTGGAGAGGTATCATCCTTTCACGAGGACATCTGCCGTGACAAAACCACGGCAGTTCGCGCCCACCATGGGGCTATCGCACGATGGTTTCGAGTTCTTCAAGGGAAGCTTCGAAGGACTCAAGGGATACGCTGTGGGCCGGATGACTAAGAGTCGTCGCGGCAAGCTCTACATCGACGATGCAGGATGGGGGCCCGAGGCCGGTTCAATTGAATACGGGTACCGGGTCCCCTTTGGTGGGATTCACGTCTTCATCGGCAAGATCGGCGAACCGGGCCCTGAGCCGGACACCTGCACCGACATCATCGAGACGGCTCAGCATGCAAGCCCTGCCCAGGTTCAGCCCATAGCAAGGCATGTTTTCATAGGTGTCATCCACGGAGCGGAGTATGAGGATGGACCGGCATCTGAAGGAGAAACCGTTATCCGTTCCGATGACGAGTCTTCAATCGGAGAGACCGATTCGTTGTATCAGCTGCAAGACGGCCAGATTACTGGAAGTTCTGATGGCAACAGTATTCCGGACCCCTCGATCTGCCAAGCCGGGTCGCGGTCTTCATGGCCGGTACACAACCAGCGCAACACTCTTCTTCCGCTGCGGCAATGCTCTCCGGTTCAGCAACAGTAACGCCAGCAGGAGCAGGGGGCTTGGCACCGCCTCCGGCTCAGGTTTTGTCTGATTTGTTTAACACATTGGCAACATTGCTGGTAGCAGAGGTGGAGGTAGCAAACCGGGATCAGCACAACGCGGAGATTGCGAAGGTGAAGGATCAGATAGCTCAGGCTAAGGCGGACCTGGCAGCGGAGAACGCCAGGATGGCTACAAAACGGGCCGAGTTAGAAGCTCAGGCCTACCGGCTTAGGCTGGATCAGAGTGCCTCAGATGATGTCATGAGGAGGAGATACCGGTCGCACCTCCCACCGGGTTATGAGCCAAGGAACCTCTTCAACACACCAGGAGCGGGAACCAGTAACCAGCCGGTGGTAAACCGGACTGAGGCACCGGGAACAGGAGCGCCGGTTCGGCCGTGGGCGATGAACCCGCCTCGTCAGAACGACATTGTGCCACAGTATGTTCCGACGCCCCCGGGGCATTACTCCAACCCATTGGATAACATTATGGACGCCGCTTCACGATTGGAAGCCCTCCCAACTAACGGCGAGTCACCAGTGGCAATTGAGACACGACGGGCCAGGGAGCTCCTTCAAACAGCTTTAAACCAACAGCGGGCTTATTCGCATAGCCGCGAGAGGATTCACTCCACCCCCCATCCGAGTCGAAGCTACAGCAGGCACGTCAAGGATGAACCGGCCATGTCAAGCAGTGCACGTCACCGTAACTCGCCGCGAGGGCATAACCCGGCAGGTGGTGGTGCTAATGCACAGGTGTGGTGGATCATGGTCGTGCACGTCGAGAAGCCGAGTTAGCAGCACAGCATGTGGCTCGTCAGCTTACTCCGGTTCGCCCTACCGCTTCAGTGGAGCCAGGGGTGGTCTTCGGTTCTTTGGGGGTGCTCTGCCTCACCCCAGCCTTGCGCAATGTACGACTGCCCAAAGATTTCAAAGGCCCTCACAAGGTACCCAATTACACCGCCGATTTGCAACCAGAGTCATGGGTTGAGAGTTATGAGATGGCAATGGAGATGTTGGATGTGGATGAAGCGGTGTGTGCTAAATATTTCACCATGATGTTGGAAGGAATGACCTGTACCTGGTTAAAGAGCCTACCGGCTAACTCCATTGCGTCATGGGCCGAGTTAAAGAGCCGGTTTATCTAGAATTTCAAGGATACATGTAAGCAGCCCATGTCAATTGTGGACCTAGCCGCTTGTGTTCAGGAAGAGGGGGAGTCTACGACCCATTGGGTGAAGCGAGTCTCAGCCATTCTGCATTCATCAGACCGCATCAACGCGGATATAGCAGTTTTAACGTTTGAAGGCAATTGCCGGTTTAAAGCTGAAGCTAGGGAGGCTCAAACATCACTGCAATGACATGTCAACCCTTATGGTTGCTCTGGTGAAATATGCCAATTCAGATAGTACCAAAGACCCTGAGTCTAAGGATGACAAACCGGAGAAGGGGAAAAATAATGGCAATACCAAGGGGCAGCAGCACAACCCGGCAGGCCATGGGAATAATGGCAAGCGCAAGGCAGACAATAGTTTGGTTTTTGTGGCCAACACCAATGCTCAGGATAACGGTCAGCGTCGTAAGGGTAAGCCGCCCCAGAGGGGCGGAGGCTCAGGCCCCAATTTCGAGCGCATGTTAAATCAACCTTGTCCAAAGCATGGATCAAAGGAGGGGCCAACATCACATCTTTGGAAGGATTGTTTCATCATGCGAGAGTTCAAGAACTCCAATATGTTTCAATACGACAATGGCCCGCCCGGCGGTTCACGAGGTGGTTTTCATGGGCCGGGTTATGGAGGCAGCAGCTCCGGTTCAGGATTCCAGGGCAATCAAACCGGACATGGCAATTAAGGGAACCAGGGCAATCAGGGAGGTTATAACCATCAGGGGAATCAGCAGCAGCAGCAGTCGGGTTATCAGAGCAATCCGAAGCAGTTGAACAGTGGGCAGTATCATGTCTTCACCACTAGCTTGTGTAAGCGTGATCAGAAGCTTCACAAGAGGGCCGTGAAATCTGTTGAACCGGCAGTGCCTCAGTATTTGTGCTGGTCTGAGCAACCAATTTTATGGAGTCGAGAGGATCACCCACCCCGGGTTGATAATCCGGGTCATCTGGCCTTAGTGGTGGCACCTCAAGTTGGGGGGTAAAAGTTCACCAAGGTGCTTATGGATGGGGGAAGTAGTATCAATATCCTTTACTATGATACCTTCCGCCGTATGGGATTGACAGATAAGAATCTTAAACCGTTGAACACCGTTTTTCATGGTGTGGTGCCTGGTAAGTCTGCGTATCCAGTGGGCAAGATATCCCTAGAGCTGGCTTTTGGAGATGATCATGACTCAAGATCAGAAACGTTGACTTCTGAAATGGTGAAAATCAAGAGTCCATATCACACCATGTTTGGACGACCGGCTTATGCCAAGTTCATGGCAAGGCCGTGTTATGTGTATCTACAGCTTAAGATGCCGGGTCATAAGGGGACCATCACAGTACATGGGAGCAGGAAGATCGCTTTGGAGTGTGAAGAGGGTGATGCGGCTTATGCTGAATCGGTTTGTGCCACAGAGGAGCTGAAGTTTTATAAGGACAATGTTGATCCGGCAGATATGACTTCTCTGAAGAATCCAACTACAGAGCATGATCCGGCACTGAAGTTTAAATTGGCTACAGACACTAAGATGGTCGATTTTGTTCCTGGCGATTCATCCAAGCAGTTCAGCACCAGCGCTAACCTGGATCCCAAATAGGAAAGCGCGCTCATCGAGTTCATCCGTGAGAACCGGGACATCTTTGCATGGAAGCCTTCTGACATGCCATGTGTACCGAGGGAACTCGCTGAGCACACACTTAATATAGATCCTAAGTTTAAACCGGTCAGGCAGTTTCTCCGCCGCTTCAACGAAGAAAGGCGTAAGGCTATTGTTGAGGAGGTAGCTCGGCAGTTGGCCGCAGGGTTTATTGTGGAGGTTTTTCACCCGGAGTGGCTGGCTAATCCAGTGCTGGTTCTTAAGAAAAACGGCACTTGGCGTATGTGTGTGGACTACACAGATTGGAACAAGGCTTGTCCAGCTCATCCCTTTGCCCTCCCTCGTATTGATTGGATTATTGGTGCTACGGCAGTTGTGACCATTTGTGTTTTTTGGATGCTTACTCTGGGTATCATCAGATCAAAATGGCAGTTAAGGACCAGGAGAAGATAGCTTTTATAACTCCCTTTGGAGCCTTCTGCTATGTCTCCATGCCCTTTGGGCTCAAGAGTGCCCAGGCGACTTATCAGCGTTGTGTTCAGAATTGTCTTCATAAGCAGATTGGGCGCAATGTTCATGCATATGTGGATGATATTGTGGTAAAGTCCAGGAAGGAGGAAACATTGATAGATGACTTGAGAGAAACTTTTGACAACCTCTGGGTTTATAAGATGATGCTTAATCTGGACAAATGTGTCTTTGGTGTTCCAGTAGGCAAACTCTTGGGTTTTCTGGTATCTAACAGGGGCATTGAGGCTAATCCGGAGAAGATCACAGCTATCACCTCTCTGGCTAAACCGGCATGTATCAATGACGTCCAACGTCTGGCGGGCTGGATTGCAGCCTTGAGCCGGTTTATCACTCATCTTGGAGAGAAGGCTATCCCTTTATATCATATGCTAAAGAAAACCGATGACTTTATCTGGAGCAATGCGGCTGATAAAGCGTTTGAGGATTTGAAGACGCAGTTAGCTGAACCGCCTGTCCTTGCGGCTCCGGTCGATAAAGAGCCCTTATTGCTATATGTGGCTGCTAATACTCGGGCTGTTAGTGTGGCTATTGTTGTGGAGCACAAGGAGGCTGGAAAAGAGTATCCAGTTCAACGACCGGTTTATTATATCAGTGAGGTGCTTATTGAATCAAAACAGAGGTATCCGCATTGGCAGAAGCTAGTGTATGGGGTGTTTATGGCAGAGTCGGAAGCTCAAGCATTATTTTCAGGGTCATCCTATCACAGTGGTCAGTTCAGCCCCTCTGGGAGATATCATTCAAAACAGAGAAGCAACTGGCCGGGTTGCCAAGTGGGCTATTGAGCTTGGACCTCACGGACTCAAATATACACCTCGCACAGCGATCAAATCTCAAGCACTCGTGGACTTCATCAATGATTGGACCGAGTTGCAGGCGCCAGAGGAAAAGCCAGACAACACTTATTGGACTATTCACTTTGATGGGTCCAGACAATTGGAGGGCTCGGGGGCTGGAGTCATATTAAATTCCCCATGAGGTGACAAGTTTTGTTATGTTCTCCGCTTAATGTTCCCTTGTACTAACAATGCAGCTGAGTATGAGGCCTTACTCCACGGTCTGCGGATGGCTAAGGAGATGAACTTAAGCTGGGTTAAGTGCTTCAGTGATTCGGACCTGGTGGCTCAGCAGGTATCTGGCACTTGGGATTCCAAGGATCCACTCATGGCTGCATATCGACGGGAGGTGGACATAGTGGCTGGTCATTTCAAAGGTTATCAAGTTGACCATATAGACCGGCGAAAGAATGAAGCGGCGGGCACTTTAAGTCGTCTAGGCTCTCAGCGTAAACTGGTGCCACCTAATGTGTTCCTCGACGTACTTCATAATCCGTCGGTCAAGATACCCACAAAGGAGGAGTTGGCTATTCATGACCCGGAGGCCCAGTTGGTGGCGGCTTTGCATGTTATACCGGATTGGAAAGTCCCGTACCTGGCTTACATGAACCGGGGCGAGTTACCAGATGATGAAACCTTGGCCCGGCAGATAATGCAGCGATCCAAGTCAATGACCATTATCAATGGGGAGCTACATCATTTCAGCGTCACAGGAGCAATTCAGCGTTGTGTATCTCCTCAAGAGGGTTGTGAGATTTTGCGAGAAATCCATGAAGGAGATTGTGGTTACCACGCCGGTTCAAAATCCTTGGTAGCTAAGGCTTTTCGTCATGGTTTCTATTGGTTGACGGCTCATACTGATGCTGAGGATTTAGTAAAGAGGTGTGACGGTTGTCAGAAGTTTGCACGCCGCGCCCATGTTCTAGCCCATGAGTTGAAAATGATTCCAATCACTTGACCGTTTGCAACTTGGGGGCTCAATATGGTTGGACCCTTTAAGAGATCCAAGGACAAAAAGACCCACCTATTGGTGGCGGTTGACAAGTTTACCAAGTTGGTAGAGGCAGAGCCAGTCAGTAAGTGTGATGCAGCCACGGCGGTTCAATTCATCAAAAAGGTGATATTCCGGTTTGGTTTTCCACACAGCATTATAAGTGATAATGGTACTAATCTGTCCAAAGGTGATATGGAGGAATTTTGTCAACATGAGCACATCCGACTTGATGTAGCATCAGTGGCTCACCCCCAGTCTAATGGTCAAGCAGAGAGGGCAAATCAAGAAATTTTGAGAGGTATCAAACCCCGGCTTATGGTTCCTTTAAAGCGGACGCTGGGTTGTTGGGTGGAGGAGTTACCTTCCGTTTTATGGAGCATCAACACCACACCAAACAGGTTTACGTGTTACACGCCTTTCTTCATGGTTTACGGAGCAGAGGCGGTTCTCCCTAGTGACATCCGTCATGACTCACCCCGTGTGGCAGCTTACATTGAATCTGAGAATGAGAAAGCACGTCAGGACTCACTGGACCTGTTAGATGAGGAGCGTGATTTAGCAGCAGCACGTTTGGCGATTTATCAGCAAGATCTTCGATGTTATCACAGCCTCCGAGTTAAGACCAGAACTTTCGAGAAGGTGATCTGGTGCTCCGGCTCATCCAGGATCAGACTGATATGCACAAGTTATCCCCACCTTGGGAAGGACGTTTTGTGGTCAGCAAAAATCTGCACAACGGGTCATACTACCTCATCGATGTTCGAGAGCACAAAGACTCACGCAAATCGGAGGAGGAGGCCCAGCGGCCGTGGAATATAGCTCTTCTTTGACCTTACTATACTCGAGCCACATGCTCTTCTTATGTACATACTTATGACAATGTATATATTATATAATAAACCGGAGCCTCAGCTAAAGCGGGGTCTCTGTTCTTTTTACATCATGTGTGGTTCCATGGGGGCTTCTACTTACAAAGCGGAGTTCTATTAACCCGGTCTATAAAGCCACACAGATATGAAGGAAATCACTAGGGGGCTTGGTCGTATCCGAACCATAGCTACACCTTTTGATCGGTTTAAAACCAAAAAGGGAAATCACTAGGGGGCTTGGTTGTATTTACACCATAGCTACACCTTTTGATAGGCTTAAAGCCAAAAGGAAATTATGTGGAACCAAAGAGAGTCTGTTGCATAAAGCGCAACTCAAACATAGGTGACCACTAAGCATAGCTCAAATATTACTTGGGGGCTCTTTGCTTCTCAAAGAACAAACGAGCTTGCACCCTTGTAATAGGCTATCAAGCCAGGCTTGGAAGCCAGGTGTATTCACCTAAAACCCCGGGTTATCCCGCCTCTTTAAGTAAGCCACTCCGTCCAGGTAAACCCGGTATGACCCATCAAACGTTTGACAAGTCAATCTCATAGACCCTGAACTTGTCAAAGTTAAAACGGTGATTGGTTAAAGATTGAGGTCCATCTTAAAAGGCTTTGAAAAATGGTTTAACTCAGCAGCCTGGCAGCCCATGAAAAGCCTCGATTTAGGGCCTGGCAGCCCATGAAAAGCCTTGCATATTTCTTTTGGATTTGTTGTTTTTACACAAATTTTGATAAGGGATTTATGAATATTTTCTGATAAACCGGTGTTTATTACAACCCGGCATGGCTTTCAATGTTCAGTTGTCAGTACATGATCAGTTATAAACCGGCAGTAAGTTGCTCCGGTCTAGTTTTGACTAGATGTCACCAGCATTATATGAACAAATCGATGGCTATTATAGCCCGGTATGGTTTTTATATGAACCGGCAAGAGGGCAAGGAGTCATCAACACTCCAGATTGGTGTTTTTCACCCTTACTATACAAACAGTTGGTCAGCCAATGAGGTATATCATAGGTATAATTTATTTTATATCTGGTTGTTACAATCTTGGTTATCTATCCAAGTTATGTATATATTTTTGAGGCATCATGACCCGTCCAGTGGTAAACCACTAGGACATTTTCAAAACTTCTATATGCAGGAACAAAAGCCATAATGGACTATGCATATGATAGCTCTCAAAGGCATGGAAAGTTCTCAGTAACAAGCAAAAACAAACATGCTCGATGGCATGACAGATAAAGTGTTCACGCTATCCTATTACAAGGCGCTTTAAGCAGCCCAAATTGAATAATTGTTTTAAAAGGAGTGGAAGACTGCAACTGGTAAACCGGCCACCGATTTAGGATTCCTCATCTGGACGGCTTGACGATTGAGGGTCATCTTGAGCGGTCGTATTCTCCTCATCCCTCCCCAGTCGCTGGAAATCAGTCGTTGACCAGTCGATTCTAGTTAAGGCTTGAAAAATGGCTTCTTCATGAATAAGGTTGGAAGGGTCAATATCAGGAGCGTAAGTATGCTTACGGATTGGCGGAACAAGCTCTTCTACATTATGAATCGGTGCGGGCTGTCTTTTCCCTTCAGCATCGTAAACCGGTTGAAAATGGGATAGATCCATGTCATCCGCCAATTTGCTTGCTATAGGTCACATCTCCTTTGTCAACCTTCAGAGATCGTCATTATTGAAATCTGAACCGTCCTCCTTCACACCAGGATAGCCTTTGATGATATCTGCTGGTTCCAGATCTGGAATCCACACCTTGGCCCAGATTAGGGCGGTCAGTGCACCTGATCTTTGCGGTTGCTCTCTTCAGTTCATCTAACCGGGCAGACAGCATGGCCAGCTTTTTGAGGGTTTCTTTTATCAGCATTGGAGGAGGCTTGTTATAAGCTGCCCTGCAAATCGCCCGCTGGGATCCAGAATACAGCTGTTCTATTAAAGTATAGGCCGCTTTAAGCTTCATCCGCATGTCGGGGCCCAGAAGGGTAATGCGGGTCCCTGTCATGGTAAAACATCAGTAAACCGGGCATTGATAAGAAATTATGCAAACTTCATGAGAAGGTGATGTCTACTACACAACCTTCTTCTTGTAGACGTTGTTGGGCCTCCAAGTTCACAGGTTTGTAGGACAATAGCAAATTTCCCTCAAGTGGATGACCTAAGGTTTATCAATCCGTAGGAGGCGTAGGATGAAGATGGTCTCTCTCAAGCAACCCTGCAACCAAATAACAAAGAGTCTCTTGTGTCCCCAACACACCCAATACAATGGTAAATTGTATAGGTGCACTAGTTCGGCGAAGAGATGGTGAAACAAGTGGTATATGGATGGTAGATAAAGGTATTTGTAATCTGAAATTATAAAAACAGCAAGGTAACGAATGATAAAAGTGAGCTAAAACGGTATTGCAATGATAGGAAATAAGGCCTAGGGTTCACACTTTCGCTAGTGCAAGTTCCCTCAACAATACTAACATAATTGGATCATAAAACTATCCCTCAACATGCAACAAAGAGTCACTCCAAAGTCATTAATAGCAGAGAACGAACGAAGAGATTATGGTAGGGTACGAAACCACCTCAAAGTTATTCTTTCCAATCAATCCGTTGGGCTATTCCTATAAGTGTCACAAACAGCCCTAGAGTTCGTACTAGAATAACACCTTAAGACACAAATCAACCAAAACCCTAGTGTCACCTAGATACTCCAATGTCACCTCAAGTATTCGTGGGTATGATTATACGATATGCATCACACAATCTCAGATTCATCTATTCAACCAACACATAGGACCTCAAAGAGTGCCCCAAAGTTTCTACCGGAGAATCACGACGAAAACATGTGCCAACCCATATGCATAGGTTCATGGGCGGAACCCGCAAGTTGATCACCAAAACATGCATCAAGTGAATCACGTGATATCCCATTGTCACCACAGATATCCACGGCAAGACAGACATCAAGTGTTCTCAAATCTTTAAAGACTCAATCCGATAAGATTACTTCAAAGGGGAAACTCGATTCATTAGAAGAGAGAAGAGGGGGAGGAGAAACATAAGATCCAACTATAATAGCAAAGCTCGCGATACATCAAGATCATGCCAAATCAAGAACACGAGAGAGAGAGAGAGAGAGAGAGAGAGAGAGATCAAACACATAGCTACTGGTACATACCCTCAGCCCCGAGGGAGAACTACTCCCTCCTCGTCATGGAGAGCACCGAGATGATGAAGATGGCCACCGGAGAGAGATTGCCCCCTCCGGCAAGGTGCCGGAATGGGTCTAGATTGGCTTTCGGTGGCTACGGAGGCTTCTGGCGGCGGACCTCCCGATCTATTGTCCTCACGGATGTTTTTAGTGTATATGGAGATATATAGGCGGAAGAAGTACGTCAGGGGGGGCACGAGGGGCTCACGAGGGTGGAGGGCGCGCCCAGGGGGTGGGCGCGCCCCCCTGCCTCGTGACCTCCTCGCAGATCCCCCGACGTGCACGCCAAGTCTTCTGGGCTTCTTTCCTTCCAAAAATGAGTTTCGTGAAGTTTCAGGTCAATTGGACTCCGTTTGGTTTTCCTTTTCTTCGAAACCCTAAAACAGGGTAAAAACAGAAACTGGCAGTGGGCTCTGGGTTAATAGGTTAGTCCCAAAAATGATATAAAAGTGTATAATAAAGCCCATAAACATTCAAAACGGTAAATAATATAGCATGCAGCAATCAAAAATTATAGATACGTTGGAGACGTATCACCATCCCCAAGCTTAATTCCTGCTCGTCCTCGAGTAGGTAAATGATAAAAAGAGAATTTTTGATGCAGAGTGCTACTTGGCATAATTTCAATGTAATTCTTCCTACTTGTGATATGAATATTCAGATCCGAAAGATTCAAGACAAAAGTTCATATTGACATAAAAATAATAATACTTCAAGCATACTAACTAAGCAATCATGTCTTCTCAAAATAACATGGCCAAAGAAAGTTATCCCTACAAAATCATATAGTCTGGCTATGCTCTATCTTCACCACACAAAATATTTAAATCATGCACAACCCCGATGACAAGCCAAGCAATTGTTTCATACTTTTGATGTTCTCAAACTTTTTCAATCTTCACGCAATACATGAGCGTGAGCCATGGACACAACACTATAGGTGAAATAGAATGGTGGTTGTGGAGAAGACAAAAAGGTAGAAGATAGTCTCACATCAACTAGGCGTATCAACGGGCTATGGAGATGCCCATCAATAGATATCAATATGAGTGAGTAGGGATTGCCATGCAATGGATGCACTAGAGCTATAAGTGTATGAAAGCTCAACAAAAGAAACTAGTGGGTGTGCATCCAAATTGCTTGCTCATGAAGACCTAGGGCATTTTGAGGAAGCCCATCATTGGAATATACAAGCCAGGTTCTATAATGAAAGATTCCCACTAGTATATGAAAGTGACAACATAGGAGACTCTCTATCATGAAGATCATGGTGCTACTTTGAAGCACAAGTGTGGTAAAAGGATAGTAGCATTGTCCCTTCTCTCTTTTTCTCTCATTTTTTTATTTTTTTTATTTGGGCCTTCTTCCCTTTTTTTATGGCCTCTTTTCTCTTTTTTTATTTGGGCTTCTTTGGCCTCTTTTATTTATTTTTCGTCTGGAGTCTCATCCCGACTTGCGGGGGAACCATAGTCTCCATCATCCTTTCCTCACTGGGACAATGTTCTAATAATGATGATCATCACACTTTTATTTACTTACAACTCAACAATTACAACTCGATACTTAGAACAAGATATGACTCTATATGAATGCCTCCGGTGGTGTACCGGGATGTGCAATGATGCATGAGTGACATGTATGAAAGAATTATGAACGGTGGCTTTGCCACAAATACAATGTCAACTACATGATCATGCTAAGCAATACGACAATGATGAAGTGTGTCATAATAAATGGAACGGTGGAAAGTTGCATGGCAATATATCTCGGAATGGCTATGGAAATGCCATAATAGGTAGGTATGGTGGCTATTTTGAGGAAGGTATATGGTGGGTTTAAGGTACCTGCGAAAGTTGCGCGGTACTAGAGAGGCTAGCAATGGTGGAAGGGTGAGAGTGCGTATAATCCATGGACTCAACATTAGTCATAAAGAACTCACATACTTATTGCAAAAATCTATTAGTTATCGAAACAAAGTACTACGCGCATGCTCCTAGGGGGATAGATTGGTAGGAAAAGACCATCGCTCATCCCCGACCGCCACTCATAAGGAAGGCAATCAATAAATAAATCATGCTCCGACTTCATCACATAACGGTTCACCATACGTGCATGCTACAGGAATCACAAACTTCAACACAAGTATTTATCAAATTCACAACTACTCAACTATCATGACTCTAATATCACCATCTCCATATCTCAAAACAATTATCAAGTATCAAACTTCTCATAGTATTCAACACACTCATAAGAGAATTTTATTATTCTTGAATACCTAGCATATTGGGATTTTAAGCAAATTACCATGCTATTTAAGACTCTCAAAATAATCTAAGTGAAGCATGAGAGTTCATCTATTTCTTCAAAATAAAACTACGACTGTGCTCTAAAAGTATATAAGTGAAGCACTAGAGCAAATGACAAACTACTCCGAAAGATTTAAGTGAAGATCAATGAGTAGTCAAATAATTATGCAACTATGTGAAGACTCTCTAACATTTAATAATTTCAGACCTTGGTATTATATTCAAACAGCAAGCAAAGCAAAATAAAATGACATTCTAAGAATAGCAAACATCACGTGAAGAAGCAAAAACTTAGGATCAACCGAAACTAACCGATAGTTGTTGAAGAAGAAAGGTGGGATGCCAACCGGGGCATCCCCAAGCTTAGACGCTTGAGACTTATTGAAATATTGTCTTGGGGTGCCTTGGGAATCCACAAGCTTGAGATTTTGTGTCTCCTTAATTCCTCTCATATCATGGTCTCCCTAAATCTCAAAAGCTTCATCCACACAAAAGTCAACAAGGACTCGTGAGATAAGTTAGTATAAATCATTGCCAAAACCTTATCATACTCTACTGTAGCAAATCACTAAAATTATTATTCAACATTGCATACTAAATGCCTCTGCATATTTAATAGTCCTATCCTCAAATAGAATCATTAAAGAAGCAAACATATGCAAACAATGCAAACATAACAGCAATCTGCCTAAACAGGATAGTCTGTAAAGAATGCTGCAACATCCATACTTCCCTAGCTCCAAAAATTATGAAAGAAAATTCCCACTGTATTAAATTTATCAGAGCTTAATATGCAAAATGTTTCAACATTTTATCACATTCTGACTTTTCTAGGGAATTATTGCGACAGCGGTAAACTTTCTGTTTTCAAACAGCAACATGAAGACTTGTAACATAGGCATAGTAAAGACTATCAATGCCACTTTTATTGGAATAAAAGATGCAAAACATTTTTCTAAATAATAGCAAGAAAATCCTAACAAAATAAATTGACGCTCCAAGCAAAACACATATCATGTGGTAAATAAAAATATAGCTCCAAGTAAAGTTACCGATGAACGAAGACGAAAGAGGGGATGCCTTCCGGGGCATCCCCAAGCTTATGCTATTGGTTGTCCTTGAATAATACCTTGGGGTTCCTTGGGAATACCCAAGCTTAGGCTCTTGCCACTCCTTATTCCATAGTCCATCGAATCTTTACCCAAAACTTGAAAACTTCACAACACAAAACTTAAAGTAGAAAACTTGTAAGCTCCATTAGTATAAGAAAATAAATCACCACTTCAAGGTACTGTAATGAACTCATTCTTTATTTATATTTTTGTTAGACCTACTGTATTACAACTTCTCTATGGTTTATAAACTCTTTTACTAGCCATAGATTCATTAAAATAAGCAAACAACACATGAAAAACAGAATCTGTCAAAAACAGAACAGTCTGTAGTAATCTGGATCAAACGTATACTTCTGGAACTCATAAAATTCTCAAATAAATTTCTAGACCTGAGTAATTTATCTATTAATCATATGAAAAAAGAATTAACTAAATATCACTCTCCAAATAAAAATGGCAGCAATTCTCGTGAGCGCTAAAGTTTCTGTTTTTGACAGCATGATCAACAAGACTTCCCCCAAGTCTTCCCAAAGGTTCTACTTGGCACAAACACTAATTAAAAGCATAAACCCACATATAAACATAGGCTAGATGGATTATTTATTACTAAACAGGAACAAAAAGCAAGAAACTAAAATAAAATTGGGTTGCCTCCCAACAAGCGCTATCGTTTAATGCCCCTAGCTAGGCATGATGATTTCAATGATGCTCACATAAAGGATAAGAATTGTAACATAAAGATAGCATCATGAAGAATATAACTAGCACATTTAAGCCTAACCCACTTCCTATGCATAGGGATTTTGTGAGCAAACAACTTGTGGAAACAATAATCAACTAGCACAGGAGGGCAAAACAAGCATAACTTCAAAACTTTAAGCACATAAGGAGGAAACTTAATATTATTGCAATTCCTAAAAGCATATATTCCTCCCTCATAATAATATTCAGTAGCATTATGAATGAATTCAACAATATAACCAGAACCTAAAGCATTCTTTTCATGATCTACAAGCATAGAAATTTTATTACTCTCCACACAAGCAAAATTCTTCTCATGAATAATAGTGGCAGAAAACTCAACAAAATAATTATAATGTGAGGCATAATCCAATTGAAAACTAAAATCATGATGACAAGTTTCACGGGTATCATTATTCTTTATAGCATACAAGTCATCACAATAATCATAATAGATAGCAACTTTGTTCTCATAATCAATTGGAACCTCTTCCGGAATAGTGGATTCATCACAAAATAAAGTCATGACCTCTCCAAATCCACTTTCATCAATATAATCATCATAAATAGGAGTCATGATTTCATCATAATAAATTTTCTCATCAAAGCTTGGGGGGCAAAAAATATCATCTTCATTAATCATAGCTTCCCCAAGCTTGGGACAAACATTAATTGCAGCAAATATATTCTCAAATATGTCATCCTCATCAAACATAGCTTCCCCAAGCTTGGGCCTTTTCATATCATAAGCATAATCACTCTCATCATTAATAGTATAGATAGCACCGATAGTATAGCAATTATTACATTCTTCCAAGCAAGTACCAAAAAGATTTTCAAGATCATAAGAAGTATCATTATCTTCCCAATCATAATCATCACAACAAGCAATAGGCATAACGAGATCATCATCAAGTGTATCGTCTTCATTTTCATGAGGCACAACAATAATAGGAGCAACTTTATTTGGGAGAGATACCTTTTTACCTCTATTCCTTTTTCTTTTCTTCTTCTTCACCACATCATGTGTGGGTTCAATCCTCTTTTTGGAGCTCCTTATTAATGAGATTGGTTGGATAGAAAGCTCCTCCTCGTTACTTGATTCATCATAAGAAATAATAGGAGGATATTGGGAAGTCTCTTCCCTTTCATTAGTATTCTCTTCATCCTCTATTTGTTTTTTTTTCTTTATGTAATTGGCAATATAAGGATTTTCAATGCAATTCACCGCATAATACATATAAATTTCTTCTAGATTAAAATTAAGAACTTTTTCAAGGACAAATTTTGGAATACCCTTAGTTCTACGTCTAATTTCTTCATTACCCAAGAGCAAACTAAGTTCATTATGATGTGCAAGGGAAAACAAGTCATCACAATTTTTGGACACGATACGCTCATGAAACAGTTTGCATTGGGTACTAAAATGATCACGTTCATTGCAAAGTTCACAAGTAGGGCTAAGAAAAGATAAATTTTCAGCACATTCATCTAGCTCTTCTTGCAACAATTTGGTTTCTAAGTACTTATGCCTCTTGGAATATCTATCTTCCCTATTTGGTGTGTACTTGCAAACCCAGTCTACTCCACAAAAATTGACATGTTTACAGGAGGCATTTTCATCATAACTAGTGCAATCATCATTAGCATCATGGATATTCAAAGAATTCGTACTAACAACATTGTAATCATGCTCATCATTCAAATATTTAGTGCCAAACATTTTAGAGATCTCTTCTTCTAGCACTTGAGCACAATTATCCTTTCCATCATACTCACGAAAGATATTAAAAAGATGAAGCGTATAATACAAACTCAATTCCATTTTTTTGTAATTTTCTTTTATAGACTAAACTAGTGATAAAACAAGAAACTAAAAGACTCGACTGCAAGATCTAAATATATACCTTCAAGCACTCACCTCCCCGGCAACGGCGCCAGAAAATAGCTTGATGTCTACTACACAACCTTCTTCTTGTAGACGTTGTTGGGCCTCCAAGTGCAGAGGTTTGTAGGACAGTAGCAAATTTCCCTCAAGTGGATGACCTAAGGTTTATCAATCTGTAGGAGGCGTAGGATGAAGATGGTCTCTCTCAAGCAACCCTGCAACCAAATAACAAAGAGTCTCTTGTGTCCCCAACACACCCAATACAATGGTAAATTGTATAGGTGCACTAGTTCGGTGAAGAGATGGTGAAACAAGTGGTATATGGATGGTAGATAAAGGTATTTGTAATCTGAAATTATAAAAACAGCAAGGTAACGAATGATAAAAGTGAGCTAAAAAGGTATTGCAATGATAGGAAATAAGGCCTAGGGTTCATACTTTCGCTAGTGCAAGTTCCCTCAATAATACTAACATAATTGGATCATAAAACTATCCCTCAACATGCAACAAAGAGTCACTCCAAAGTCATTAATAGCAAAGAACGAACGAAGAGATTATGGTAGGGTACGAAACCACCTCAAAGTTACTCTTTCCAATCAATTCGTTGGGCTATTCCTATAAGTGTGACAAACAGCCCTAGAGTTCATACTAGAATAACACCTTAAGACACAAATCAACCAAAACCCTAATGTCACCTAGATACTCCAATGTAACCTCAAGTATCCGTGGGTATGATTATACGATATGCATCACACAATCTCAGATTCATCTATTCAACCAACACATAGGACCTCAAAGAGTGCCCCAAAGTTTCTACCGGAGAATCACGACGAAAACATGTGCCAACCCCTATGCATAGGTTCATGGGTGGAACCCGCAAGTTGATCACCAAAACATACATCAAGTGAATCGCGTGATATCCCATTGTCACCACAGATATCCACGGCAAGACATACATCAAGTGTTCTCAAATATTTAAAGACTCAATCCGATAAGATTACTTCAAAGGGGAAACTCAATTCATTACAAGAGAGAAGAGGGGGAGGAGAAACATAAGATCCAACTATAATAGCAAAGCTCGCGATACATCAAGATCGTGCCAAATCAAGAACATGAGAGAGAGAGATCAAACACATAGCTACTGGTACATACCCTCAGCCCCGAGGGAGAACTACTCCCTCCTCGTCATGGAGAGCACCGGGATGATGAAGATGGCCACCGGAGAGAGATTGCCCCCTCCGGCAGGGTGCCGGAATGGGTCTAGATTGGCTTTCGGTGGCTACGGAGGCTTCTGGCAGCGGACCTCCCGATCTATTGTCCTCACGGATATTTTTAGGGTATATGGAGATATATAGGCGGAAGAAGTATGTCAGGGGGGCCACGAGGGGCTCACGAGGGTGGAGGGTGCGCCCAGGGGGTGGGCGCGCCCCCCTGCCTCGTGACCTCCTCGCAGATCCCCCGATGTGCACTCCAAGTCTTTTGGGCTTCTTTCCTTCCAAAAATGAGTTTCGTGAAGTTTCAGGTCAATTGGACTCCGTTTGGTTTTCCTTTTCTTCGAAACCCTAAAACAGGGTAAAAACAGAAACTGGCACTGGGCTCTGGGTTAATAGGTTAGTCCCAAAAATGATATAAAAGTGTACAATAAAGCCCATAAACATTCAAAACAGTAAATAATATAGCATGGAGCAATCAAAAATTATAGATACGTTGTAGACGTATCAGAAGGTACTCACCAAACACAGTAGAAGTCATAGCATTAATCTGCCGCTTTAAGCCGGTCAGTTCTTCAACCACCGGCTTCAGGGCTGCTTCTGCGTCTTTGGCCTTCTTTGTTAAACCAGCCTTTTCTGTCTCCCAGTCTGCACGCTCTTTGTTAAAGGTTTCTTTCAGCTTCTCCATGGCCGCTAAGGCATTTGTCAGCTCTTCTTTGGCCTTGGAAGCCTCTGCTTGCCGAGATTTCACATTCTCTTGAAGGTCCGCGGTTTGAGCATCCTTCTTACTCAGCTCAGCCTACAAAGGCAAGATATATCATCAAACGGTCTATGAAGTACCAAGTGTATAACAAGTTATGCACTTTGTACTTGGGGGCTAATGCCTATTTGCTTTATCATCAACATATTTTTCGCAAGTTTCAAGTACAATGCAAGCATTATCCTTGACACTTGGGGGCTAATGTACATTTGTTCAAAAGTTGAAGCATTGATTCAAGACCTGGTTTACCTTGGAAAGATAAACCGGCCCTTGGGGGCTACACCGATGAAAACTACAGGCATACAATGATAAAGTACCGGTTTGTTTCCAAGGATCACTTGATATATGGAGGATAAGCATGCAAGGATTGAGATATTACAAAGTCCCGATTTATGATTGCCATCATAAACCGGCCCTTGGGGGCTACTTGAGCTGATATTTACCAATTGGATTTACGAAAGGAAAAGTGATGAAAATACCTCAAAGCTCCTTCATTAGATTCACCAGACCGACTTCATAATCTTGGTTTGAGTGCAGACAGTTTAAGAAACCAGAGTGGAGTTCTTGAGCACTAAGATGGGCATAGCTGGATAAATCAGTGCTCCATTTGCCTTTCTCCATAGCAGCACGCTCTTCCTTGGCACTATGTTTTGCCAAAATAACAGGATGGCCAGGAGAGGTGTGGCCAATACCAGTAATGATAACCTCGCCTTCTTTGTCTCCAGCAGCCTTTTCTGGAGTTGATGGAGTGTCGGCAGCTCTCACTGGACTAGAAGTCTGTCATCAGTCTGGATTGGATTTGCCGGTTCATCATCTGGTACAGCAGTATCAACTTCTGCTTGTTCATCAGTACGGTGGGTCCTCGGACTAGGCCTTATGAGGGAGTCCTCGATTAGGGGGTCCTCGGACAGCCAGACTATATCCTTTGGCCGGACTGTTGGATTATGAAGATACAAGATTGAAGACTTTGTCCCGTGTCCGGGTGGGACTCTCCTTTGCGTGGAAGGCAAGCTTGGCAATTCGAATATGTATATCTCCTCCCTTGTAACCGACTATGTGTAACCCTAGCCCCCTCCGGTGTCTATATAAACCGGAGGGTTTAATCCTTAGGACAACAACAATCATAATCATAGGCTAGCTTCTAGGGTTTAGCCTCTACGATCTCGTGGTAGATCAACTCTAGTAATACTCATATCATCAAGATCAATCAAGCAGGAAGTAGGGTATTACCTCCATCGAGAGGGCATGAACCTGGGTAAACATTGTGTCCCATGCCTCCTGTTACCATCTGCCTTAGACGCATAGTTCGGGACCCCCTACCCGAGATCCGCTAGTTTTGACACCGACATTGGTGCTTTCATTGAGAGTTCCACTATGTTGTCACCATAAGGCTTGATGGCTCCTTCGATCAACAGCAACGATGCGATCCAGGGTGAGGTTTTTCTCCCCGGACAGATCTTCGTATCTGTGGCTTCGTACTGCGGGCCAACTCGCTTGGCCATCTGGAGCAGATCGAGAGCTACGCCCCTGGCCATCAGGTCAGGTTTGGAAGCTTGAACTATACTGCCGACATCTGCGGAGACTTGATCTTCGATGGATTCGAGCCCATGTCAGGTGCGTCGCACAGTCACGACGAGCATGACTTAGCTCTGCCGCCGGACGGTGTTCGAGAGATCACACCTGTGGCTACTCCGGCCCTCAATCCAGAGCAGATCATGCCATCCGAGGACGGGTGGATGGACCCTGCCACGAAGGCCGCACACTCAGCGGTGATAGAGCCGAATACTGACTTCACTTCCTATGAGACATGTGTTGCCGGACCCTTGGATTCATCCCCGGCAACAGGCTCTGAACCGCCTATGTCCATGCCTATCGAATCTGATAGGGCACCGATCATGGAGTTTACCTCCGCGGATATCTTTCAGCACTCGCCCTTGGGCGACGTGCTAAATTCATTGAGGTCTCTCTCCTTGTTAGGAGACCCTTGGCCGAATTATGTCCGGCTTGAGTGGGAAGCGGACGATGAAGAAATTCATTCCCCACCCACCACCCACTTAATAGCCACTGTCGACGACTTAACCGACATGCTTGATTACGGCTCCGAAGACATCGACGGTATGGACGATGATGCAGGAGAAGAACAGGAACCACCGCCACAGGGTGCGGGACAGCCACTTCATCACATGATATATACATGGTGGATACACCCAAAGAAAACAATGACGAGGAACAGAAGGATGCAGCGAAGGATAATACCCTCGAGAAGCAACCAAAGCGACGACGTAGGCGCCGCTCCAAATCCCGCATCGGCAAAAACAGCGATAACAACACAAGAAAAAACAATACCCCGGTCGACTCCAAAGCAAACGACGACCACATGGACCCAGCGACAGAGCAGGATGAACCAGCGGACGACGAACATAGTACGGAGCCGCTATCCCATCACAGCGATGCCGAGGGTAAAGCTCATCAACCTATCTCCGGAGAGGAGAACAGTCCAGACGACGATGCACACATCATCCGGGAAAGGCACTTGGAGCAAGAGGACCTCCACAGAAGGCTTATTGCCACCGCGAGGAGTCTGAAGAAGCAGAAGCAAAGGCTTAAGGCCGCGCAAAATACACTCAACAGTAGATGGAACAAAGTGCGCGACACTGAAGAAAAGTACGGTGGCAGCCGCCACACAAAGAGCTATCCAAAGCGCAAGCTGCTGCCCGAATTCGATGACGAGGCCTTAGAGCCTATACAACCGAAAAATAAAATGGCCGATCAGCCGGAGCGACCACCCCGTGGCCGCGATAGGGCGGCTAACAATGTCGCACATAAGTCAGCACACAATTTACATGAGGACTTGCACCAAAAAGCTGGTATGACCAGGTCCATCTACGGATCTAGGAAGCACGCTCCGGCATAGAATCAAAACCGAACACTACAATCGTCAGAATGCCATGACACATCCAAATACAGGGGTGCCGCGCACCCCCTATGCTTCATCGATGAGGTTCTGGATCATGAATTTCCAGAAGGATTCAAACCCGTGAACATAGAGGCATACGATGGAATGACAGACCCTGGGGTCTGGATTGAGGACTTTATCCTTCATATCCACATGGCTCGCGGAGATGATCTCCACGCCATCAAATACTTGCCCCTCAAGTTGAAAGGACCAGCTCGGCACTGGCTGAAGAGCCTCCCTGAAAACTCAATTGGAAGTTGGGAAGAGCTTGAAGATGCTTTTAGGGCTAATTTTCAAGGGACCTATGTCCGACCTCCGGATGCAGACGATTTAAGTCATAAAATTCAACAGCCCGGAGAGTCAGCCCGAAAGCTTTGGAACAGATTCCTCACTAAGAAGAATCAAATTATCGACTACCCGGACGTCGAAGCCTTGGCGGGTTTCAAACACAGTGTCCGGGACGAATGGCTCGCCAGACACCTCGGCCAGGAAAAACCGAGGACAATGGCAGCCCTAACAAGCCTTATGACCCGCTTTTGCGCGGGCGAAGATAGTTGGCTGGCCCGTAGCGGCACCAGTGACCCAGGCACATCTGAAGTCAGGGATGGCAATGGAAAACCACGACGCAATAAAAGCAAGCGTCGAAACAACGAAGACAGCCCAGACAACACGGCGGTAAACTCCGGATTCAGGAGCTCTCGACCCGGTCAACGGAAAAAGCCATTTAAAGGCAGCAGAGATGGACCGTCCAGCCTAAACAAGATTCTAGACAGACTATGTCAGATTCATGGCACCTCCGACAAACCCGCAAATCACACCAACAAAGAATGCTGGGTCTTCAAGCAGGCCGGCAAGCTAAACGCCGAACACAAGGGGAGGGAGACACAAAGCGAAGACGAGGATGAGCCTCGCCAGACGAACACTGGGGGACAGAAAAAATTCCCACCAGAGGTCAAAACAGTGAACATGATTCACGTAACGAAGAGGAGGAGCAAACGCGCACTCCGAGACGTATGCGCCGTGGAGCCCTCTACCCCAAGTTCACCCCTTGGTCGGCCTGCCCGATCACTTTTGATCGCGGGGATTACCCGACTAGTATCCGGCACGGAGGATCGGCTGCCTTGGTACTAGACCCAATAATTGACGGATACCATCTCACCCGAGTCCTTATGGATGGCGGCAGTTGTCTTAATCTGATATATCAGGACAAAGTCCACAAAATGGGGATAGACCCGAAAAGAATCAGCCAAAGCAATACTACCTTTAAAGGAGTAATACCAGGCCTAGAGGCCCGCTGCACGGGCTCTCTAGTACTAGAGGTTGTGTTCGGTTCTCCCTACAACTTCCGAAGTGAAAAGTTAACCTTCGACATCGCTCCATTCTGAAGAGGCTATCAAGCACTACTCGGAAGAACGGCCTTCACTCATTTTAGTGCAATACCGCACTACGCTTGTCTTAAGCTTAAGATGCCCAGTCCACGTGGCATCATCATTGTTAACAGAAACACAGAACGTTCCTTACGTGCGGAAGAACGTGTGGCGGCTTTAGCAGCCGAACACTGAACGGCCTCTCCAACCAGAATAAATGGTCGGTCGTCAAGACCGCGGACACGGCTAGATAAGTCGCGCACCACTAGCTGTAACAGCTCAGATAAACCTAAGACTGGGTCGATGGATATATTCCCATAGGTGGTGCTAGGGGCTTCCCACATGTAAAAAGGACTACAGTTCGTCTTGACCTTATTTAGATTGAATTTTAATGGTTTATTAAGAATAACCATTTTTCGCACGAAAACTTTCACCTGGGCTTTTCTCTCTTACAGATGATCATTGTGCTACACCCTTCCAGGATACGGCACAACGGAGACACAGGCGCAGACGTGCAGCAGGGCCCCGTTCAAAGGTTTCTTTTTAGATTAAGACCCTGTGTAAACCTTTTTTACTGTCTCTTGTTGCTTCACACCCTCCGAATACTTAAACATAACCACGAGGGATGTTGGCGTTATTGGCATTTCGTCACATCGGACTAATGCACGTACTTGGAAATTCACGGCTTATTATCGAGGGCGTTACTCAGCCCAGTACACGTGGTAAAGACCGAATACCTTAGGGAGTGTTCGACGTCACGAGTTTGGCCTTATATGCATCAGCTCCGAATCATGTCTTTGGTCAATAGTTGGTGAGGGAGTCCTGGATTAGGGGGTCTCCAGACAACCGGACTATATCCTTTGGCCGGACTGTTAGACTATGAAGATACAAGATTGAAGACTTCATCTCGTGTCCGGATGGGACTCTACTTGGCATGGAAGGCAAGCTAGGCAATACGGATATGTATATCTCCTCCTTTGTAACCGACCTTGTGAAACCCTAGACCTTTCCGGTGTCTATATAAACCGGAGGGTTTTAGTCCGTAGGACAACATACACTCATACCATAGGCTAGCTTCTAGGGTTTAGCCTCTCCGATCTCGTGGTAGATCAACTCTTGTAATACTCATATCATCAAGAATAAATCAAGCAGGACGTAGGGTTTTACCTCCATCAAGAGGGCCCGAACCTGGGTAAAACATCGTGTCCCCTGCCTCCTGTTACCATCCGCCTTAGACGCATAGTTCGGGACCCCCTACCCAAGATCCGCCGGTTTTGACACCGACATTGGTGCTTTCATTGAGAGTTCCTCTGTGTCGTCGCCGTTAGGCTTGATGGCTCCTACGTTCATCGATAGCGATGTAGTCCAGGGTAGGACTTTTCTCCCTGGACAGATCTTTATGTTTGGCGGCTTCGCACTGTGGGCCAACTCGCTTGGCCATCTGGAGCAGATCGAAAGTTACGCCCCTGGCCACCAGGTCAGGTTTGGAAGCTTAAACTACACGGCCGATATCCGCGAAGACTTGATCTTCGACAGATTCGAGCCCCTGCCTTGTGCGCCACGCGGTCACGATGAGTACAATTTAGCTCTACCATCGGACCGTATTCAGGAGATCGCACCGGCAGCCGCTCTGATACGTCTCCAACGTATCTATAATTTTTGATTGCTCCATGCTATATTATCTACTGTTTTGGACTATATTGGGCTTTATTTTCCACTTTTATATTATTTTTGGGACTAACCTATTAACCGGAGGCCCAGCCCAGAATTGTTGTTTTTTGCCTATTTCAGTGTTTCGAAGAAACGGAATATCAAATGGAGTCCAAACGGAATAAAATCTTCGGGAATGTGATTTTCTCACCGAACGTGATCCAGGAGACTTGGACCCTGCTCCAAGGAACAAAAGAGGCGGTCACGAGGGTGGGGGGTGCACCCCCCCTAGGGCGCGCCCCCTGCCTCATGGGCCCCTCGTTGCTCCTCTGGCATACTTCTTCCTCCTATATATACACACGTACCCCCAAACGATCAGAACAGGATCCAAAAACCTAATTCCACCGCCGCAACTTTCTGTATCCACGAGATCCCATCTTGGGGCCTGTTCCGGAGCTCCGCCGGAAGAGGGCCGTCATCACGGAGGGCTTCTACATCATCATAGCCTCTCCGATGAAGTGTGAGTAGTTTACCTCAGACCTTCGGGTCCATAGTTAGTAGCTAGATGGCTTCTTCTCTATCTTTGAATCTCAATACAAAGTTCTCCCCCTCTCTCGTGGAGATCTATTCGATGTATTCTTCTTTTTGCGGTGTGTTTGTTGAGACCGATGAATTGTGGGTTTATGATCAAGTCTATCTATGAATAATATTTGAATATTCTCTGAATTCTTTTATGTATGATTGGTTATCTTTGCCTCTTTGAATTATCCGTTTGGTCTGCCCAACTAGATTGGTAGTTCTTGCCATGGGAGAAGTGCTTAGCTTTGGGTTCAATCTTGCGGTGTCCTTACCCAGTGACAGAAGGGGCATCAAGGCACGTATTGTATTGTTGCCATCGAGGATAACAAGATGGGGTTTATTTCATATTGCATGAATTTATCTCTCTACATCATGTCATCTTGCTTAAGGCGTTACTCTGTTTTTAACTTAATACTCTAGATGCATGCTGGATAGCGGTCGATGAGTGGAGTAATAGTAGTAGATGCAGAATTGTTTCGGTCTACTTGTCACGGACGTGATGCTTATATACATGATCATCCCTAGATATTCTCATAATTATGCACAATTCTATCAATTGCTCAACAGTAATTTGTTCACCCATTGTAGAATACTTATGCTCTTGAGAGAAGCCACTAGTGAAACCTATGGCCCCGGGGTCTATTCTCATCATATCAATCTCCATCACTTTTATATTGTTTTGCTATTTACTTTGCCTTTACTTTTTACTTTGCATCTCTATATCAAAAATACCAAAAATATTCTATCTATCAGATCTCACTCTCATAAGTTACCGTGAAGGGCTTGACAACCCCTAATCGCGTTGGTTGCGAGTAGCTATCGCTTTGTGCAGGTACAAGGGACTTGAGCGTGGGCTCCTACTGGATTGATACCTTGGTTCTCAAAAACTGAGGGAAATACTTACGCTACTCTGCTGCATCATCCCTTCCTCTTCGGGGAAAACCAACGTAAGCTCAAGACGTAGCAAGAAGGATTTCTGGCGCCGTTGCCGGGGAGTCTACGCAAAAAGTCAACATACCAAGTACCCATCACAATCCTTATCTCTCGCATTACATTATTTGCCATTTGCCTCTCGTTTTCCTCTCCCCCCAATTCACCCTTGTCGTTTTATTTGCCCTCTCTCTCTATCCTCCCTCTCTGTTTGCCTCTTTTGTCCGCTTGCTTTTTGTTTGCTCGTGTGTTTGTTTGTTTGCTTGTTTGTCGCGATGGCTCAAGATACTACCAAATTGTGTGACTTCACCGATACCAATAATAATGATTTCCTTAGCACTCCGATTGGTCCTCTTACCGATGCTGAATCTTGTGAAATTAATACTGCTTTGTTGAATCTTGTTATGAAAGATCAATTCGCCGGCCTTCCTAGTGAAGATGCTGCTACTCATCTGAATAGCTTCGTTGATTTATGTGATATGCAAAAGAAAAAAGATGTCAATAATGATGTCGTTAAATTGAAGCTATTTCCTTTTTCGCTTAGAGATCGTGCTAAAGCTTGGTTTTTGTCTTTGCCTAAGAATAGTATTGATTAATGGAACAAGTGCAAAGATGCTTTTATCTCTAAGTATTTTCCTCCCGCTAAGATCATCTCTCTTAGAAACGATATTATGAACTTTAAACAACTTGATCATGAACATGTTGCACAAGCTTGGCAGAGAATGAAATTAATGATACGTAATTGCCCTACTCATGGTTTGAATTTGTGGATGATTATACAAAATTCTTATGCCGGATTGAATTTTGATTCTAGAAATCTTTTAGATTCGGCCGCAGGAGGCACTTTTATGGAAATCACTTCAGGAGATGCTACTAAACTCCTAGATAATATTATGGTTAATTATTCTCAATGGCATACTGAAAGAACATCTAATAAAAAAGTGCATGCGATAGAAGAAATTAATGTGTTGAGTGGAAAGATGGATGAACTTATGAAATTATTTACTACTAAGAGTGTTTCCTCTGATCCTAATGATATGCCTTTGTCTACTTTGATTGAGAATAACAATGAATCTATGGATGTGAATTTTGTTGGTAGGAATAATTTTGGTAACAACGCTTATAGAGGGAATTTTAATCCTAGGCCATATCCTAGTAATCCTTCTAATAATTATGGAAATTCCTACAACAACTCTTATGGAATAAGATGCCCTCTGATTTTGAATCTAATATTAAAGAATTTATTTCTTCGCAAAAGAATTTTAATGCTATGATTGAAGAAAAATTGCTTCAGATTGATGATTTGGCTAGGAACATTGATATAATTGCTCTTGATGTTGATGCTTTGAAACATAGATCTATTCCACCAAAGCATGATATTAATGAGTCTCTTAAAGCCATGAGAATTTCAATTGATGAGTGTAAAGAAAGAACCGCTAGGATGCGTGCTTCCAAAGATACCTTTATTAAAGAGTGTTCTTCCAATTTCTATGAAAGTAATGATGAAGATCTAAAAGTTATTGAAGTGTCTCCAATTAAATCTTTGTTTTGCAATATGAATCTTGATGAAACTGAATATGATCTTCCTTTACCTAGAAGGCGTTCTAAAATTTGGAGTGTTTAGATCTTAATGATGAAATTGATGAAAGTGGGATGGAAAGAAATAAAAATCTAGATGTTGCTAAACCCATTATATTGGATTTCAAGGAATTTAATTATGAAAATTGCTCTTTAATTGATTGTATTTCCTTGTTGCAATCCGTGCTAAATTCTCCACATGCTTATAGTCGAAATAAAGCCTTTACCGAACATATTGTTGATGCCTTGATGCAATCTTATGAAAAAAAAACTTGAGTTGAAAGTTTCTATACCTAGAAAACTATATGATGAGTGGGAACCAACTATTAAAATTAAAATTAAAGATCATGAGTTTTATGCTTTGTGTGATTTGGGTGCTAGTGTCTCTACTATTCCCAAGACTTTGTGTGATTTACTAGATTTCCGTAATTTTGATGATTGCTCTCTAAACTCGCATCTTGAGGATTCCACTATTAAGAAACCTATGGGAAGAATTAATGATGTTCTTATTGTTGCAAATAGGAATTATGTGCCCGTAGATTTCATTGTTCTTGATATAGATTGCAATCCTTCTTGCCCTATTATTCTTGGTAGACCTTTCCTTAGAACGGTTGGTGCGATTATTGATATGAAGGAAGGGAATATTAGATTTCAATTTCCATTAAAAAAGGGCATGGAACACTTTCCAAGAAAGAAAATTAAATTACCATATGAAACTATCATGAGAGCCACTTATGGATTGCCTACCAAAGATGGCAATACCTAGATCTATTCTTGTTTGTTATGCCTAGCTAGGGGTGTTAAACGATAGCGCTTGTTGGGAGGCAACCCAATTTTATTTTTGTTCCTCGTTATTTGCTCCTGTTTAGTAATAAATAAATTATTTAGCCTCTGTTTAGGTTGTGTTTTTTGTGTTTAAATTAGTGTTTGTGCCAAGTAGAACCGTTGGGAAGACTTGGGGAAAGTCTTGTTGAACTTGCTGTAAAAAACAGAAACTTTAGCGCTCACGAGAACTGCTGTCATTTTTATTTGAAGAGTGATATTAGTTAATTCTTTTTGCAGATGATTAATAGATAAATTCCTCACGTCCAGCAATTTATTTTAGAATTTTTGGGGTTCCAGATCTTGCGCTAGCTACAGATTACTACAGACTGTTCTGTTTTTGACAGATTCTATTTTTCGTGTGTTTGTTTGCTTATTTTGATTAATCTATGGCTAGTAAAATAGTTTATAATCCATAGAGAAGTTTGAATACAGTAGGTTTAACACCAATATAAATAAATAATGAGTTCATTACAGTACCTTGAAGTGGTCTTTTGTTTTGTTTCGCTAACGGAGCTCATGAGTTTTCTATTTTGAGTTTTGTGTTGTGAAGTTTTCAAGTTTTGGGTGAATTCTTTTGATGGATCATGGAACAAGGAGTGGCAAGAGCCTAAGCTTGGGGATGCCCATGGCACCCCCAAGATAATCCAAGGACACCAAAAAGTCAAAGCTTGGGGATGCCCCGGAAGCATCCCCTCTTTTCGTCCACTTCCACCGGTAATTTACTTGGAGCTATATTTTTATTCACCAACCTGATATGTGTTTTGCTTGGAGTGTATTGTATTATTTGGGTCTTTGTTTGATAGTATACCACAATCATCCTTGCTGTACACACATTTTGAGAGAGCCATACATGAATTAAAATTTGATAGAATACTCTATGTGCTTCACTTATATCTTTTGAGCTAGATAATTTTGCTCTATGTCCTTCACTTATATCTTTTGAGCTAGACAATTTTGCTCTATGTGCTTCACTTAGATCTTTTAGAGCACGGTGGTGGATTCGTTTTAAACAAACTATTGATCTCTCATGCTTCACTTAAATTAATTTGAGAGTCTCTTAATAGCATGGTAATTTGCCTAATAATAATATGCTTGGTATTCAAGATTTGTGAAACTTTCTTTTGAGTGTGTTGAATACTAAGAAAAGATTGAAGCATGATAATTGTTTTGAGATATGAAGGTGATAATATTAAAGTCATGCTAGTTGAGTAGTTGTGAATTTAAAGAATACTTGTGTTGAAGTTTGTGATTCCCGTAGCATGCACGTATGGTGAACCGTTATGTGATGAAGTCGGAGCATGATTTATTTATTGATTGTCTTCCTTATGAGTGGCGGTCGGGGACGAGCGATGGTCTTTTCCTACCAATCTATCCCCCTAGGAGCATGCACGTAGTACTTTGCTTTGATAGCTTCTAAATTTTTGCAATAAGTATATGAGTTCTTTATGACTAATGTTGAGTCCATGGATTTTACGCACTCTCACCCTTCCACCCTTGCTAGCCTCTCTAATACCGCGCAACTTTCGCCGATATCATACACCTACCATATACCTTCCTCAAAACAGCCACCATACCTACCTATTATGGCATTTCCATAGCCATTCCGACATATATTGCCATGCAACTTTCCACCATCTAGTTCATCATGACACATTCATCATTGTCATATTGCATATCCCAGTACACCGCCGGATGCATTCACATAGAGTCATATTTTGTTCTAAGTATCGAGTTGTAATTGTTGAGTTGTAAGAAAAATAAAAGTGTGATGATCATCATTATTAGAGCATTGTCCCAGTGAGGAAAGAATGATGGATACTATGATTCCCCCGCAAGTCGGGATGAGACTCCGGACGAAAAAAAAGAGAGGCCAAAGAAGCCCAAATAAAAAAAAGAGAAAGGCCATAAAAAAGAGAGAAAGACCATATATAAAAAAATTAGAGAAAAAGAGAGAAGGGACAATGTTACTATCCTTTTACCACACTTGTGCTTCAAAGTAGCACCATGATCTTCATAGTCGAGAGTCTCTCATGTTATCACTTTCATATACTAGTGGGAATCTTTCATTATAGAACTTGGCTTGTATATTCCAATGATGGGCTTCCTCAAATTGCCCTAGGTCTTCATGAGCAAGCAAGTTGGATGGACACCCACTAGTTTCTTTTGTTGAGCTTTCATATACTTATAGCTCTAGTGCATCCGTTGCATGGCAATCCCTACTCACTCAAATTGATATCTATTAATGGGCATCTCCATAGCCCGTTGATACGCCTGGTTGATGTGAGACTATCTTCTCCCTTTTTGTCTTCTCCACAACCACCATTCTATTCCACATATAGTGCTATGTCCATGGCTCACACTCATGTATTGCATGAAGATTGAAAAAGTTTTGAAAAAGTTAGAGTATGAAACAATTGCTTGGCTTGTCATCGGGGTTGTGCATGATTTAAATACTTTGTGTGGGGAAGATGGAGCATAGCCAGACTATATGATTTTGTGGGAATAACTTTCTTTAGCCATGTTATTTTGAGAAGACATAATTGCTTTGTTAGTATGCTTGAAGTATTATTATTTTCTATGTCAATATAAACCTTTGTCTTGAATCTTTCTAATCTGAATATTCATACCACAATTAAGAAGATTTGCATTGAAATTATGCCAATAGCACTCTGCATCAAAAATTCTCTTTTTATCATTTACCTACTCGAGGACGAGCAGGAATTAAGCTTGGGGATGCCTGATATGTCTCCAACGTATCTATAGTTTTTGATTGCTCCATGCTATATTATCTACTATTTTGGACTATATTGGGCTTTATTTTCCACTTTTATATTATTTTTGGGACTAACCTATTAACCGGAGGTCCTGCCCAGAATTGCTGTTTTTTGCCTATTTCGGTGTTTCGAAGAAACGGAATATCAAACAGAGTCCAAACAGAATAAAATCTTTGGGAACGTGATTTTCTCACCGAACGTGATCCAGGAGACTTGGACCCTGCTCCAAGGAACAAAAGAGGCAGTCACGAGGATGGGGGGCGCGCCCCCTGCCTCGTGGGCCCCTCGTTGCTCCTCCGGCGTACTTCTTCCTCCTATATATACACACGTACCCCCAAACGATCAGAACAGGAGCCAAAAACCTAATTCCACCACCACAACTTTCTGTATCCATGAGATCCCATCTTGGGGCCTGTTCCGGAGCTCCACCGGAAGAGGGCCGTCATCACGGAGGGCTTCTACATCATCATAGCCTCTCCGATGAAGTGTGAGTAGTTTACCTCAGACCTTCGGGTCCATAGTTAGTAGCTAGATGGCTTCTTCTCTATCTTTGAATCTCAATACAAAGTTCTCCCCCTCTCTCGTGGAGATCTATTCGATGTAATCTTCTTTTTGCGGTGTGTTTGTTGAGACCGATGAATTGTGGGTTTATGATCAAGTCTATCTATGAATAATATTTGAATCTTCTCTGAATTATTTTATGTATGATTGGTTATCTTTGCAAGTCTCTTCGAATTATCCGTTTGGTTTGGCCAACTAGATTGGTAGTTCTTGCCATGGGAGAAGTGCTTAGCTTTGGGTTCGATCTTGCGGTGTCCTTACCCAGTGATAGAAGGGGCAGCAAGGCACGTATTGTATTGTTGCCATCGAGGATAACAAGATGGAGTTCATTTCATATTGCATGAATTTATCTCTCTACATCATGTCATCTTGCTTAAGGCGTTACTCTGTTTTTAACTTAATACTCTAGATGCATGCTGGATAGAGGTCGATGAGTGGAGTAATAGTAGTAGATGCAGAATCGTTTCGATCTACTTGTCACGGACGTGATGCCTATATACATGATCATGCCTAGATATTCTCATAACTATGCACAATTTTATCAATTGCTCAATAGTAATTTGTTCATCCACCGTAGAATACTTATGCTCTTGAGAGAAGCCACTAGTGAAACCTATGGCCCCCGGGTCTATTCTCATCATATCAATCTCCATCACTTTTATATTGTTTTTCTATTTACTTTGCCTTTACTTTTTACTTTGCATCTTTATATCAAAAATACCAAAAATATTATATCTATCAGATCTCACTCTCGTAAGTGACCATGAAGGGCTTGACAACCCCTAATCGTGTTGGTTGCGAGTAGCTATCGCTTTGTGCAGGTACGAGGGACTTGAGCGTGGGCTCCTACTGGATTGATACCTTGGTTCTCAAAAACTGAGGGAAATACTTACGCTACTCTGCTGCATCATCCCTTCCTCTTCGGGGAAAACCAACGGAAGCTCAAGACGTAGCAAGCTTCCCTCCTCGGCCTGGTAAAACTATGCGACATCCGACATGCTGCGGGGCAAATCTGCGAATGCTCCTAGAGAGCTCCGGATTCGGGTAAGTAACAGGTAATTTACTTTCACATGCTTGCTTTGCATATAGAATGCCTTACCCGCCGCTATCTTCTTCATCGCATCAATCTCCTGGAGGGCCTTTTGGGCTTCGGCCTTGGCACTCTTTGCGCTCTCGAGGGCCGCGGCAAGCTCAGACTCTCGCGTCTTCAAGTCAAGCTCCAACGCCTCGTGCTTCGTCACGAGAGCGTGGAGCTCTTGCTGCACCTCGCCCACCCGAGCCTCATGCCTTTCCCGCTCGGTGCGCTCTGTGGCCGCTTTGTTTTCGGCCTCGGATAGCGCTTGCTTCAGGGTCGCGACCTCGGTCGTGGCCCCTGGCAAATTTACGATGATCCTGTCATTTTGCAATCGCATTCTTTTTATACATATCCATATACTAGGTACTACTTACCTTTGTTCTCCTCGAGCTGCCTCTTGGCAAGGCTGAGCTCGTTCTTGGACCCTTTAAGGTCCTGCTTCAGTGCAGCGACCTCCGCAGTCAGTGCGGCAGAGGCCAGCAGCGAAGCCTGCATACGCATATTGACATACTTATATTAGACTCCTGCGATATTGTTTGATCCTCTGTTCGGCTTTTCTTTGTGAACATCGAACAGAGCACCAGGGGCTACTGTCTATGCGGTAATATTTTTCCCCATATTCCAAAAACTTACCTCAAAGCCTGTTAGTAGGCTGACACAGGCTTCAGTCAGTCCGCTCTTGGTGGACTGAACCTTCTGGACCACCGCACTCATAATAGTGCGGTGCTCTTCATCGATGGAAGCGCTGCGAAGCGCTCCCAACAGATTGTCCGGTGCCTCTGGATGGATAGAGGTCATCGGCACAGGTGGCTTGCCCCTTTTTGAAGGAGGCCGCCTGCCCGAGTCCAGAACCACTAGGGATTCCGGCGCGGTGTTTGGCTGAGGGCCGAACTTGGAGCCCTCGGGAGCTTTGCTCCCTCTGCTCCCGGAGTCCAGAAGGTCGCCTTGAGGCGCCTCCGGGACTGTCTCCCCTCGACCCGGTGCCTCTTGAGACAATACCTCGGCGCCGTCCGTAGGGCAAGGGGAGGTGGCGGTCGGAAGTGGATCGCTATCCATATCCGACGAGCCCAGGGAGCCGTCCGACGATACGTCAATACGGGCTCGTGGCGGTCTGCATAGTCATAATTCGGTGTTAGGAGAGGCAGTGCGACAAAGGTATGCTATGAGTTACTCTGGCATACGAATACTTACGACTTCGCCAGGGGCTTGGCCCTGAGCAGCCACTCGTCTTCGCCTTCAGCGGCGGTGGTGGAGTAGTCCAGAAGGAGAGTCCTTCCCTTCTTGGACCCTTCGCCCCCCCCCCCCTGGTTGGGGCGGCCTTCCTTTTCTTGTCTCCCCCGACTGGAGGGGGAGCATCTTCATCTTCCTCCTCGTCTTTGTGGGAGGAGTGCATCGCGGAGTTATCGGACGATGAGTCCGATAACACCTGGCGTCGGGAACTCTTTCGGGTTCCCTTGGCCTTCTTGGTCTTCTCTGGCACCTTGTAAGGAGCTGGAGTCAGCATCTCCATCAGGAGAGCATCTGCAGTGTCTTCGGGCAGAGGGGCCGGACAGTTGATCTGCCCCGACGTCTCCACCCAGTCCTGTCAAAGGCATGGAGCTCAGACCTCGCACATGGTTGAGCTAGGGGAAATAAATATCCTACCGGATGTATAGAACTCACCGAATGCGCTTGGCGCTTCGCGCTTAGCCCGCGGTCCTTGGTGAGGGAGGGAGGGACCTCGGCGCCCTTGAACAGCACCTTCCAGACGTCCTTGTGCATCGTGTCGAAGAGCTCGCTCAGAGTCTGGTGCTGGGCCGGGTCAAACTCCCACAAGTTGAAGTCCCGTTGTTGGCACGGGAGGATCCGGGGGATGAGCATGACCTGGACTATGTTGACAAGCTTGAGCTTCTTGTCGGCCATATTCTGGATATATTTCTAGAGTCCGTCCAGCTCTACCGATGAACCCCAGGACGGGCCCTTCTTTTTCCAGGAGGTGAGCCGCGTGGGGATTTCGGATCGAAACTTGGGGGCAGCCACCCATTTGGCGCCGCGCGGCTTGGTGAGGTAGAACCACGCCAATTGCCACCCCTTTATGGTCTCCACGAAGGAGCCTTCGAGCCATATAACGTTGGGCATCTTTCCCACCATGGCTCCGCTGCATTCTGCTTGTTGGCCGCCCACCACCTTCGGCTTGATATTGAAGGTCTTTAACCACAGGCCGGAGTGGGGTCGGATGCGAAGGAAAGCCTCACACACGACGATGAACGCCGAAATGTTGAGGACGAAGTTCGGGGCCAGATCATGGAAGTCCGGCCCGTAGTAGAACATGAGACCACGGACGAAGGGATGGAGGGGAAACCCCATTCCACGGAGGAAGTGGTGAAGGAAGACTACCCTCTCGTGAGGTTCAGGGGTAGGAACGATCTGCCCCGCAGTGGGCAGCTGATGCGCGATATTCGCGGCCAAGTATCCGGCTCCGCGTAGCTTCTTGATGTGTCCCTCCGTAACAGAGGAAGCCATCCATTTGCCTCCCGCTCCGGACATGATTGGAGAAGGTTGAGGGGAAGGATGTGGGCTTGGGCGTTGGAGCTTGAGTGTGCGAGAGTGGATGAGCAAGGAGGAAGAAGGCGTGGGTAGAAAAAGGTTAAACCTTGTCCCTTTATAAGGGCGACGGAAACTATGCGCCCCCACTAGCCTGGTGAAACTCGCTTATCCCCCAAGCGTCGTAATCGATGGCGCGGTTGGGTTACCCACGCCCGTATTGATGATAATCCCGTAATAAGGGGGACACGATCTCTGCTTTGACAAGACGTGTCAAAAAACTACCTCGCGTTATGTGCGGGGCTAGTTAAAGGAAACGATTCGAATAATCACCGGGCCATGGCATAAAGTCATGTTGCCAAAACGTGTCAGCAGATTAGATTTGTGGAAATATTATTCTCTCTATGGCGGTATGTGGAACTTATTTTTGCAGGGTCGGACACTATCCTTGTATTCAAATTCTTCCGTGGTGTATGCGGAGGAGGAACCCGCCTTGCAATGCCGAAGACAATACTGCACGCCGGACTCATCGTCATTGAAGCCTGGTTCAGGGGCTACTGAGGGAGTCCTGGATTAGGGGGTCTCCGGACAGCCGGACTGTTAGACTATGAAGATACAAGATTGAAGACTTCGTCTCGTGTCCGGATGGGACTCTACTTGGCGTGGAAGGCAAGCTAGGCAATACGGATATGTATATCTCCTCCTTTGTAACCGACCTTGTGAAACCCTTGCCCTTTCCGGTGTCTATATAAACCGGAGGGTTTTAGTCTGTAGGACAACATACACTCATACCATAGGCTAGCTTCTAGGGTTTAGCCTCTCCGATCTCATGGTAGATCAACTCTTGTAATACTCATATCATCAAGAATAAATCAAGCAGGACGTAGGGTTTTACCTCCATCAAGAGGGCCCGAACCTGGGTAAAACATCATGTCCCCTGCCTCCTGTTACCATCTGCCTTAGACGCACAGTTCGGGACCCCCTACCCGAGATCCGCCGGTTTTGACACCGACAGTTGGGTTTGCCCGGCTCCCGTGTTTTGTTACCTTACGTTCCGCTCTATCGGCTAAGGTGGCACCGTGAGAACTACTGTGATTGTGCCCTGGTTCATCTGGATGAGCACCTCAGTAGAGAAAGCCGAAAACTGACTGTCATGATAAAGCGCGAGACTGGTCAACCACTCGAGGACTCGGCGGAATCTTCGCGATTCCTCCGCATTAACGAAGGACCGTTTTCCTAGTCATGTATGTACGTGCATCGTATTTGGATAAGCGTGGAAGTACCAGGGGCTATATAGTAGCCTCACTGTCAAACTCATATGGCTAAGTGAAAGTGTTAAAGCAATATAGTCCGATTGCCTTGTTTGCCGCGCTATCACCTCCTTAATGGACCAAGACGTTGGATCAAGTGTGAATACGCGCTTTTCCGAACACCCCCGCATTATATGCGTGGGGGCTGAAGCCGACGACTGCAAACTTTTAGGTTATATACATACATAAACGGCCGCACAGGAGGTATCATAATACTTATAGGCAAAAGTATAAACACAGCCTTTATAAGCCAAATAGTATTGTTTTTACAATTGGGATACATGTCACTCGAACATGATACTCTTCGAGCACTGAGCCTCTATTAAACGAGCGCCTTCTAGGACTTCTTCAAAATAGTGCTCGCCCGAGGCCTGGCCTACGGCCGGACCCCGGGATGCAATAGTGGTGGCATCCATCTCGGCCCAGTATGTCTTAACACGGGCAAGAGCCATCCGCACACCCTCTATACACGCCGACCTCTTTACAGCGTCGATATGCGGCACAACACCAAGGAATCGTTGCACTAAACCAAAATAACTATTCGGCCTTAGTCCTTCCGGCCAAAGATGATCCACGACAGACCTCATGGCAAGCCCGGACAACCTATGGAGCTCAGCCCACTCGACCATTTGCTCATTTAATAGCAGCGGACGCGTTGGAGCACTGAACTACGACCAGAACAACTTTTCCACTTCGTGGTCTTTTTGATCTTTGAAAAACTCAGTCGCATCAGCAGCACTCATTGCCAGGTCTGAATACGCGTCTGCAGCACTCCATAATTGATCCAGAGGGGCATACTTTGGATCCCCGAACTTCGTCCGCAACAAAAAGGGCTTCCCGGCTGTGATATCTCCGGCTTGACGAAGCTCCTCCTTCGCCGCTCTGATTGTAGAGCAGGTCTCCTTGGCTGCTACCATGGCTTTCTCCAGGTCCGCCGCTTTCGCTTGGCTTTCCTTTTCAAGAAGCTCATACCGATCGGCGGCATCCTTCAGCTCAATGGCCATCTTGGCTATTTTATCTTCGCTCTGGCGATGAGCAGCCCGTTCGGCTCTTAACTCTTCGGCCGCCTTTAGGGTGGCCGCATCACTCCTCCTGGCTTGTTCCTTGGCTCGGGCAAGTTCCGCCCGAAGGGTCTCCACGGCGGCAGCTCCGTCTGCAGTCACAGCATATTATAGATACTAGCATCATGCTCCTCTTAATATTTGTTGACCACCCGAAAATACATACCATGTGCCTCATCAAGCCGCTTGTTCACAAGCGCAATGTCAGCTTCTGCCGCGTCAAGTTGTCGGCTAAGTCCGGCAAACTCAGCAGTCCGGCTAGCCACCGGACCGGCAGCCGCCTGCACATGAAAGCAGCGCGATTATTACCTGGGACTATGATCCTCTGTTTGCCGCCTCTGGACAGCAACCAGAGTCTCAGGGGCTACTATCTGTATAGAGCACACCTAGCATGTGCGGTGCCGTCATTTTTTTATATTACTCTGCGTACCTCAAAGCCTCTTAGCAGACTCATAAAAGCTTCATGCAACCCACTTTTGGCAGATGAAATCCTCTCAACCACCGTACCAATTAAAGTAAGATGCGCCTCTGAGATAGCCGCTTGCTCCAAAAGACCCATCAGTGCGTCCGGTTGCGCACCGGACAGTCCCGGACCCTTTCTCTTGCTCTCCTTAGGAGACGAATGCTCCGGACTTCGGGTGGCCGAAGGGTTACCTTCTGGCCTCGGCGGATCAGGAGAAATCCTCCGTGATGACACCTTAAGGTCGTCCGCCCCAGGAGGCGGGGAGACAGGGGGAGGCGTTTCGCTCTCCATGTTCTCTGGAAGAAGATCCCCCGAAGACGAACTCTGTTGAGAAGGCCTACGAGCCGGACTACAAGATATATGTCTCGGCTATTGTCCTTAGAGATAAAGCAGGATATATTTACCAAAAGTACTCTTGATTCACTTACAGCTCGGTGGAGGGCTGGCCCCCTTGCGGGCACTGTGCAGTAAGGACGCCCTCCGGGGCAGGCCCCCCTGGCGAAGGTTTCTTCCCTCATTTGGAAACCTTCGTTTCCAGGTTTTCAGGGGCGGTCCTTTTCCTTCCTTGGGGAGAGGGGATTCTAGATTCTTCTCCCTGATTATCCTCCTTCACGGAGGCACTAATTCCCCCGGTTTGGATGAGTAATGCGTGAGGCCCGCTTTCGGCTTCTTTATCCCTCCCTTTATCTTCCCCTGATGGCACTTGATAAAGTGTGTGCTCAAGCATCCTGGCTAGTACAGGATCCGGCGAGCCTTCGGGAAGGGGGGGGGCGAACACCTGATCATCTTCTCCTTTCTTATCCAGTCCTGGCCAAGAGCAATTTTTTCAGAATGATGTTATGACAAATGAAAAGACGACGTGTTCGGCCACAGAATTACTTACATGGGTATCTAGACGATTGCAGTTTAGACCCGCATCCTCGATGGTGTGTGGACACTTTATTCGTGATCCGAAGAACAATCCATACATCCCTTCGAGCGTCATGCCGAAAAATTGTTGAATAGTTCGCGGTCCTTCCGGGTTGAACTCCCACATACGGAGAGATCGACGTTGGCATGGCAGGACCCGACGAACTAGCATAACTTGCATTACCTTGACGAGACTGACATCCCTCTTGAGGATATCTCGGATGCGACTTTGAAATGTCGGCACGTCATTAACTGGACCCCAGTCCAGCCCCTTGTTGACCCATGACGCCAGTTGTGGCGGGGGGCCCAAACGGAAGGCGGGGGCAGCTACCCACTTAGTACTTCGGGGAGCTGTGATGTAAAACCACTCCCGCTGCCATAAGTTGGATACCTTCGGGAAGGAACCCTTTGGCCATGGAGCATCGGCGCCTTTGCTTATTATGGCACCTCCGCATTCTGTGTGTCGCCCATCGATCATATTCGGCTTCACATTGAAGGTCTTGAGCCATAAGCCGAAGTGTGGGGTGATGCGGAGAAAGGCCTCACACACGACGATAAATGACAAGATGTGAAGGATGGAATCTGGGCTAGATCATGGAAATCGAGCCCGTAATAGAACATAAGCCCTCTAACAAAGGGATCAAGACTAAAGCCTAGCCCTCGGAGGAAGTGGGAAACAAATACGACACTCTCGTTGGGTTCGGGAGTGGGGATGACCTGCCCTTGAGCGGGCAGCCTGTGTGAGATTTCGGCGGTCAGATACCTGGCTTCTCTTAACTTCTTGATGTCCTCCTTTGTGACAGAAGAGGCCATCCACCGGCCTTGAAGGTTGGATCCGGACATGGTTGAAGGTCTGAAGCGCTTAGCCTGAGCCTTGGGTGTTGGAACTCAAGGTGGGGGGAAGGGAAGGATCGAGCGTGAGAAGAAAAGGACATGCCTTGGCCC
The DNA here is from genome assembly GCF_056163025.1 of Triticum urartu. Lineage (NCBI taxonomy): Eukaryota > Viridiplantae > Streptophyta > Magnoliopsida > Poales > Poaceae > Triticum > Triticum urartu. The sequence goes on along the minus strand of NC_141877.1, from coordinate 429,913,554 downwards.
CTTTGTAAAGAGGATGAATATCAAGCATCCTCCGCGTGGCCGTTCGGAACTTGCCTAAAATCAAGGAGTCGTACCAGCAGGCGCGGTTGGGTTACCCACACCCGTGTTGATGAGAATCCCGTGATAAGGGGACACGATCTCTGCTTCGACAAGACGTGCCAAGAAAACCGCCTGCAATATGTGCAGTAGCTGGTTGAGAAAAACGGTTCGAATAATGATCGGGCCATGGCGTGATGTCATGTTATGAAAAGTTGTCAGCAGATTAGATTTGTGGAAATATTATACTCTCTACGGTGGTATGTGGAATTTATTTTGCAGAGCCGGACACGATCCTTGTGTTCAAAATCTTCTATGGAGTATTCGGAGAAGGAACCCGCCTTACAATGCCGAAGACAATCTGCGCACATGACTCATCGTCATTGAAGCCTGGTTCAGGGGCTACTGTGGGAGTCCTGGATTAGGGGGTCCTCGGACAGCCAGACTATATCCTTTGGCCGGACTGTTGGATTATGAAGATACAAGATTGAAGACTTCGTCCCGTGTCCAGGTGGGACTCTCCTTTGCGTGGAAGGCAAGCTTGGCAATTCGAATATGTATATCTCCTCCCTTGTAACTGACTCTGTGTAACCCTAGCCCCCTCCGGTGTCTATATAAATCGGAGGGTTTAGTCCGTAGGACAACAACAATCATAATCATAGGCTAGCTTCTAGGGTTTAGCCTCTACGATCTCGTGGTAGATCAACTCTTGTAGTACTCATATCATCAAGATCAATCAAGCAGGAAGTAGGGTATTACCTCCATCGAGAGGGCCCGAACCTGGGTAAACACTGTGTCCCCTGCCTCCTGTTACCATCCGCCTTAAACGCACAGTTCGGGACCCCCTACCCGAGATCCGCCGGTTTTGACACCGATAGTGACTGGGAGGCTTTCACCCAGGCCAACCCGGCGGACTCTCGCTTCTCTGTCCAAAACTCGCCCCTAAACAAGGCTCTGGACTTAATGCGATCCCTCGCCATTACAGAGGAATCGTTTCCGAATTACACCCAGCCCGCACTAGGGGCCAAGAGTGGGGAATTTTACGTCCCACCCACCACCCACTTCATAGCCACTGTCGAAGATCTAACTGACATGCTGGACTACACCTCCGAAGACATCGACGGTATGGACGATGATTCCGGAGACGAACAAGGCCCAAACCCTCCGTTTATCGGACCATGGACGGCACCTCCACATACGACGTGTACATGGTGGACACACCCAAAGATGATGGCGAAGACGGCAAGAAGGATCCGGTTGAGGACAAGCCTGCCGAAGCGCCGACGTCAGCGGCGCCGCTCAAAATTGCGTAGCTACAAAGACGGCAATACCGGCATCAAAGACAATAATACTTCGGAGAATGCCGAAGACCCTGAAGCCCCCTGTAGAGCCAACATCCGAACATGATGATTGGGAGGATGGGCAAGTAAACCCCGACGATCCTGTCGGGAACGAGGACTCGAAGGACAGTAACTACCTACTAAACTCTTAAGAGGATATGAGCCCTGGCAACGAATATTTTATTGTGCCGGAGGAACCCCTCGAACAAGAGCGCTTTAAGTGTCGGGTAATCACCACTGCAAGAAGCCTGAAAAAGAAATAGCAATAGCTTCAGGCTGATCAGGATTTGCTCAATGATAGATGGACTAACGTCCTGGCAGCCGAGGAATACGACCTCGAACACCCAACGAAGAGCTAGCAAGCTGCTACCCCAATTCAACGATGAGGCCCTGGAGCCCATACCGCCAATGCGTGGTGCTACTGAAAGACCTGACCGACCACCACGTGACCGGGACAGAGCGGCAACGCAAGTCGAACACCAGCCCGCACCACCTAGCCGCAAAGGCAAGGGAACAGTGGCCCCGGGATACACCTACGGCCTACAACAAGACCTGGACAATAGAGTCAGTCAGTCCAAATCAATCTACGGATCACGGGGCTGTGCTCCAGCACGGGAAGACGGACATCAGGCCTGGCGCGACAAGCACAACCTCACCCGGGCCAAAAACCGCATTCAGACTTCATCTGAACTACGTCGCGATGCGGCCCGATACAGAGGCGCCGCACACCCCCTATGCCTCACCGATGAGGTAATGGAGCACCATTTCCCAGAAGGGTTTAGACCCGTGAACATCAAATCATATGACGGTACAACATATCCCACAATATGGATTGAATATTTCCTTCTCCATATTCACATGGCTCGCGGTGACGATCTACATGCCATCAAATACCTCCCCCTAAATCTTAAGGGACCAGCTCGGCACTGGTTAAATAGCCTCCCAGAGAACTCTATTGGAAGCTGGGAAGACTTGGAAGACGCCTTTAGAGACAACTTCCAAGGCACTTTTATCTGACCTCCGGACACCGATGACCTCAGCCATATAGTCCAACAGCCCGGAGAGTCAGTCAGAAAATTCTGAACCAGGTTCCTAATTAAAAAGAACCAGATTGTCGACCGCCCAGACGCTGAAGCCCTAGCGGCCTTTAAACACAACATCCGCGACGAATGACTCGCCCGACACCTTGGCTAAGAGAAGGCAATGTCCATGGCAGCCCTTACAACACTCATGACCCACTTTTGCGCGGGAGAGGATAGCTGGTTAGCCCGTAGCAACAACGGTGCCAGCGACCGGGTAGTTCCGAAACCAAAAACGGCAACGGCAGGCCCCGACGCAACAAACACAAGCGTCGAAGCAACAATAACAATACCGAAGACACGTCGGTCAACATCGGATTCAGTGGCTCCAAATCCGGCCAGCGGAGAAGCCATTTAAAAGAAATAAATACGACTCATCTAGCCTGGACCGAATACTAGATCGACCCTGCCAGATTCACGACACCCCCGACAAACCTGCCAACCATACAAACAGTAGCTGTTGGGTCTTCAAACAGGCCCAACGAGGATGACAACGAGGAGCCTCACCCACCGAATATAGGAGGACAGAAGAAATTTCCCCCCGAGGTCAAAACGGTGAACATGATATACGCTACTCACATCCTCAAGCGGGAGCGCAAGCGCGCTCTAAGGGACGTCTATGCGATAGAGCCAGTCGCCCCAAAATTCAACCCATGGTCAGCCTGCCCGATCACTTTCGATCGCATAGACCATCTGACTAGTATCCGTCATGGAGGCTCGGCCACGTTGGTCCTCGACCCAATTATCGATGGATTTCACCTTACGCGAGTCCTCATGCACGGCGGTAGCAGTCTTAACTTACTCTATCAGGACACAGTCCGCAAAATGGGTATTGATTCGTCAAGAATTAAACACACCAAAACTACCTTTAAAGGAGTAATACCTGGGGTAGAGGCCCGTTGCACGGGCTCAATCACATTGGAAGTCGTCTTTGGTTCGCCGAACAACTTCCGAAGCGAAGACTTGACCTTCGACGTCATCCCCTTCTGTAGCGACTATCATGCACTACTCGGACGAACCGCGTTCGCTCGCTTCAATGCGATCCCACATTACGCATATCTCAAACTAAAGATGTCCGGACCACATGGTGTTATAACAGTCAATGGAAACACGGAGCGCTCCCTCGTACTGAAGAGCACACCGCGGCCCTTGCAGCGGAAGTCCAGGGCGGCCTTATCAAGCCAAACACTACATCGGCAGTCAAGCCCCTAGACATTGTTAAACTCGTCCGGACTACCCTGCAGAGCGACAGTCCAGCTCATCCGGAGCTCGATTAGCAATTCGGCCTTCGTCTCAGCCCCAACCGAATTGTGGCATATGTGCCACGCGTACATAACTACGCACTAAAAATACCATGGGCAAAGATGGAGGCATAGTAAAGACAAAGTCCACAATACGGCTCGACCCTATCTGGACCCTCATATTTCTTTTTCTCTTATTTTTTATTTTCCAGGTTCCTTACAACCCCCATCACCTTTCGGCGGTACCAAGGGCCCTTTCCTAGGCCCCTTATGAAAACTCGATCGTTAATCCTTTCGAAGGATAATACACCAAGGAGCAAAAACAGCGTAGATGTGTGGCAAAGTATCTAAAGGATCTTTAAAGATCACCTCTTCGTTTGTTAGGACCCGTACACAGCTTTCCCTGGTGCTCGACATGTAAAATAGCCTCGATGCTTATCGCATCATTTGTAAAAATACGTTTTGACGTATCGATCAGACTATAACGGAAATAGCTTTTCGCCCAACATATTCGGTACTGGCTTATTTCCTAATCCGTATTCCTCTTTTTTCGTCTGATTGCCATGTACACCTCGATACGACTTAAATCGCCAAGGCTTCCATTCGGCCACGTACATTTCTTAAAAATAAAATAAGTTTGAACACTTTTATAGTACAATTCGGCGTCTCGAATATAACATTATATGCATCGGCTCCGAATCATGTCTTTGGTCAATAGTTAGGTTGACCGGCTCCTGTGGTTACTACCTTACGTTCCGCTCGTTCGTCTATGGTAGTAAAGGGAGAACTACTGCAATTGTGTTTCCGGTTCATCCGAATAAACACCTCAGTAGAGAAAGCCAAAAACTGACTTTCATGATGTGGCGAGAGCTGGTCAGCTATTCGATGACTAAGTATAAATCTCTCACGATTTTTTCCGCATTATGCGAAGGACTGGTCTCCACCCAGGCAGGCGTCTATAGCACCCAAGTTTGGATAATCTAATAATACCAGGGGCTGCGCCTACAATCTCATTGTCAAACTCCTATGGCTGAGTGAGCGATAAAGCCACATAGTCTGATTGCCTGGTTCGCCGCACTAACACCTCCTTCAAGGACCAAGCAGTTGGGCCAAGTGTGTCCAGGTGCTATTCTGAACACCCCCGTGCTACCCATGTGGGGGCTGAAGCCGACGGCTGGCCAATTATCAGATACCGTAAACGGCCGCACAGGAGGAAAATAATTAGAGGTAAAACAAGCAACATATTATACATAAGCCTTGTTTCATAATACAAAGTTCGGGCAGCACAGATACATTTATTCGAAAATAATGTCCTTCGAACACTGGCCCTCTACAATGCGGGAACCTTCCAAGACTTCATCAAAATATCGCTCCGGCGTGCGGTGCTCCTTGCCTGCGGGCGGTCCCCCAGTTGCCAGCTTGACGACGTTCATCTCCGCCCACTGTACCTTGACACGGGCGAAGGCCATCCGGGAACCTTCGATACAGACCGACCGCTTTATGGCATCCAACCGGGGGCAGGCACTGACTAGCCGCTTCATGAGCCCGAAGTAGCTGCCGGGTATGGGCTCCGCGGGCCAGAGACAGATTATAATATCCCTCATAGCTAATCCGGCCACCCTATGCAGTTCGGTCAACTGTTTCAGCTGATCGCTGAGGGGCACCGGATGCTCTGGTGCAAGGTACTGCGACCAGAACAGCTTCTCCGTCGAGCTCCCCTCTTCGGCTCGGAAGAACTCCGCAGCATCAGCAATACTCCAGGGCAGATCCGCAAACGCTCGTGGAGAACTCCAAACCCGGGTCCGTAAGAGGTACCTTCTCCTCACAAATTTGCTCTGCATATTAAAGGCCTTATCCGCCGCGATCTTCTTGGCCTCTTGAATCTCCCGGCAGGCGCCTTGGGCTTCAACCCGGGGCTCCTACGCACTTTGGAGGGCCTTAGCAAGTTTGACATCTTGATCCGTACTCTTGCGCTCCAAGGACTCACATTCGCTTATGGCATCCCGGAGCTCTTGTTGAACTTCCTCTACCCTTGATTCATGCTTTTGGCGGGTGGCTCATTCCTCATCCACCTCCTTCTTGGCTTCGGCCAGCCCATTCTTGAGGGTCTTGACCTCAGACGTGTCAACTGTAAGCATAATTACAAAACTCAGCAAGATAATATCATTTCAGATGTGAATAGGTATCACATACCTTGCTTCTCCTCCAATCGTTTGTTGGTGCGGATGAGCTCTTCATCGGCCTGCTCCAGCCTCCGCTTTAGCTTGGATACTTCGGCGGCATACATCATCCCGCAACTAACTCATTTGTCACATTGCTTGCAAGGCTTCTTATGACGTGTATTACCGAGAGGGCCCATAGATACCTCTCCAATACTCGGAGTGACAAATCCTAATCTTGATCTATGCCAACCCAACAAACACCTTTGGAGATACCTGTAGAGCATCTTTATAATCATCCAGTTACGTTGTGACGTTTGATAACACACAAGGCATTCCTCCGGTGTCCGGGAGTTGCATAATCTCATAGTCAAAGGAATATGTATATGACATGAAGAAAGCAATAGCAATAAAACTGAACGATCAATATGCTAAGTTAACGGATGGGTCATGTCCATGGTTAGGAAACCTTAATCATCTTTGATCAACGAGCTAGTCAAGTAGAGGCTCACTAGGGACATAGGCTCAAACCCAGTTGGCCAGAAAAAGATCCACTTTGCCCAAAGACAAGAAGTAACTAGAAAGGATGTTGAGAGGGCATTTGAAGTTCTACAGGGCCGTTTTGCAGTTGTTTGTGGACGGTATTTGAAAACCTTGTGGGTGGTGATGACATGTTGTGTGATCATGCACAACATGATCGTCGAGGATGAGGGTGATGATGTTCCCGCAGCTCTGGAATTTGAGAACATGGGTGATCCTATCCAACTTCTGAACCAGAATACAACCACATTTGAAGAGTCTATTCAAATGCATCAACAAATTTGGCATCGGCCAACTCACGAGCAGCTGAAGGAAGATCTGGTTGACCATCAACGGACGGTTAAAGGGGACAACAATGTCGGGATGTAATATTTAAACTTTTTAAATTTGAACTAGTGTTGCATGCGACTATTTGTACGTGTGTACCCTTTGCATGCGGCTATTTGATCGTGTAGACTTGAAAAAATGAGGAATGTCCAATGCATGCGGCTAGCATTGGATGTCGTCATCCCGCATCTGTGTCCGTGGACTCGTCTCCCCCTGTCCGCGGACGGATACGAGAGAAAATTTGCGGTTAGCCGTTTGAGATGACCTTACAAGGATGATAGACCAATATCACTATTTGGTGCAAAATGCTGTGATGTGTGAACCCGCACCTTTGACTTTGGTTTAATATCCTGATTCAAACCAATATATCTTACTCTTACTTTCATGATAGTTGATGATTGACATGGAAACTAAATTACCTAGAGCTATTTTTTCGTGTGTCTCGTGGTGTTGCATTTTTGCTAGCATGGCATATTTTTCTTCCATGAGAAACATGTTTCATTGCCATGGTTGTACTTTTCCGCAGCGGCGGTCTGTTTTTAGTGCCATAGGATCTTTTTTTTCACAAGAGTCGGGTTTCATTGCCGTAGTGTATCTTTTCACCGCGACAGTCTATTTTTATTCTTTTCTAAGGCTAGCCTATTTTTACTCCGATGTCAATATCTTCGTTGCAAACTACGGATATTTTTCATGTGAAGAAAAAGAAGAAGACTAAAGAAAAGCGTAGAAAAATGAAGACTTGCATTGACCAAACCCAAGTCAAAGAAAACCCTCCTGACTGGAAGAGCCGAAGAGGCAAAACAAAACCAAATTGTTCATCCACGCTTGCCCTTGTTTTCCTTGCTGGTTCTTCCAATCCAGCCCTGACCTGACGTGCCGTCCTCACCTCCACACAAAATTTGGGCCCGCGAGCCCCACCGGGCAGCCACCCACGAAGGCGCCCCTGTCGGCCGGCAATCATGCCACGGGACCCACCATTTGCGGGCCCCGCCACGTGGCACCAATCCGACCCGGGCGGCGCACGTCGCCCACTTTCCCCATTCGCGTCGCGTTCCCCCCTCCCCTCTTCTTCCCCCGAATCCCCAATCCCACGCTCCTCCCCCCTCCCCTCCCCTGGATCTCCTCCTCCCGCCCCGCCCCCACCTCCCCGCCCACGGGAGCCCCGCCGCCCCTCGCCGCTCGCCCGTGGGCCCCGCCGCCTCCCGCTCCGCCGCGCCACCCAGCTCCGAGGCTTCCAGGAAGGAGAGGGGAGGAGAAGCTCGAATCTTTGATGCCCGGCACCCGATGGCGACGCCGACCGTAGAGAAGCCCGACGGGGTGGAGATCCGCGAGGTGTGGGCGGAGAACCTCGAGGCCGAGTTCGCCGTGATCCGGGAGATCGTCGACGACTACCCCTACGTCGCCATGGACACCGAATTCCCCGGCGTCGTCTGCCGCCCGCTCGGCACCTTCAAGTCCAACGCCGACTTCAACTACGCCACGCTCAAGGCCAACGTCGACATGCTCAAGCTCATCCAGCTCGGCCTCACCTTCTCCGACGAGCGCGGCGGCCTCCCCGCCCTCGGCCCGGATGGCCGCCCCTGCGTCTGGCAGTTCAACTTCCGGGGCTTCGACCCGCGCACCGACGTCGCCGCCGCGGACTCCATCGACCTGCTGCGCCGCAGCGGGATCGACTTCGCCCGCCACGCCGCCGAGGGGGCCGACTCGCGCCGCTTCGCCGAGCTGCTCATGTCCTCCGGCGTCGTCCTCAACGCCGAGATCCACTGGGTCACCTTCCACAGCGGCTACGACTTCGGCTACTTGCTCAAGCTGCTCACCGGCTCCAACCTGCCGGACACCAGCTCCGGATTCTTCGACCTCATCAGGATTTACTTCCCCGTGATCTACGACATCAAACACCTGATGAGATTCTGCAATAGCCTCCACGGCGGGCTGAACAAGCTCGCTGAGCTGCTCGACGTCGAGCGGGTCGGGATCTGCCATCAGGCGGGCTCCGATTCTCTGCTCACCGCGCTCTCCTTCAACAAGCTCAAGGAGTCATACTTCGGCGGATTAACTGAGAAATATGCTGGTGTGTTGTATGGTCTAGGCACAGAGGGCGGGGAAACCACCTCTGTTCACTGAGTAATGGATAGTTAAATAAATGATGAACTATTTATGAGAGAAAGGAGAAACCTGTCTGGTGAATGTGTGATGCCTGATTATATCCTCTTGCTTGACACCGAAAAAGGTACCACTTTTCCCTCAATTGTGATACTCCTCAGTGAGTTTGTTTAGGTTAGATGACTGCGTTTTTGTTGTTTGATTTTGCGTGCTGAAGTTGATGGAATGATGAAACACCCTCTAGATACTGGTTAAAGTCCACCTATGCTGATTCTTCACACGTCCTCTAGAGTTACACACTTGATAGCAAAAAGAACACTTCTTTTTCATGTACTCCCTCCATCCCACACTATAAGATCGTTTTTCAAGCAAACATAGCTTGAAAAACAATCTTATATTGTGGGACGGAGGGAGTATACAGTGTTGATTGCTTACTGTTCTGTGTTCCGTTTGAGGAATCACCTACCCCTCTTCATGGGCTAACCATGGCAGTCAAGGACTCCAATTCTATCACTAGTTGGTTCAAGTTATCGTAGTATTACATAGGTCCATGCTTCCGTACCAATTGGGTTCTTTTTGGTATCGAAATTACCAAGGACTGTATTTTGTGAAGAGGGGAGATGACCAAAGTTTTTTCCCCCAGTCATGAGCTCAGACTCTGTGTCATAGACCAGGATAAGCTCAGCTGTTGTTCATATACATTGTCAGGATTCTGTTTAGCTTCATAATTAGCATTTAGCAAGGACTGTCTATTATGTAAAGAAGAGCAATCATACCGAAATAAGTCAAGAAACTTTCCCTAGAATTGATCCCAAGTCTCAACATCATGTACTTATGTACCAGGACCAGGTCAGTAGTCTGTCTGAGGATCAGAGGATGATTTCAGATCCTACCCTCTCTGGTAGTCTGGTCACACCCATCAATCCATCCTCTTCTTTGTTATCCTCTCTCGTTCAGTCATACACTTGGTAGTTTTGAGAGCGACCTCTCTAATTATGGTTATATAAATGAACTGTTGCTTTTTATTTTGACTTTTCTGAAGGCAAGGGCATCTTTTGTAAAAGCTTTTTTTGAAAGCGACCTCTTTCATTATGGTTACTGAAGTTCCGTGTGTTGGCTGTTCATTTTTGAATTGATTTATATTCATGGAGTGTTTCAGATAATTTTCATCCATTTCCTGTTAAAGCTTACATGTAGTTTGTAGTTTCTTCAGCAGTTCAGTACACTGATTTACACTGTTCTGTATTAAGTTAGTAGTTCAGCTGGTCAAGTACCTACCAACAAAATAATATCGAGTTTGAACTAAACTTTGACAGAACAGAAGTAGAATGCAGTCAGAGTGCCTATCAGTTAGCCAAGTGATACCAGTGCAACCTCCAAAATTAGTTAGAGAAGGTCCTTTCCTGGCCATTCCTATATGAATTGTGTTTGCATTGTGCTTTACAATTCCTGTTGATTACTAGTTTTATCATATTCTTCTTGCTTCTATTGCTCGTGTTGTATTGTCTTTCCTTACTGTAGATTGTTTGCCTGATACGCGGGGCTTCTCATTTTGCCTCAGTGCATAACCTCCGAGATAGGTTAGAGAAGTTCCTTTCCTGGTTACTTCTGTGTGGATCTCTGCATTTATACTTCACAGTTCTGACAATTACTAATTTCATCATATTCCCTTTGCTTCTCGTGCTCTTGGTGTATTGTCTTTTCTCACTGTAGATTGTTTGCCTGATGAGTTGGGCTCGTCAGTTCCTTGTAGTTACAATACTGAATATAGCTGACTGTATCTTGCGGGCTTTACCATTTTATGTAGGCGCCCCTCAATGGTTCAACGAGAGGCTTAAGCCTGGGGGCAACTCAGCTTTACTATGTACCATTCATTTATTTTCTGGCTGACAAGGGAATCTTCTCTTGATGCGTTTCTTGATCTGCAATTCGTTGGTTATGCTGACATTGACAGCTTTAGTGTGCCCAGCATTATACATCGGTACATACTCTGAATGTAGAGTTTGCAGCTTAACATCTCCCCTGTTTTAGTTTTACAATGCAGGTCTCTGTGTTTCTATGCAAACTCTTGGTATGTTTGCTTGGCTTAAAGAAATAGATTCAAAATTCACCAGAGCTGAATTGGGATCATCAATATTGCTTTGCATCTCTGGTGTCTCTCCGATATTAGTTGCTCACTATTTCAATCTGGTATTTTCGTCCGTCTTAAAGAAGCAGCTTCAAAGTTCACCAGAGCTGAACTGGGCAGCAATATTGCTCTGCAATTCTGGTGTCTCCCAGATACTAGTTGTTCACTGATTTGATCTGGTCCTTTTGCTTTTCTTGAAGAAATAGCTTTGAGTTCACCAGAGCTGAATTGTGATCAGTGATATTGCTTTACAACTCTGGTGTCTCAGGCATTAATTATTAAATAGTAGTTAGATATTGTTCTTCTCCTGGTAATTTCTTTGCGTGAATTGTCCTTGCATTTGTGCCTTAATTATTCTGATGATCACTATTTTTTCATGTTCCCTTTAATTCTCTTGCTCTTGTTGTAGTGTTTTTGCTTATTGTATGTGCCTGAATAGTGCCTCCCTTTTGAACGATAATAATATCATGGGGGTTCTCAGTTCTTTGGAGTACATCAGGCATATTGCAGCTATGGTATTCTGTCTTTAAAATGTGGTTCACTGAATCTTGTGTATGTGGCAGTATGTAGCCTTTTGTAATTTTGCTTGTATTGCCGTGTCGTGTGTTTAATGGTGTGCTATCTGGCAAGTGAATCTTCGCTTGAGGTCTTCCTTATTTTGCAATGTGATGGTTATCCTGACGGCAATATGTTGATACAATAGTGTGAGTGCGAGTGTGAGTGTGCAGCTGAACATCTTATCTATTTAAATTTTACAACACACGTATTTCTGTGGTTTTTACGTGGACTCTTATTTTTCATTTGATTCGTTAAAGAAATAGCTGCAAAATCCACAAGACCTGAATTGGAATCGCCAATATTGTTTCACAGCAATAGTTTGTCTCAGCACAAAGGATATAATACATGTCGGTAATCTGAACCCAGTTCGCCGTGATTTCCAGTAGCTAATTTTGGGTTTCTATTCATGCATTCTTCAATGTTTTTTCTGGCTTGATCTTTGTTTTACTTCCGAGAACATATTTGCTGCTTGATTCTGCTTGTCGTGGATTACCGCTGCATCTACTGTATAATACCTGTTGGTGCCATTCCATTTTAGGAGGTTTCGCCTTGTGGTTGCATATACGCAAAAACATGTTGCTTTGCTGCAAATAGCTCGCGTGGATATTTATTTGTATGATCGTCTGTTCCGTTTGAAATTGGTTGGTGCATCCTATATGTGAGACCTGTTAGTTTATGCCCGTGTAGTTTGCAAGTTGTGACCGATGTTTTACCGCGTAAAATGCCATTTTGAGTTCTTTTTATTTTGAGCAAACGAGGGGGATTTCCCTCTGATTTCATTAGAGAAACCATCGCACGAGAACGAGTTCAAGTAGCAGCACCTTACACACACCAAAGATAAGTTCTAACCATAGACAGCTATCCGCCCTAGGGGTCACTGGCAATAGAAGTTCTACCATCTTTTATCCTAAGCCACAAGTGGCAGAGATAGAGGAGGACGCAACCCCAAATCGAAGACAAGCAGCTACCAAAAAAACTTCATCCTTCCAGTCGTAGGACTCCGGGTCTCCATCCTTGCAATGCTTTGAAATTTCATTTGCTACTCGCTCGATTAGCTTTGCCCTCAAACATCAATAGTCTTTGGTCTGGGTTTTTTATCTGTAAAACAAACCAATCCACAATCCAATTGCACGAAGTTTTACTAGAGTCACTGGATCATTATTTTTTGTTGTCATGAAAGACCATCATTTCTGCATTTTCAAATGGACCAGAACAAGGCAGAGGTTCCAATTAAGATTAGTTTTTTTCTCTATCTTATTGAAAGCTCTGACCCATGTTCCCAGGCACTCATCTAATTCATTCAGGGTTGTTTTCAGATTAAATGAACATTTTACCAAGCTCCAAAGGAGTCTAGCAGCAGAACAAGTGAAAAATAGATGATCTATGGTCTCATCCTGTCCACATTACACACAATCCTGCCTCCCTCGCCATCCTTTCTTGAGTAGATTGTCCTTAGTTAAAATACTTTTCCTAGCGATGAGCCAAAAGAACATTTTGATTTTTTGCTGGCATTTTGATCTGCGAGAGAAATTTATGTGGGAAGTCCACGTCAGTTTTAACCAAGGAGGTATAGTGATCTGACAGAAAATTGTTTATTTGTCGTCAGCATCCATTGGGGCTGATCTTTTCCATCAGACATTCTTATCCTCTCACATCTCAGTTTCAAACTGTTTCATAGGGAAATTTTATCCCCAGAAAGGTTTCTTCTGAAATTAAATCCAGCCCATCCCCTAGTGATGGCCTTAGCCACCGAAATGCCATGGTTAAGATTAATATAATATAGGCTGGGATAGGCCTCCTTCAGGCCTTGTTCGGTTGACGTGGTTAGATTCCACGACTGGTTTCTAACCTTCTAGGGATTGGGTGATCCCCTGCTTGTCACCCAACCCTCGTTGTTCTTCATCCACATGAATCCCTATGACGATAACCTGTTCGGTTACTCACTTTCTATGTTCTCCGTAAGCACATCAGGTCAGATCGAGAGGAGATGGGAAAGAGGAGGGGGAGAGGAGAAGAAGGAGAAGAGGCTTACCGGATGGGAGATAAGGAAGGGGTGGGGAAGTATGCACGATGGCTGCGTCGCCGCTATCGGCGCCGCCGAATCGAGAGAGAGAGAGAGAGAGATAGGGGCTAACCGAACAAGGCCTAAGGAGGTCAGACTCGTGAACAATCGCTTGGCAGCTTCAAAGTAATTTCTCACCATACGGTTCAGATCATCAGGCACCTTCAAAGAAATTTTGAAAAGGAAAAAAAAAACTGTCTTTCAATTGCTCTAGTTCCGAGCTTTGTTTGTCGGTGGCGCCAAAGCTGAGCATGATCTCGTTTGTCAATTCGCCTGTGTAGTGCCCTCTGTTTCCGGTCCGCCACAGTGAGGTTCCGGCCCGATCTGTCGGTTTTTCACCGGCGTGCCGTTCTTCTCGTGCCGCCAACTGTTTGATTTGCAATGTTTCTCAGCACAGCAAAGCCGTGCTCAGTTCCTGTCTGTTTGACCATGGCAGTTCAGGCGCCGGCCGAACACTCTGACCGCTCGCCGGGGGGTCCGTTTCGCTTTGACACGCTGACGGAGCCGAGCGGTGGCGTCGGTCGCCGTGGCAGACAGTCTCAGGTCGCTCCCACGACGCGCGGCCCCCGGCGGAATGAATAATGGCGTTCTCCTCTGCCTGAGCCTCTCGATCACCGACGCCGCCCCATTTACGCTTGGATTGACACATGCGCGCTGCCTGCCTCCATCCCCTGCACGCCAATGGCAATGGAAGATATCGTCGTGTCGTGGGATGGCTCAGCCTTAGGCCAACTTCACCGCGCGCCTCCATCTTGTCCGGTGCGTTCGTTTGAAATAGAACAGACGAATACTGCGGCTCCAAACGAACAAATATTCGGATTCTGTCCGTTTTCGATCTATCCCCGGCCAAACTTGTGCCGAGTTTGGGGTAAAACGAACATCGTGCGGACGGGCTTGCTGCACGTCCTTGTCCTCTCGTGACCTGCCTGTCGGAGACACTAGCAGTCCCTTCGCTTCCAACGCCTTCACCCCCTCTCCCCGCCCCGCCCCGCCATCGACGCCGCCGCTATTCTCCGGCCGTCTCTTCACCGCGCAGCCGCCGACCATCCATACCAAACCACGCCTGACATGGTCGTCACCACGCCAGCGCTTTCGCTGTAGTTTTGGCCGTCGATCGGAGGAGGTTTGGCCGTCGCCGTCGTTACCGGTGGCAGAGGGGATATGACTGCCGGCGACGTACCACGGTGGCCGCGGCAGCTTTCGAAGAGAGCTCCAGAGCAGCCAGTAGCCGGCCGGCAACCACCCCTGCTGAGTCGAGGTGAACGTCGCGGCCTCTTTGCCACCACGACCGCAAGGTGTTCGACACTTTGCCCACAAAGATATGGACAATGGAATGAGTTTTTCTTCCACCACTTCATTTGTTCATCGGACGATTCGTCGTCGGATGATGAAGATCTTGTGGTGGCTGCACTGGTCGTTCACGACCACATTCAACGGCAGCTACCTCGGTACAGGGGGTCAGTCCCTGGCCGTGCTCCCAACCTGAACCGCAATAGGGAGAGAGGCCATGCCCTGCTCTATGTCGATTACTTTTTCAACACCCCGCTCTTCAAGCCGGATAAATTCCGTCGCCGTTTTCGAATGGCAAGGCATGTGTTCAATCGCATCCGAGAGGGAGTGGTTGCTCATGACCCATACTTCAAGTGCAAGACGGATGCCCTTGGCAAGCTTGGATTCTCCTTTTACCAGAAATGCACCACGGCCATCCGCATGCTTGCATATGGAATTCCAGGCGATCTGATGCATGAGTATGTGCGTATGAGTGAGACAACATGTCTGATGTCAATGTACAAGTTCTGCCAGGCTATGATCGAGGTGTTTGGCCCTGAGTACTTGAGGCAGCCAACTGCCGCTGATACAAAGAGATTGTTGGCGACCAACGCAGCTAGAGGCTTCCCAGGCATGCTTGGCAGTATAGATTGTATGCACTGGGAGTGGAAGAACTGTCCATTTGCTTGGCAGGGCCAGTACAAGGGGTATGTCAAGGCGTGCACTGTCATATTAGAAGCGGTGGCTTCGCAGGATCTTTAGATATGGCATTCTTTCTTCGGCATGGCAGGTTCTCACAAATGATATCAACGTGCTACAGCGTTCTCCAGTCTTCGCAAGGCTTGCAGAAGGCCACTCCCCACCTGTCAACTTTGAGATCAACGGCCACCAGTACAACAAGGGATACTATCTAGCTGATGGTATATATCCTCAGTGGTCAACTTTTGTGAAGACAATCTCGAAACCCCAAGGTGAGAAGAGAAAGAGATTTGCCCAAATGCAAGAGAGTGCTAGAAAGGATGTAGAACGTGTTTTTGGTGTGCTTCAATCCCGGTGGGGTATCGTTCGAAACCCTGCACTGTCATGGGATGAAACGAAGCTTTGGGAGGTGATGACTGCTTGTGTGATCATGCACAACATGATCGTCGAGGACGAGCGTGATGAGAGTATCTTCGACCAAGGATTTAATTATCAAGGTGAAAATATTGAGCCCCTGCACCAAGAACCGATCACATTTGAACAGTTTGTCCAATTCCACCGTGAACTGCATGATTGGCATACTCATTTGGATTTTTAAAATGACTTGGTTGAGCACGTGTGGGATCATATTGGCAACCAATAGATGTATTGCTTCATTTTATGTTCAATTAAGACAATTTCGATTTGGTTGTAAAACTATTTTATTAGAGACAATTTCAATTGGGTTGTAAAATTATTTTTATTTTTAGACAAATATTTGAACGTGCAAACTGGTTTTGATATGAAAATATGAGCATTTTTTGTCCTGACGGATAGGATGGGGCAAAAGGATGCGGCCGCGCGCTGCACGCACGGCCACCGCATCCTAAAATAGAGCCAAATACGACTTCATCTCCTTACTCAAAAGGGACAAAATCCGATCAAACCAGACGTTCGTGTGAGCTGGGGCGGTGGAGTGGGTCTTATCGGCTGAGGCATGCACGCGCGGTGCGCGATTGCATGGGCCGGCTTGATTCGCTGGGCTCGCCGGTGTCGGTGCGCGCGGTGAGGTAGGTCGGCAGGGTGGACCCTCTCGCTCCCGCGGTGCAGGGCGTGCAGCAAATGTGCTGTGGCTCGGAAGTCAATATGGTCATATGCCAGTACGGCGGTGCTAAATGAGTGAGGGATACAGGGCTGACTGCGGTCGGTCGCTCACTCACTTTGCGTGGTCGGGAGGGCAGCGCCAGCCTGACTGGCGATTCCTGGGAGTGCAGAGCCATTTCACTTTTCGGTATCCGTGCACTGGCTCCTCACCTGATTCTGCCGTGCTCTTCTGCATGCTCGTGCTGGTCTTTTGGAAGGGACCTTCGTTGACCGAGCTGCGACCGCGTGAGAATTGACAACACTGATTTGTTGAAAAGTTGACCCAAAAACGACTTGACCGTATTGAAAAGTTAAGCAAATGTAACTCCTGCTCGGCGCCACGTCTAAGACTAGCTACAGTGGGAGTAACTTCAGCAGTAACTTTAAGTCTAACTCAGCAAATTTGTCTATGTGGCACTGAGTTAATGAAGAGAGAGATAGTTCTAGTAACTTAGCTAGTTACTGTAACATCACATGTCCAAATGAAGTATGAGTCTATAACCTAATAGATGGAGCTTTGCATGACACCACACCTACATTACTACCCACTATGAAGGTAGTAACATAGTCTAGGGATATGTGTATGTTACTAGTGTATATTACTTTCCATTGTGGCTAGTCTAAAGACCCTCGGCGATATTTTATGAACTGAACGACGTTTCGGGTGTTGATCTCTAAGCTTATTGTCGACCTGAATGAGGCTCAACAGATGACGGAAAGTATGTCAGCTCCGCAGTTTTTGGAGCTGAGCCTCAAACTGAATGAATGACGCTCAACAGATGTTTTTACTCTGTTTCAACATTGCCAAGGATTTTATTCAATACGAAGGTAAGAGATTTGCCTCGTCGATTAGTGAAGCAACCTGTCAAGGATTATGCCATTCTCTTTACGCCTCTTGTTTTTTTTTTCACTTAGATGCATGTCAATCACCTGAAAACGGAATTCGGGTCGATTTGGTGGAGAAGAAAGCAATAGCCACAGAGCACCGAAGTATGTTTCATGTTGTCTATCTTAGGGTGCGGGGGGAAGAAGCTACCTTCTTGTCTATCGTAGGGTGCAGGGGGGAGCAATTGCCCCCTTTTCTATCTTAGGGGTGGGGGTGGTGCAGGTTCGCCAGGGAATTTCAAGGGGTTTGCCGGTTTAGAGGAATGGCCGGCGACGGCGGCGGCAACGCGACGACGGCGAGAGGTGGATGAGTGGGCGGGGCGGCTAGGCTGGTGCGCGGGAGCGCCGTCGGCCAGGCGGATGGAAGCAGGCGGCCCGACCGGTGGTGGTAGGCGGCAGGAGAAAGGAGAACCCGAGCGGTTGTGATATGTTTTTTTCTGAAAGGAAACTGCTGGAGGAAGAAGACGTAATCTGGAACGAACTTCTTTTTATCTAACGGTTCACCTTGATCTGGGCAAAATTGACTGACAAAAAAAAACCCAGTCAACTAGCTTCTAGCCATCCCCTTTGTTTTTCTTTTATTTTTAGAAAAAGGACCAAATTTGTTATAAAGATTCACCGAAAGTAAAAAAGCACCTCAAACATAATAAAAATTACATCGAGGTCCATGAACCACCGAACGACCATTGCCGCCGCCAGAATGAGCCGCCGCCGCGCCTAAACCTGAGCCGGTCTGACTTTGTCGATGATAGCTGGGAAGTCTTCGTGCACGTGACCCTAAGGACCAACGCCCTGAAGCCACAGTCGTCGCCTTTGAATCCTTGAATCGACCTAAAGAACCTAACACCAAATATCACTGTTGCGTATGCACTACGAGAAATCCTAACCTCACCGCCGAAAGGAGCTAGCACGAATCCACGCCAGACCTCCGTCTAATTCGTTTCAATGAACAAATTTGAGAGGGATCAGAGCCTCAAAGACTGGCTTGATGAAGGAGCGCCGCCATCTGTCCAAATGCTGGCGCCACCGCGAGGACTAAAACGTCTATCTACTAGTTGGAGTCGAGATAGATTATAAAATAAGCACAAGGCAATTCATTCACGAACCACGACAGTCGATCTTAATCTACGGTAGTTTTTGGCTGAGCTTTTCACAAAAGGTTCATCTTTGTTGATTCTGATTGCATAACATGATACAGTACAGTACCTGTATTCATCATAAGCTCAGGTCCTGGGCGTCGTGCTTGGTCGGCACGAGCTTGTGGACTCTCCGAGGAGCGGGGCATCCGGCAAGGACGTTGCACGCGTCGTGGCATCTCTTTCCCTGAGCTGTTCAACACATGCCCACTGCCCAGCGGTCTGCTCCTTGGTGCCGCTGTCCAGTTCAGGCCAGCAACTCAGCGTTTCGGTTGGTTAATTTTAGTGATTCCAGCAACATTCACAAGCTCGCCAACAGAACGAACGTGCATGTACGTTCTATGTTATCGGCTTCTGTCCTTTGACCGATCAGCGGTGCTTCTATTCCAGCACTGCATCCAAAATGCTCAACTTTTTGCCCTTCTGGCCAACTTTTGTACCAGCTGAACTTTTTTGCTCTTCTGGCCATCTTTTGTGTCCATCTGTCATATTTTCTCTCCTGGCGTGCACCCCTGCAGTTTTGGCACCGTGCTAGGCTCAGCGAACGCCATCGCCCACGACATGCAGGCCAAAACGACATACGCATAGTACAAGCACATAGAATTACCATGCGTGCTAGAATTTGCGACCCGTATAACAATACCCATCAGCAAATGCACCTAATACAAAGTTAATCTTTATAAACGAAGTAAAAAAATCTTAGGGAGGACAAAGGAGTAATTTTATCAACACATGGTTCTTCTCGCACCCTCGCAAAGTTTTTTAGAGCCCGTGCTACCGATAGCTCTTAATCTATAGCACGCTCCTCTTCTTTCTGTCAGGATCGTTTTTTCGAAACATTAATTTTCCAAAAAAAATGGCCCTTGTGCTCACCAGCCCCAGGATTATTGTTAGCTGATGAGGCACCAACTTGATACAGAAACTCCAAGCAAAGTACATCATATGTAGTACAAGACCATTCTGGCCTATGAGTACACAAAATGGTTTGTAGTGATTGATGGCGGAAGCGGTTTGAGATTCATCAGTGGCCATGGGACTCCATTTCCCACAGGAACAGCTGACCAGGGCAACTCCTATCTTCGCGAGACTGCTATCGCCATTGCGTAGGTCCCGGGGCTGTCATTGCGATGCTCCTCTCTACGCAAGAAATTTGGCCAAGACAATAGTCAGGGACAAGCCAGTGAGTACTTTGAATATACTCGCAAACATTACGAACACATGTATAATATAACCGATATTAATAATGCTCGAAAATATGCCATGATCACTTGGTTAGTTACACAATAATTTTTTGTGATGCACGCAAGTAGGTTATCCATGTAGAATAGGGATAAGCAGTCCGAGTATAGAAGTAAAATGCACCAATCGGGTGTCCGACGCAACACCACGAAAGAATAATAATATAAAACATGCCTCAGTCGGGCGTCTGAGCGACACCACATAAAGGGCTTATAGTAATTTAAATAACAAGCATGCCACAGTCGGGTGTCTGTGCGACAGCACCTAAAGGGCTTATAAGGTAAATAAGTAACAAGCATGCCACAGTCGGGCGTCTGTGCGACACCACATAAAGGGTTTATAAGTGAATAAATAATAAGCATGCCACAGTCGGGCGTCTCAGCGACACCGCATAAAGGGCTTATAAGTAAATAAATGACAAGCATGCCACAGTCGGGCTGTGCGACACCACATAAAGAGCTTATATAAGAATGATCACGATGTATATCCAGGAGGTAGAACCGTCCCAGGGATACTCAATAATTCAAATAATGTAGATGGTTAGTCCATAGTAATAGTAATCATAATCATCATGAGTCACAAGTCATGATCCATGTTCCGGTTTAGCAGTTTTTCCTCCGAAGACCGACACTAAGACCGACACTTGACCCATTCCAGACTGTAGTCCTTAACCATGGACACTGCTATTCGAATAGATATAATCTCTGCAGAGGGTGTACTCTTTACCCACGAGTGACGGATTCCTTTAGTCCATCGGGACTAATTCCGTCTACGGCCTTTTGATTGAAACACACCCGACCGCACACACCAGCCTAACTCACCGGTGTCTAGAATCACCCTTGACACCCGTTAAGCAAAACTCTAAGTGGGGAGTCTACAACCTCGACTAGCATGGGATCACAAAATTTATACCGCGCGCAAACTAGGGGAGCTACCCCTTCGACTACAACCGAAAACACCCATGCCCCCGGACTAGGTGGCATGCCTACCGGATGCCTCCGGTATCTTCCACCATGGCCTCTCTGTACAGTGTGTGCTAGGGAAGGGTTGACAATTTACTGAACCGTACCCTACCTGTGGCAGGTACAAGTGGTAGTACGAAACAATTATGGGGGTTACTGGAACAAGACTCGATCTACGGTCGACTCAGGAGGTTTAAGTATTCCCTGCATGGTTAGCATAACAAATACGTTTCAACCAACAGGCAAGATCACCACTCATCATGCCTCACTATGCCGTACCGGACACAACCGTCTCGGCGAAGACCGAAGACAAGCTCGTGCCTACCCAAGACAGAGACTTTCCCGGCTTCCTCCCGGTAGGCATGAAAGGTATATGAGGGTGATTACTTTCACAAGCATATCCATTTCCAACAACATGATATCTTCATTATGCACCCATGTGTATGATTATATCATCACAAAAAAATAACGGATGCTCCATGTCAAGGTGGTGTGTAACCGTCGTCAAACAACACACAACATATTATGCCAGGGTTCAGGATGCTTGCCTTCAAGTTGTGGAGAGGCAGTGTGCATTCCAAAACTTTTGAAAGTTTCTTCCTTCTTCCAATAATCCTATTTAAGAAAATTTGAAATCAACATGTAGTTTCAAAGCAGTACAAAAAAGTTGTTTGGAAAATTTTCAAATAAATATGAAAATAAACTAGACCAAATTTGGGGAACAACAGAAGAAGAATCAAGCCATTTGGACTTATATTTAAAAAGTTATAGCCAGTCAAAGTTTAGTCAATATTCCGTTTTTAAATAAAACCAGAAAAAGAAAACGTGTCGGAGAGAATACGTTTCCGAGGCAGAGGAGACGTACTCCGGGGTTTACGCGTCCACTTAAACCAGCATGGGCTGGCTCGGGTCACTGACAGTGGGTCCCTTGGGCCCACTGGTCAGGTTTGACCAGTCGCCCGCGCCTCCTTCCTCCTCTGGCCGAGCAGAGGCGGGGCTCCGGCGATTGGTGGCTTCTCGCGGGACTCCGAGGGCAGGGATGGATCTGCTGGTTCAGTGCGGTCCTTCCGGTGGTCGACTGGCCGGCGAGGATGGAGGGAGTCGCCGGCGGCGAGCTTTGCGGCGGAGATGGCTTCGGGAGGGATTGGGGGTTTGGGCTACGGTGGCTCTTGACCGCGTTTGAGGGGCTGGGCAGCTCCGCACGGTCGAGAGGAGTCGGGTGGTGGTGCTGGATGGACGGGGGAGGCCGTGGTTGCGACGGACGGAGTTCGAGCGTGGCGGCGGCCGAACTGGCCGGAGTCGAGGAAGAGAGCTTTCCGCCGTCGATTGCTGGCCGTGGGGGCTCTAGGGGAAGGGCCTGAGGCTGCCTGAGTGCTTGGAAGAGCTCGGGGCCCCCTACTTATAGCGCGGCTAGGTCGGTTCCGCGGCGGCCGGAGATAAGATCGTCGAACCACCGTTCTGTTGCAGCAGGGCGACGTGGAGGCGGTTGGGGCTGGTCGGCGCATCCCGACGAGCTCCCCACTGCTCAAGGGGGCGAGCTGGCGCGCGCGTATGGCTCGGGCGGCGCCGTCCACGGCAGGGGCGTGCTGTGGACTCCGACGTGCCGCCAAGGGGGCTCTGACGGCGGCGCTGTAGGGCGCCAGGGTGGCCTGGAGGGTTCTGGTGAGTGGATGGGAACGGGGCGTGGCTCTGCGGGCGCGCGAAGGCCAGGGGCAAGACGCGGCGGCTTGGTGCGCGCGTGCAAAACGTGCGTTCTGGGCGCGCCCAGAGCACGCACGCCAGGTGCTCGACGCTATGCCAATGCGCCCTAGGCCTCTCTGATGCCTCTGCAACTAAACAGAACTAGGCTATTGATCATAAGGGAGCTAGTAGACATGCTGGTAAGGTCATTAGAGCACCTTCCTAATGCAAGTCTAAAAGCATGCCAAGACTGGCCATGCTCCTAACCTGTTCGATGAAATGCCAAGGGCATCTAGGCATCTCTTGGGGTGGTCACAAACTCCAGACTGGGGTCTCTTTAGATGTAGGTGATGATGGCAAGGCCATATGGGCAAAACCAGAAACTTGCTAGTGCAAGTTTTGCAAATCTTTAGTTCTGGACAGAAGGTAAATGTCATTATTTCATGTACCAAAAATGCTCCAATGGGTCCAACCTCCTGGACTTAAGGGTTTGGTAGGGTGTACTTCAAGCAGGGCAAATCCCATGGCATAAAGAGCAAGAGAAAATATAGATGCAATACAATTCACCAAGCTGGACCAGAATGAAGATGAGGATGATTTACTCAAAATTTTCAAAGAACATCAATGGGTTTTTGCGTACAGTTGAATAATATACTCCTACTAACATCCCCTAATTTTGGTGAAGGCTTTAAAGAAATATTTAAATAGGTTGTAGTGTAAAATTACCAACTGGACCAGATTTAAAAGTTTGGTGTAGAGCTCAAAATCTCCAATGAATAGAAGATATTTTTGCATAAAAGTGATTTAAAAACATCACATGACATCCCCCAATTTTGGTTGGAATTTTAAATCAATTTATCAAAGGGTTGCAGTGCAAAAGAGGCTCTGACACTAATGAAAAACCATTTTAAGGGAAATAAAATTTAGGGAAAAATAAATTCAGAAATAATTCCACTGATCAAAAGAAATGGTCTTGAGAAGATAAACAAGTCCAACAATATATTTGGAAAGTTTTCACTTGGGGTAAAAACTCCACAATATCAAAGAAAAGAATGGTTCTGAAATCAAAGAAAATCCAGAAAATGAAAATTTTAATTTTCTGGCAAAATTTTAATAAACAAATCATGGTTAAAATTTTGGGGTGTTACACTTTCTCTTCTTCTTTTTCTTTCAACTCAGTAAAAGTTTAGGACCTTGATAAGTGCTACACGTGTGGCACGAAGCAATTTCGCCCTATGTATTTTGATGACAAATTTAGTTACCCGAGAATGGCAATTTGAGTTGTGAAGCATGGCAACTTTATGTTTGACTTTCAGTTTTTTGGGGATTAGTTTCTTTTCGGATGGCAATTTTAGTTGTAAAAAATGTTGGGATGGTATTATTTCGTGCCACACGTGTAACACTTATCATTTAGAAATTTTTAATGCTTAAGCCGTCTTCAAAGCATATCCTCACACCGCCCGCAACCGTCCACATTGCACGATCTAGGCGTGTTGTGTCATCTAACGCGGGCCTGTATTGGTCCGTCGAGCGGTCTGTACGTACTTCTCCCGGCAAATCCAAGACAAAGTGGGGGGAGGACGACGCTTTGCGGCAGTCCGTACCACAGCCACGCAGGACTCCAACACCCCCGGCATACCAAAAACCCCTCCCGGACCCCGCGCCTCCGTTCTTCCATTTTCTCTCTTGCCATCGCCGCCGCTCCACCACCCTGGCCTCCACGTCATGCCACACCCCTGCCGGAGCTCGACGAGTCCGTCACATCCAACAGTATGCTCGGGCTCCACGCCGCTTCTCCTTCGCCGCCGGTACGAGCCTTTCCTCTGAACGCCTCTCAGGTACCATCCGCTCCTACGCTGCTCACCATGTCTGGCAAGTGTTCGGTGGATTGCTCGAGCTAATTTTGTTGTCCCTTCTTCTTTGAAGCAATGGACTCGAATCGGAAGTACATATACGAGCACTGTGTTGAGTCATCCGACGAGGAGGACTACATGGATGAGACATCGATGATGTAGGGGGTGCTTGCAGACATGGAGCGGGTGAAGTAGCATGTTCTCAATTTTAAGAGATCGGTCAAGGGCCATCGAGTGCTCAACCGCAATCGGACGAGCGGTCAATTTGACGCTGATGGATGACTACTTCGCCCCGATGCCCTCTTCACTGACAATTTTTGCCAGCACTTTCACATGCGCAAAAATGTCTTCAATTGTCTTTATCATGGCGTCCGGTCATTTGTTGACTACTTCATCTTGAAGAAAAACGCCGTGGGAAGGATTGAGTTTTCTGGTTACCAAAAGTGCACAGTAACATCGTGGATGCTTGCATGGCATGACCGCTGACTGGTGAGACGAGTGCCTATGGATGTCCGAGAGCCCAAGGGAAGATGTCATGGTCAGGTTTCGGTGTCCGTGCACCGCCTCCTAGCCTGATTCTGCCGTACTCTGCAGACCGGTGCTGGTCACTCTTTTGGAATGGGTCCTCGTTGACCCAGCTACGACTGCATGAGAATGGACAAAATTTGATATGTGGAAAGTCCAGCAAAAAAATAAACGACTTCAGTGCAAAACTCGATCTTACGCTATGGTAATTTTCGGCTGAAATCTTGACAAAAGTTCATTAACCTTTGTCAACTCATATTCGCAAAAAAGGAAAAAGAAAAAACAATCTTTGTCAACTCCAATTGCGAACGTAGGAGGGAGGCAGAAAACGGCGTGGAAGTATTGCGGTATGTCTGCATAACACGACAGTACTTGTATTCATCATAAGCTCAGGCCCTGGGCGTCGTGCTTCGTCAGAATGACCTTCTGGGCTCCCGGAGGAGCGCGGCATCCAGCAAGGACGTAAAGCACGCCTTGTGAGATCTCTTTCCCTGATCGTTTCGGTGGGTTAAATTTTAGTGATTCCTGCAATGTTCCCAAGCTCACCAGCAGAGCGAACATGCATGTACCCGGGCTTCTGTCCTTGACTCATCAGCAGTGTTTCTATTCCAGCACTGCACCAAAATGCTCAACTTTTTGCTCTTGCGGCCAACTTTTGTGCTAGCTCAACTCTTTTGCTCTTCTGGCCAACTTTTGTGTCGATCTGTCGTATTCTCTCTCCTGGCATGTACCCCTGCAGTTTTGGCACCGGGCTAGCCTCAACGAACGCCATCGCCCATCAACATGCACGCCAAAACGACATTCGCATAGTACAAGCATATACTCTCTCCGGTCTTAAATATTTTTTTAGAGATTTCAATACAAACATATACGGATATATATAGACATATTTTACAGTGTAAATTCACTCAGTTTGTTTCGTATGTAGTTCGTATTGAAATATCTAAAAAGACTTGCATTTATGAACAAAAGGAATAGTATACATTGTCACGTTATGATATCAACGTACACATTGTTCCACGTCCGGTCTGGACGGAGATCTTCAGTTGGCTTGGGCTACATATCAGGGTTTCATATCGGCGACTTGCGACCTCGGTGAAGTAGTGGTGGATCGATAGGGCTAACACGAGGGGCCAGGATAGGAAAGCCATCTCCTCCCTCATGTTGCCAGTGTCTTGGAAATTTGGAATGAGTGTAACGCTAGGGTCTTCCGCAACCTCATCGCCCCAGCGACATTGATTGTGAAAAGATCAAGGAGGCGGCCCGTCTTTGGGCTTTGGCGGGGGCTACGCACTTGAGTATTGTAATGCCGCAAGAGTAGTAGTAGTTATTGTTTTCTCTAAACCGCTACGCGGGGCTATGTTAAACTTGCTTCCTTAATCAATGAAAATAACAAGTCTTTTGCCTTGTTTCAAAAATATAAATTAACCATGCGCGATTTTGTGATCTTTATAAAAATACCCATCAACAAATGCACCTGATACAAAGTTTGACTTTAGACAAATATTATGCGCGTAGTAAAAAAGGAAGAGAGTATAAAGAAATACTATTATTTTATCAACAGATGGCTCACCTGGCGCTCTCACAAAGCTTCTTGAAGCATGTCCTACATATATGTCTTAATAGTATATAACTCTATCGCTTCTCTTCTCTCTTTCTCCTCATCTATCTTTTCCAACTCAGTAAAAATTAACACTTAAACCATTATAAACCGCTTAAATAATCTTATTGAACTTGTTGTAAAAAGAGTCTAACTAAAAAACTCAATCAAAATAAATGGTGAGTGATGAAGCAAGTTTCATAGTTTGCAAAGTACCCAATTAGTGCGCTTGTTTATCTAAATAAATCACTCTTGTTGACGCATTATTCTACATTAACCGCAGTGCATGGATGTGTATCACATTGTCAAAAAAACATGGTTAGTTACCTGCATTGCTTGTTGGATATAATCAGGCAATTTCATGATTAGTTCAAGAATATAAATTACGATTAAAGCAACAATTAGCATGCATATGTCGAACATACTAGATGCACTAAACAACATGATCAACAACATTGCACATGTAACAACAACCATAGCTAGGGACTGGATCATACTACAACACACGTACTGATCCTTTGCAGATGAAGTAGTCGTGGCAGTCGCGGAGGCAATGTTGTTGATGATGGTGTTAGTGAAGACCGGTCGAAGCAGACAACGGTGGAGGCGACGTCGCTTGACTTGGAAGAAGGATGATGACCCATGGTGATGAACGTGAGCAGTCGTATGTAGTGCTTTCCAAAAACCTAATTAAGGTAGACCCTTTTATAAACCAAAAGGGATAGAGTAGTGTGCTTTACCAGCACATGGTAGTATATATTGTCACGATAGATGTAGTATTAATCATGCTTGATAGATGTATTGATCATACGTGCTAGAATTGCAATCCGCATGTTAAATACCAATCAGCAAATGCGCCTGATCCGGTCGTATCATCAGGGCGTGTGATACCGACAAGAGCCAATCAGCGGGAGTGGACTGGTAGTAGGGGTATCTTGGACTTCTCTGTCGGCGGAGCTACAAAATCTTGTGCTGCGTCAATGCAGACATGGGTGCGCGGCGGCGTGTCAAGCAAGTGGCACTGCATACACACAGTAACTACGCCGCCTCATCACTCTCATCCCACAACTGCTACTCCCAGACTGTAAATGAGCCACGATAGATCCCAGATTTGCACTGCCGCCAGTCCTTCCGAGTAATAACAGAGATAATAAACCAACTTTAAACACTTATTAAGATCACTAAATTTGCCCCACCATCCTGCACACCAGGCCCGATCAAATACTTTTAACTCGCTTGTCTGCCAATGGCCTGGTGCCGCATTTTTTAACGCATTTTTTGGTCGCCTCCTCGATGGCCCTCCACTGCGAAACCCAACTGTAAATCCAGCATTGATGGCGTCCCCTCGGTTTTTAATCGTCCCCTCCATTTTTTTATCCTGGCCGCGTGGGCCCGCCCTGTCAGTCCTCAGTGACCACCTTGCCTGCCTTTCACACGGGCGGAGTATAAACCCTCTCTGTTACTACGCCGCGCCGCGCCACGGCTTCCGCTGCACGCCATTACCGAAGCGCCCCCTCCTTCGCCAAGTGTCCCGCTCCCTCCTCCGGCCAATGTGACTTGCGGCCGTCGAAGCCGCGGCAGGGGAAGGAGCGAAGCGATGGTGGTCAGGTGCGTGCACGCCGATGCGGGTGGCTTCCGGCTCTGGCCGGTCTTCTCGGCCGCCGCCATGCGGAGGAAGCTTCTTGAGGTGCTCACGTGCGGCGGCGGCGGCGGTTCTTGCCGCGGCCGGACGTCCTTCCGGTCGCCCCAGCCGCGCGCGCCGTCGCAGTCGCAGCCGAGGCCCCGGTCGGACCGGCTGGCGGAGCTGCTCCGGGCGGAGCCGTCCGAGTGCGGCGACGACGAGGGCGAGGCTGACGCGGCCGCCAGGAAGTCGGCGGCGCTGGAAGAGCTCAAGGTCGTCGTCGCTGCCCTTCAGGACGGAGAGGGAGATGTTAACGGTGGCGTCTCGTGGCGCGTCGAGGCGGCCACGGTCGTGCGGAGGAAGGCCAAGGACGACGCCATGGCCAGGGAGATGCTCGCGATGCTCGGGGCCATCCCGCCGCTCGTCGCCATGCTCGACCAGGACGGAGGCGGCGACGAGCTCCTGGCCGCCGCGCTGTACGCGCTCCTCAACATGGGGATCGGCAATGACACGTGAGTCTTCTGTTCCGCCACGCGCTCCTCTGTTTCTTGTTGATCAGATCTGGGGTGCTCGGCTTCTGATTCTGCGGGAGGCGTCTGGTTCGATTCGCAGGAACAAGGCCGCGATCGTCCAGGCCGGCGCCGTGCACAAGATGCTCCGCATTGCCGAGGCCGCGTCCGGCGCTCTGACGGGGGCGCTCGTCGCCAACTTCCTCTGCCTCAGCGCGCTGGACGCGAACAAGCCCATCATCGGCGCCTCCGGGGCGGCGCCCTTCCTCGTGCGCGCGTTCGAGGCCGCGGCCACCGAGCAGGTCCGGCACGACGCCCTGCGCGCGCTCCTCAACCTCTCCATCGCGGCGGCGAACGCGCCGCACCTGCTGTCCGCGGGGCTGGCGCCGTCGCTGATCGCCGCCATCGGGGACATGTCGGCGTCGGACCGCGCCCTCGCCGCGCTCTGCAACGTCGTGGCCGCCTGCCCCGAGGGCCGGCGCGCGGTGAGCCGCGCCCCGGACGCGGTGCCGGTGCTCGTGGACGTGCTCAACTGGTCCGACGACGCCGGGTGCCAGGAGAAGGCGGCGTACGTGCTGATGGTGCTGGCGCACCGGAGCTACGGCGACCGCGCGGCCATGGCGGAGGCCGGCGCCACGTCGGCGCTGCTGGAGCTGACGCTGGTGGGCACGGCGCTGGCGCAGAAGCGCGCGTCGAGGATCCTGGAGATCCTGCGCGCCGACAAGGGCAAGCAGCAGGTGGCCGACGCGTCCGGCGTCGCGGCCACGGTGTCGGCGCCGCAGGAGCGCGGCGTCGGCGGCGGCGGGCGGTGCCAGGAGGAGGAGGAGGAGGAGGCGGAGGGGGAGGCCTGCTGCATGAGCCACGAGAAGCGCGCCGTGCGGCAGCTGGTGCAGCAGAGCCTGCAGAGCAACATGCGGCGGATCGTGCGGCGCGCGCGGCTCCCGCAGGACCTGGCGCCGCCGGACGGCAGCCTCAAGGCGCTCTCCTCCTCCTCCACCTCCAAAAGCCTGCCGTTCTAACTTCTAAGCCAGCCCAACCGCAGGTAAAAAATAACACAAGCTCATCCACATTCCTTGCTTCGGTGCCACACAATGGCAGTAACAAATACAGTTCGTCGCACTAGTTGTTTTTGTCAGTTGATCGGCTCACTGTCATGTCAATGTTCTACGGTAGCATTTTGTCTGTCACCGCCAGATCAGTCGACCAACAACGGCTAACTAAACAAGGAATCTGATCACGGGGACTTCCATCCTTGCTTCTAATCACGCTGTCACAGATGACAGAACCTACCAAGACCAAATTTTGTTTTCGTACTCTTGACAAATTAAGAGCTGCTGGACCGGTTTAATAAAGAAAACCAGGGTGGAAGTGGAACTGGAAGCAGGGTCAGGGGTGTTTGTTTCCAGGGACTTTTTTATGTAGGGACTAGGAAAAGTCCCTCTTACAGACTTTTTTACCAAACGAGAAGGACTTTTTAGGACTAAACTAGGCATCTGGGACTAAAGGAAGAAGACTCTCAAGGAGAGTCTTTTTGGGACTTTTCCAATAATGCCCCTTCATGCACCCATTGACCCGCCACCCCATGGTGTTGTTTGACTGTTATTTTTTTATATACTAGGGGCAACATGGTCATTTAATAACCTCTAGGAAGGGACTAATAACTTTTTAGTCTCTGGAAACAAATAGGGAGGGACTTTTTAGGGACTATTGACTTTTTAGTTGGGACTAGAAAAAGTCCTAGGACTAGAGAACCAAACACCACCTAGAAAAAGTCCCTTTTAGAGACTTTTTTACCAAACGGGTGGGACTTTTTAGGGACTAAACTAGGCATTTGGGACTAAATGAAGAAGACTCCGAAGGAGAGTCTTTTTTGGAACTTTTCCAACAATTCCCCTTCATGCATTCAATGGCCCGCCACCCCATGGTGTTGTTGATTGTTATTTTTCTATATAGTAGGGTCAATATGATAATTTAATAACCTCTAGAAAGGGACTAGAGACTTTTTAATCTCTGAAAACAAACAGGGAGGAACTTTTTAGGGACTAGAAACTTTTTAGTTGGGACTAGAAAAAATCTTAGGACTTATAAACCAAACAGGGCCTCAATCCTATCCCATCCCTCCCTCTCTGCCTTGGTTGGTGTCGTGCTCCGTCTCGAGGGACGCCATGGCCATCGTTGCTTTCCGGCAAAGTAAGCGCGCGCGCGCGCCCCAACAAAGCGCGGCCATCGTGGCCTGGTCCAAAAGTCCTCCCGGCCGGTCAGGACATCTAACGCTCGCATTTGGACTACCGCTAGTACTCGTACAACACTCTACTAGCAGTAGGAGTAGCATTATGAGTACGTATTATGGAAGGAATAGTAGATACATCTTCTGCCCATCTACTACTGTACTTGGATTACATTTTTGGCGGATTAAAATAAACCGATCTCTGAGCCTGTTCTTGTATCAGGAGGAGAGGCGACTTCGTTGCGTGACGGTGGGCGATGGCGGTGTCGCAAGCGTTGGAGACCGGCCGGGAATCTCATCTCTTGGAGCCTGTGGACGGAGTGATGGTATGGCCATGCTTGTTTATGCCCTGCCATGACGGAGCCCACGTGCTTGGACGCATCTGCAGACGCGCGCCGAGATGTTCTTTCTCCTCTCCTCCTAATCGCTTTCGCTTTTGGTGTTTTAACCGCGCTTCTTCCCAGCTTTTGTATATGTGATAGCTCTAGTTAATTTACTACATTAGTCGTATACTACACCCTGTGCCTGGTACTAGTAGTGCTCAGCGTCAGCCATGGCTTGCTCTTTAATCTTTACCTGTGTGTGCACATGACATGATCTTTTCTTGGAGTGGGAGCGTTTTAGAGGTGGTAGTAGAAAAGAGAGGATGTAGTAGAGGGTGATTGATACAGTACTATCTTAATGTTGGACCATTCATCATTCGGTCTTTGCCAGCCTGAAAAACTCCCACGCTCCATGTGTTCCCGCTTTTGCTCCATGTTCATTCGGCACAACTGCTTTGCTTCCAGATTGACATTGGTCCGAATCTAACCACTACCACCACCACAAAGATGGTCCAGATTGTTGAGGTGGTTACTGTCACATGGGGCGATCTTGGTACAGATCAATTTACAAAGTACTGTACGCGTAGTTTCAGAACAGGCATCGTATCTCGTCCAGGTACTGTATTGGCATTCATTTGTGAGGAGAATTGGTGTGCGCATACGGACATTGCCAGCAGACAACTACTGCTAGTTGGAGTGTTTGCAAACAGTTTGTTAGATTGGCGTTCGCTGTACCGGCCGACTTAAGCGTGTGGTTATGCAGCGGACTCCGCGTTTTCATTGGCTTAAGGGCCAACGCGGTTTTGATTAAGATTTAAGGGCTTGATTGATCGACGGAGTGGGTGTTAGGATTACGTCAAGCTTGATTAAGGGTGAGCTAAGATGATCAAGAAGATGCCGCAGCCGCAACTGACAAATTAATAGAGTATATGGTGCCCAGCTGTGCTCCGGAAGGCGATTCTTGTTCCAAACTGTCCTCACATGGACTCTTCTTCTCTCTTGCAAATGAAAACAATCAACACGTGCTGATTTTATTTTTTATAAACATACTGTATATACGGACAAAAACTAACTTAAAGAGACACAGTGTTGCTTGGCTGGTTACTAGAGATCATTGTAAAAAAAGGGAAAAGGTAAAATTTCGGGGAAAATGTTTGCGGTTGTTGTCTCACTTTTTTAAAATTCTGAAAACTCTGGAAAATAAGAAAAATTGGATCTGCTCTTAGAAATTTCTGCAAAAAATCTTCAAAATTCTGGCAAATCGATTTTTTTTCCAGATGCTTACTATTGTTTTCTTGATTTTACATAATTTGCTCGACTGGTACCCTTAGTATTGTTTTTTATTTTACACTTTTTTAAAAAAAAATACATTTTTTTAGAAATATTTTTTTTCCAAGATTTGTTTATTTTACCGTTTTCTTTTGGAAATTTTGATTTTTTTGCTGACATGGCTTGCTAACAATACAAAGGGTGCTGGTTGGAGGTTGTAATGTAGACTGTATTGGAATTGGGGGTTGTAAAATAGACTAGGGCAAGTGTGGAGGGTTGAAATATACACTTCTCTCAAAATCAAACACGTAGATTCCTAAAAAAAATTGAAACAAGTAGAGAGTAGATTTTCGTAAACAAGACCTCAAGATATGGCAAAGGGATTGTCACACTCACAATTTTCTGACCCATGAATCCTGGCCCTATGCAAATCCAACGTTTCTTCTCTTGCGAACAATGGCTTGTAATCCTCTCTTGCACGTCCCTTGCTTTTGGGTCCGTGGGGTTTTGTTTTCGTGGCGTCCTCTCATGGCTTTACATTGTCGCCACAAAATTGTATCCTCTTCTAAATTAAGATTAGATTGACCTTCTTGAAAAAAAAATCTCCACCTATTCTTATCTGTTGAAGACTCTGTGCTCCT